>NC_060119.1:962586582-962891939 GCF_021461395.2 Schistocerca americana
TTTGGTTGGCACTTAGGCGTATCCTCCGATGCTATCCGTACAAAATCCATCAGCATCATGAACTGTTACCTGGCGATTTAATGAAGCGGAGGGCATTTGCGGTGTGGGCGTTTCAAAAGATGTCGGAAGATGACGATTGGTTGAGTAACGTGGTGTGGACCGACGAAGCTCATTTCACTCTCCTAGGGTCTGTCAACGCCCACAACTGCAGAATTTGAGCTACCGAAAATCCTAGAACTGTCGTGGAAACTCCATTGCACGACGAGAAAGTCACGGTATGGGTTGGATTTACCACATCTACCGTTATCGAGCCTTTTTTCTTCGAGGAAATGCGTGATTCTGGTTTTGTAACTGCTACCGTAACGGGTGAGAGGTACGCCGATATGTTACAGAATAGCGTCATCCCCAGCCTGGCTGATAAACACCTGCTGGAACGTACGATGTTTATGCAGGATGGCGCTCCACCCCATATTGCTAGAAGCGTGAAAGATCTCTTGCGGGCGTCGTCTGGTGATGATTGTGTGCTCAGCCGCCACTTTCGTCATGCTTGGCCTCCCAGGTCCCCAGATCTCAGTCCGTGCGATTATTGGCTTTGGGGTTACCTGAAGTCGCAAGTGTGTCGTGATCGACCGACATGTCTAGGGATGATGAAAGACAACATGCGACGCCAATGCCTCACCATAACTCCGGACATGCTTTACAGTGCTGCTCACAACATTATTCCTCGACTACAGCTATTGTTGAGGAATGATGGTGGACATATTGAGCATTTCCTGCAAAGAACATCATCTTTGCTTTGTCTTAATTTGTTATGCTAATTATTGCTATTCTGATCATATGAAGCGCCATCTGCCGGACATTTTTTGAACTTTTGTAATTTTTTTTAATTAAACCCCTTGTCATTTCAAGCATGTGTGTCAATTTGTACCTCTCTACTTACATTATTCCGTGATTTATTCAGTTTTCAAATTTATACTGACTTTTTGATCACCTGGTATTTTATAGTAATTATACACTTTATTAGCATAATATTAAAACATTTTATAGTTTTTACAGTTTGTGTCATTAAAATCGGAGGAATTAATGGTATTTTACGAATGAGGGAGAGGTGGAAGGGGTGGAGCAATAACAAACTATGATCCACACTTCGACCCTCCTCTACATCTGAACCAGAAACGAACTCTCGATCCCACCAGGATCAGTACATAAATTCGAACTGTTACGGTGTAAAGTCAGCGCCAGAACGCCAGTCAGGAATGACTGAAAAGACAAGGCTGTGAGAAGAGGTCAGCCAACCGCACGGTGACCAACCTCTTCCTGGACGACAAAGCGACAGCAGCGGCCCCTAGGTGAAGACGACATGAGCGCCGCGCCCGCCTGGTGGCAGGGACTTAGATAGTAGCTTCAACGTTAGTCACTTCATTAGCCGACGCATGTAGCCTCTTCATCAGCAGTCTCTATGTAGCAGTGTATTTCAGCTGACAGATGTTTGTTAGTAGCGGTCGCTAGGACCAGAAGTGTTACTTGTGTTTGTCTAGTCTGAAGAAGACTGATTAATTTGTATGCCGCCCTTTGCTTGCGACATATCTGTGTAATTGCACTTGTGGATGATCATGTACAAGGACAGCAGGGATTCTTAAATCAAAGTTAAGTAATTGTCTTGTTGTAATAAAACTCATTCATACGAGTTGTTTGAATGTTTCAAATGGTTCAAATGACTCTGAGCACAATGGGACTTAACATCTGAGGTCATTAGTCCCCTATAACTTAGAACTACTTAAACCTAACTAACCTAAGGACATCACACACGTCCATGCCCGAGGCAGGATTCGAACCTGCAACCGTATCGGTCGCGCCGTTCCAGACTGTAGCGTCTAGAACCGCTCGGCCACCCTGGCCGGCTGAAATGGTTCAAATGGCTCTGAGCACTATGGGACTTAACATCTGAGGTCATCAGTCCCCTAGAACTTAGACCTACTGAAACCTAACTAACCTAAGGACATCACACACATCCATGCCCGAGGCAGGATTCGAACCTGCGACCATAGCAGTCACGCGGTTCCGGACTGCAGCGCCTAGATCTCGGCAACCGCGCCCGGCAGTTTGATCGTTTGTCCAGCGAACCGAGTATGCAGGATTACTAGACACATCACCTATAACTGATGTTTAAGTGCAACAACAGTGTAATCATTTTTAAAATGATATGCAGGAGGGATATTTTGTACCAAACTGGTGACGCAACGCGCATAAATTGTCAAAATATATATAATGCCATAAAATCCATAGCACCAAGACGCGTGTCGCGTGTATCGTTTGTCAGTTCTCCCTTGACATTTTCTTCACTTGCCGCATCAGGCAGAACTACACAGTATTAATTATAGAATGGAGCGCGTCACATACCTCGCTTTTTGTGCGCTTAATTAATGTAACAGCCGTCCTGAGTCAGGTGGATCGTTCGCCACCGGCGACATTTTTTAATGCATGCAAGCAGGCGATGAGGGCGACGCGTACGTGGACCCGGCCACGGCTCGCAAATTCCGCTGTGGTTTTGCCGAGCCACGCAAGTTAGCGACAGTCGCCGGTTTAATATTGCAGAGGGCGAGGGCATACCCGCTGTGCGACACAGCGGCGGGATGCTAGCTAACGCGCTGTCGCTGGCTGTGTGCGCTCGCGTGTTTTGTGTGAGTAAGGGCGCGGGCGCACAGTGTTTTGCGACGGCCTCGAGTGCGCGCCGTCGGCCAGTGGCTGCTGCCAGTGAGTAAACCGAGTACGGCGCCCTCCGCTGCTCCACTGCATTTGATACAAGCCCTACGGGTCGCCTGCGTACACGCAATCGGTCACAGGTGATGTTGACAGTGTAATTAATGGAATGCTGCTCTAAGTGAAGTTCACTTGCTGCGAGGTGCAATTCGTGAATGAACGGTGAGTGTTCCCGAAAACTGTTTTAAGCTAACTGAGGATGCTTCTGTTACGTTGCCGCATAATGATACATAAAGTCATCAGACACCGCTTCTAAGGGTGTAGATCTGGTTTCAGGAGTCAATGTTTCCCCCCGCAGGTTGACGTCAGTCTTGGCACTGAAGAGGTGTACGGACGGCGTTCATAAGTCAAATGTTCAAATGTGTGTGAAATCTTATGGGACTTAACTGCTAAGGTCATCAGTCTCTAAGCTTACACACTACTTAACCTAAATTACCCTAAGGACAAACAGACACACCCATGCCCGAGGGAGGACTCGAACCTCCACCGGTCAGTAAGTCTTATCATTGCTAATTTTGGTTAATAAAATGCGGAATTTGTCGTGGGCCACCTTGGAACATTCCCGCTTCAGCCTCTACAGTTCCATGAAGTTCGTCTTGTTGGTGGCGCTATATGTAGTCTTTCTTCAAAATATCATCTGTAATGGAGGTGAGTTCCAAGAAGAGAGCTGCGTTTCTTTTGGCAGAAAACCAAAGCACCGCAGATATTCGTAAGCGCTTGCAGAATGTCTGCGGAGACCTGGCATTGAACAAAAGCATGCCGAGTCCATCGATGAGGTGTCTGTCATTATCACAACGTCGCATAGACCTGTTCGATCTTCCGCGTCCCAGCTGGTCGCACACAGCTGTGATTCCTGCAATGTTGGGAATTGCGGATACTCTCATTCTAGTTGAAAGACAGATTAAAACCAAACACCTCGCTTCAAAACTTGATGTCTCTTTTGGCAGTGCTGACACATTCACCCACCAGCTGGGATACTCCATGGTATGTGACTGCTGTGTCCCTCGTCGTAAAGACCAACGAACGGCAATCTGTACTGAATTGTTTGCACGTTTCGAGGCTGATTGAGACAATTTTTGTTGACAATTATTAGAGGCGATGAAATAGGAGTTCATCACTTCGACCCAGAAACAGAAAGGCAGTCCATGGAGTGGCGTCACATAACCTGTCCTCCGAATAAAATGTTCAAAGCCGCAGCCACGGCCGGTAAAAGTCATAGCGACAGCCGCCTGGTACTCTGAAGGGGCGGCGCAACAGTCAACTTAGAAGCGTACTGTACTACCCTCAGGACACTGAAGAAACGACTTCAGCGTGTTCGTCACCGGAAGAATGCAAACAGACTTCTCCTTCTCCATGACAACTCAATGCCTCAAAGTCTGTGCACCCTAGAGGACCTCACAATACATTAGATTGCTCTTCCTCGTCCACCCTACAGCCCAATGAAGGATGCACTCTGCGGGGAGCAGTACGTGGATAATGTGGAGGTTACTGATGCAGCAAGACGTCGACCAGTAGAGTGCT
The DNA here is from genome assembly GCF_021461395.2 of Schistocerca americana. NCBI lineage: Eukaryota > Metazoa > Arthropoda > Insecta > Orthoptera > Acrididae > Schistocerca > Schistocerca americana. Next base: position 962,590,864 of record NC_060119.1, read on the forward strand.
ACCATGAGGGCATACAGGCCCTGCCAGCAGCGAGGCGTAAGGCCGTCACTTTGAACCGAGTTTGTGCCGAAAAAGTGTTTTTTTAGCCAAACGAGTGGGAAATAAGATGGTATATTGGAATCCTAAATAAAATCGACCTGGTTTCATAATGAAAATGCGATACAATACTTGTTGAACGCTTTTTGCATATGTGTCTGTCGCTTGTATAGAATCAGCACAGTAAGTTTCGATGTGACAGAAGTTGCCTTGCTTGAAAATTCAAGAACTACATCGGAAAAGAAATTGAGCGATTTGTTGGTGTATAAACGTGGACTGTCCAGTGTGCCCAAAAGGAATGGTGGACCATTCATAGCCTTGTAACACGACGTATGAACAGCGGTTCGATGCGGAGGCGAGTGTCACGCCTTGTCGGTCACCATCAGTTTCAAACCCGACAGGAATCGCTGCTGTCACTGATTGCAGTCTCATCTCAACCAGTTTCTAGCGAACATTGAGAGGGAACTGCGTGAATTGCGCTTATGGAGTCGGTACCTTGCAAAAGACCATTCCTCATGGCGTGACATATAACTGAATGTTTCCAGTGGCCAAACAACGCAATAAATAGACAGTAGGTCATTGGAGGTGTGTCGTGTGGTACAGTGAGTCCAGATTATGCCGTTTTTCACACGATTAAATGCGTGAAGTGCACTCATGGTCAATGAAGCACTTAACCCGCAGTGTGTGGAGGATGAAGTTAGGATTAGAGGTGATCTGACCTTTGACGGTTTGAGGAACAACTGCTGCAGCATCCCAGACGTTTAAATTTAGTACTTCTCTGCTTCTAACTCAGTTCACAACACGTTTCATATAGGGTATCCACATATTCCCCCGGATATACCTGTAAAATTATGTCATTGTACGCAACATGGTTCAGGAGATATGAGTAATCAACAATGAGATGCGTGAAAAATTGCCGCATAATGCACGCGTTTTAATTTATTACTTCTTTACTGCTCACGATTCGCAACATATTTTTCAGACTGTATAAAAATTATACCACTGAATGTACCTGCAAAATTATATTATTATACGACTCGTAGTTCAAGAGATACAACATCTTAGATGTTGAGCTGCGAGAAATTGGAACTGCAGGATTTCACTATAGATGCAGAAAGGATATGTGTAGAAATATGTGTGAAATATGTCAAATATATGTGAAATACATGTGACATGTGCGTACTCGGGCAAAGCCATGGTTAAAAAGCTCCTCCTAAATACCTGGTTCGATTTCTACCAAACGTGCTACACATATTACTGTATGGACAGAAAGACTGTGGGTGTAAAAGCCAACAATGTCCTATAGGGGTGAACGTGATATGTGGAGAGACAAGGGACGAGGAAGAGATCGACACACAGAGAGGGGGAAGGAGGAAGTGGACACAGATATGGGGAGTAGGGATGGACACATTGAGGAAGGGGAAAATGGACAGAGAACACGAAAAGAAAGAGATGAACGGAGAGAGGGGGAAGCAGATGAATAGGGAGAGGACGGAGGGGCAGATGGACTGAGAGAGGAGGGAGGGAAAGAAGAACTGAGACAGACTGACTCAGAGGGGATGAGAATTTGGACAGAAAGAGAGAGAAAAAAGGAGATGAACAGAAAGAAGGGGAAGGAAATTGAGAGTGGAGAGTGGGAGAGGGTGACCGAGGGAGGGGGGACGAGATGGACAGAGAGGAGGTGGAAGGATGAGATGGGCCAATGTTATTGGAATAAATCCATACGTGGGGCAATACCAGGTACTCAGCTAGTTTTATATGTTGTTGTTGTCTCCAGTCCAGAGACTGCTTTGATGCAGCTCTCCATGCTACTCTATCCCAGTACCCGCTGCAAACTGCATCCTTCTGAATCTGCTTAGTGTATTCATCTCTTGGTCTCCCTCTACGATTTTTACCCTCCACGCTGCCCTCCAGTACTAAATTAGTGATCCCTTAATGCCTCAGAACATGTCCTACCAACCGATCAGGTCTTCTAGTCACGTTGTTCCACAAATTTCTCTTCTCCCCAATTCTATTCCATACCTCCTCATTAGTTATGTGATCTACCCATCTAATCATCAGCATTCTTCTATAGCACCACATTTCGAAAGCTTCTATTCTCTTCTTGTCCAAACTATTCATCGTCATGTTTCACTTCCATACATGGCTACACTCTATACAAATACTTTCAGTAACGACTTCCTGAAACTTAAATCTATTCTCATTGTTAACAAATTCCTCTTCCTCAGAAACGCTTTCCTTGCCATTGCTAGTCTACATTTTATATCCTCTCTACTTCGACCATCACCAGTTATTTTGCTGCCCAAATAGCAAAACTCATTTACTACTTTAAGTGTCTCATTACCCAATCTAATTCCCTCAGCATCACGTGACATAATTCGACTACATTCCATTATCCTCGTTTTGCTTTTGTCGATGTTCATCTTATATCCTCCATTTAAGACACTGTGCATTCCGTTCAACTGCTCTTCCAAGTCCTTTGCTCCTCTCTGACAGAATTACAATGTCATCGGTGAACTTCAAAGTTTGTATTTCTTCTCCAAGGATTTTAATACCTACTCCAAATTTTTCTTTTGTTTCCTTTACTGCTTGCTCAATATACACATTGAATAACATCGGGGATAGGCTACAATCCTGTCTCACTCCCTTCCCAACCACTGCTTCCCTTTCATGCCCCTCGACACTTATAACCGAAATCTGGTTTCTGTACAAATTGTAAATAGCCTTTCGCTCCCTGTATTTCACCCCTGCCCCCTTCAGAATTTGTAAGAGTATTCCAGTCAACATTGTCAAAAGCTTTCTCTAAGGCTACAAATGCTAGAAACGTAGGTTTGCCTTTCCTTAATCTTTCTTCTAGGATAAGTCGTAGGGTCAGTATTGCCTCACGTGTTCCAATATTTCTACGTAATTCAAACTAATCTTCCCCGAGGTCGGTTTCGACCAGTTGTTCCATTCGCCTGTAAAGAATTCACGTTACTATTTTGCAGCTGTGACTTATTAAACTGATAGTTCGGTAATTTTCACATGTCAACACCTGCTTTCTTTGGGGTTGGAATTATTATACTCTTCATGAAGTCTGAAGGTATTTCGCCTGTCTCATACATCTTGCTCACCAGATGGTAGAGTTTTCTCAGGACTGGGTCTCCCAAGGCTGTCAGTAGTTCTAATGGAATGTTGTCTACTCCCGGGACCTTGTTCCGACTCAGGTCTTTCAGTGCTCTGTCAAACACCTCACGCAGTATCATATCTCCCATTTCATCTTCATCTACATCCTCTTCCATTTCGATAATATTGTCCTTAACTACATCGCCCTTGTACAGACCCTCTATACACTCCTTCCACCTTTCTGCTTTCCCTTCTTTGCTTAGAACTGGGTTTCCATCTGAGCTGTTAATATTCATACAAGTGGTTCTCTTTTCTCCAAAGGTCTCTTTTAATTTTCCTGTAGGCAGTATCTGTCTTACCCATAGTGAGATAAGCCTCTACCTCGTTACATTTGTCCTCTAGCCATCCCTGCTAAGCCATTTTGCACTTCTTGTCGATCTCATTTTTGAGACGCTTGTATTCCTTTTTGCCTGCTTCATTTACTGCATGTTTATATTTTCTCCTTTCATCAATTAAATTCAATATTTCTTCTGTTACCCAAGGATTTCTACTAGCCCTCGTCTTTTTCCCTACTTGATCCTCTGCTGCCTTCACTATTTCATCCCTCAAAGCTACCCATTCTACTTCTATTGTATTTCTTTCCCCCATTCCTGTCAGTTGTTCCCTTATGCTCTCCCTGAAACTCTATACAACCTCTGGTTCTTTCAGTTTATCCAGGTCCCATCTCCTTAAATTCCCACCTTTTTACAGTTTCTTCAGTTTTAATCTACATTTCATAACCAATAGATTGTGGCCAGAGTCCACATCTGTCCCTGGAAATGTCTTACAATTTAAAACCTGGTTCCTAAATCTCTGTCTTACCATGGCGTCTTAATTTTTCTGCATTCAACCACAATATCAGAACTGCCTCTCTGGTGCCTTTACCTTTCCTAAAACCAAGCTGAACGTCATCTAACACTTTCTCAATTTTCTTTTCCATTCTTCTGTAAATTATTCTTATCAGAAACTTGGACTCATGAGCTGTTAAGCTCATTGTGCGATAATTGTCGCACTCGTCGGCACTTATTATCTTCGGAATTATATGGATAATATTTTTCCGAAAGTCTGAAGGTATGTAGCCAGATATACAGATCCACGTGAATAGTCATTTTGTTGCCACTTCCCCAATGATTGTAGAAATTCCGATGGAATGTTAACGTCCCTTCTGCCTTATTTGCTCGTAAGTCTTCCAGAGCTCTTTCAAACTCTGGTTCTAGTACTGGATCTCCTATCTCGTCTAAATCGACTCGTGTTTTTTTTTTTTTTTTCTGCTAACACATCAGACAAACCTTTCTCCCATAGAGGCCTTCAATGTACTCTTTCCACCTATCCGCACTCTACTCTGCATTTAACAATGGAATTCCCGTTGCACGCTTGATATTAAAACCATTGCTTTTAATTTCACCGGAGGTTATTCCAACTTTTCTATATGCTGAGTTAGTCCTTCCGACAATAATTTCGTCACATTATTCACGCAGCTACTTTACCTTAGCTTCCCAGCACTTCTTATTTATTTCGTTCCTAAGTGACTTGAATTTATGTAGAGCAGTACTTCCCTGAACATATTTGTACTTCCTTCTTTCGTCAATTAACTGAAGAATTTCTTCTCTTATCCACGGTTTATTCGTAGTTATCTTCTTTTACCTACTGTTTTCTTTCCCATTTCTGTGAATGCCATTATTAGAGGTGTCCATTCCTCTTCAACTGAACTGCCTACTGAGCTTTTCAGTATCGCGGTATCTTCCACTTCACTTCACTGACTTCCCAATATGTGTAGACTGAGCCTCTACATTTCTGTTTTCAGAAATTCTAGCTTCACTTCCACGTTTAAACCTCTGAAATTCCACTCCCCAAATCGTAGAACGTCACCCTTTCGTTGTTTATTCTGTCCTTTTCCCCACTGGCAGTCCCCTCCCGGACATCCGAAAAAAAAAATGTTCAAATGTGTGTGAAATCTTATGGGACTTAACTGCTAAGGTCATCAGTTCCTAAGCTTACACACTACTTAACCTAAATAATCCTAAGGACAAACACACACACCCATTCCCGAGGGAGGACTTAAACCTCCGCCGGGACCAGGCGCGTGGTACATCACTGCAGGGCCTCAGACCGCTCGGCTAATCCCGCGCGGCCCGGACATCCGACATCCGAATGGGAGACTAGTCCGGAATCCTACGTTACTGGAATGGGGAGATCATGACACGTTTCCAATTACAGGCCACACCTACTATCGATATACGTTATGTTTCTTTAACGCAGTGGTTTCCATTGCATTCTGCATCGTCATGTCGTTGATCGTTACTGATTCTTCCGCCTTTAGGGCAGTTTCCCACACCAAGGACAAGAGAGCGTTGAACCTCTGTCGGCTCGTTAGCAGAACGAGGGTGACTTCTTATGCCGGAAGTCATCGGCCGCCATTGCTGATGATTTTTACTCAAAATTTTAGCGGTGGGGGAAGGGGGCAAGCGAGTTCTAATCCGGGACCGAGGACAGTCAACGACGCTCCCCTAGACCACACACATACATCATATTTCATATTAGTGATGCGAATTATCACTTACCATGAAGGTGACCTTCTTGTAAGATTTTAAACGTAGTATGAAGTAGCGTTAAATCCTCGATTACAAGGTGCTCAACAATTACAGAGTCCACACCATATTTGATACATGAACGGCTGCACTAACTTTAAAGATGTGTTACGTGGCAACGCGTCTGGAATGCACGCAGCTTTTACCAGTTTATCTCGAATTGCTACTTCTATATCATTGAATAACACACTAGATTTTGGTCACTATTTTAGAGACCTCATAGCATCCTACAGTATCACTTTACACCTAGTATTGCGTACCAGTTTCCCTCCTTTTGCCCCAAGATAACTATTCAGTGTGTTAACATGCAACCATGAAGTATTTGGTGTAGATAACCACAAGACCACAAATACTTGCATCTGGTCCTTAACCGTAATGACGTCGCTGATAAAAATAAAAAGCTGAACAGTAGTATTGTAGTCGGGACCTGATATGGCACCTTTATTTCCTGTACTTGTAAGCAGTTGCATTAAACACTGGGCTACCCGCCTACGTCTCCTGGAAAGAGTAAAATTCTGTTTCATTTCTTACCCAACGATTCTCCTGTTGGACCTAACACAAATTTGCTGATATCATTTCGTACGTATAAAAACGCACTCATGATGTAATTGGCGTAAAAACCGGTGTTCTTATTTCGAGTTGCTCTCTCCTATGACCGTGACTTACAATCTTTGGCACTCGATAAAACTTCATTTGAAGTGTTAAAGGTAGGGTAATTGTGTCCGTTACCCGTGTCCCATTGAGAACGAAATTATTTCTAATATAAATGAAAAAAAGCGATCACTTCCTACAGTCTTTACGTGTAAGGATTGACGCGTTACATTTGAAATTAATATGGAATAGATGTGAAGATGACAAATAACCGAAATAGATCAAATATGGTGATTATTGTGATCAACAAATCTGAAGAATTCAAGGCGCAATATCAACGGAAATCTCAAAATAACCATTTAAATATATATACGGCTCCGACCAGTGTCTTACGCAATTAGGTAATTATTTAACCACAAACTTGTCCTGGATCAGCACACTTTTCTTACTTCGCAAGTCTCAGGACAATAACTGCACTCAGCTCTATCCCAGACACTCTTCCTTTTTTTAAAAAAAGAAAAGAAGATAAGAAACACAATTTGTTAGAGCTCACCATTAAACAAAGTAATTTTCGGCAAGAACCGGACAAACGACGCCGGATCCACAGGATGTTCGCGATCCAGGCGAGAAGTCGCCTTACTATTGCTGTGTCACAACAGCCATTGCTCCTACCAAGGTGTGCAGTAAAAGTTTCCGTCCGCTATGCCCCAGGTCAGAGAACCCTATCACCGAGACGTTCTTCAAACCACCACAGCAGTACAGGCTCGCTCCACGCGTTCGCCACTAAGAGCGCACCAGAGCCCACGCCGTCTCTAGGAACGCCATCCAGTCTTATTTCCTCTCTGCTGATCGCTCACCAAGCGAGCATTACTGCAAGGCAACCTTCGTACTGGTGGTGGCAACTCAACCTGGTACGAAGATTACCGCCGCTTGTCATTCCCTACAGCTCCTGCAAGCTACCCTCTGTAGTAATGGTCAAACGAATTCCAGGCCCCTGAGAGTTACTGCTGGGGTATAAATAATTTCTATGGGGTGGGTTTAACCAAACTGTAAAAGTTTGAACGCAACGGATATCGCAATACTTTTTGAAACTACTACAGAAGGCACCAATGCAGGACTTAATAGTGAGCATAGAGCCATTATTTACTTTCATGACCCAGCAGTAAACTGCGGTACTGACTTTCGCCTATTCTTTATGATGAAGGGAGGAAATAATCAGTCATAGGGTACAGAATTATTGACATTTATTCAATACCGATAGTATTTCAATAAATGGCCGTGTGTCTGTAGGAATATACATCATCACAACTGGTCTCTCTAGTTAACATGATTCACTTTCGCCATGTAATTACGGAAAGGGAGAGGGAAGCGCAGGCCTCGCTTCAATGTAATTTTATGCAGGCACACAATTATACCTAAACTTATGCTTATTACAACCGACTGCTAAAGGTCAGGCAGAACAAGTTCAGCAAAGACACTACAAGCGAACTCCGTCAGAGGGGAAGAGAATTTGCCTAAATATTTCAATTTTCGTTCAAATGTACGCTGAAGAATGGGTAGCAAGTGGTGCCCTTGACTATGAATGAATCTTGCTTTGAGAAACAGCACCACAATACTGAGCTGGGAGGAAGAACATTTAATATGGCGGGAAAACTTTGATAGTCTTTATTCCATCCATAGGCGTTAAAATCTGAACTTTTCTGGATACAAGAGTTTAACCCGCGTATTTTATGTAACGTGCAACATTGCCAGCGAATCAAATAGTTATTGGGGGAACAAGAAACATTAACTAATTATCACATTAATACTATTCCATACACGTGGCCAAGTTGCGCTATCCAATAGAAATGCAAAAAGTACGGACACACACGATTATTCCTTCCCTATCTTACAACCGCCCACAGAAGTTTGTTTATTCACTCTACTATACATTTTCAGACCGAAACTGCGCTGTACCAATGTGACGGCTCCTCCAACAAACCACGTGGCGGGAAAGCAAGTACACAAAGAGCACACATGAAAAATAAATAAAAATCCCTCAAAATATTACTGTAAAAGACCACATTAAAATACATTAAATGGGTGAATTTCCGTTAAACACAGAGCAATAATACGACTGTGAGATTAAGGCCCATGGTGCGTGGCCTGACCCAGGCACAAACGCAAAGTTCTTACTGAAATTTGATTAAAGTATGAAATTAAACTATCTTATGGCGGTTTGGTGGTAATCTCACACTTGATTTCAACATCTGCACTTTAGTATTAGCAGTTTTTGAGACATTCTGATACCTTTGTTAACATTACCAAAATCGAGAGCTGCGTCTCCACGTCTGCCCAGCGCCGCTACCCGGGAAGAAGTGGGTCTGCGAACACCACGCCTAGCCGTTGTCCGTTCAAAACGTGGTGGAGGGGATGGTTCACCAACCTGACAAAGCCATTACTCGTACCTTCACGACCTCTCTGACCTGACTGGCACACTATCTTTGCCAAACTTATTCGCATTTCGGGGTTGGTACTATCCTACCACAGAACCCCTCTACTCAGAAATGCTCGACCTCTGACCAAAGCTTTCTGCTACTTCACATAATATCTCATTCATACAGTCCAAGGTCGCATAAGGGAAATGATGCAAGGAAATGTGGCACACACGAAATAAATAAATAAACACCGCTTGGTCCATTCTCTCCTGTTTGCTACCAACGGATTTACTTCTGCAGAGTAAGAACACCCTCGCCATAATTCTCCTGTACTGTAATTTATTGAGAAAACAATGGAACGGGACAACGAGTTCCTTCTCACTACTGAGCACCCACACCCCTCCAACACATTCTCTGGTTGCAACGAAGATTAGACCACTGTCGATGCATGAGGCAAAGAGGATATTTGCGCAATTGCAAATCGAACTGCCGCACCAAGGCTCAATCTTCCTTCCTTTCAAGCGAACCAAAGGGGCTAAGAACTAGGTGGCAATTCACCAACCTGCTTCCCATCACCCTGATTTCCTGACACCTTGAGCTGGCTCAAGTAAGATCGTATTTGCTTACCATTAATATGGTTTTGGATCGAATAGCTCGCGGAGGGTAGCTGTTTAACCACCTCATAGGCATCCAGGAACCGAGTGCCCTTTACTTTAGGCCCAGAAATTTTTCAAATACACTTCCTTGCCAATCTTCAAGATAACCAGGCGCCTGCTCTCACTGTGGCGGTCAGCCTCCCTCCGGAGCGCCATACGAAAGTTTTTCCTTGCAGTTTTCCAATTCTTTCGCAAGTTATCGGGATTATTATCCTCTGGTAACAAATAATTTATTGACCACAAATTGTAAAGCGGGGAATTGACGGAGAAGGTGAACATCAATTTACCACCAATGTACCACGAGGTTGATCCAGTCAAGAGCCTCATATCCCATCTCGTGTGCGAGTTTCGATTATGTGTAATGAACGATGACTTCAGATTCCGATTAACTCTTTCATTAGGCGACGGCTGCAGGTGGCGTGATGTGGTGGTAATATCTGTGATTGCCCTTCCGGACAAATTATTTTAAACTCCCTGGTTACAAATGCTGGCGCGTTGTCACTAACAACAGTTTTAGGAGCGCCGAAGGTAGCAGATATCATATTTCCATGTTTTATAGTTACAGCAGAAGTAGTACACCTCTTCGCAACTAACCAAGTAAACCTGGTGAAGACATTAACGACAACTAACACACAGCGATTTCGTTGTATGGAACGAGGCAGAAGGTCCAAATAATAAATGAAAATTTATCTAACGGACGTTCGGCCTGATTTGAACTAAGTTGTCCAGTACCAGAATTCGGATTTGGCTTCGCCACCTTGGACACTCGAAAGATCAACTTTCTGACCTGACCATACAAAGCGGGCCAAGCCAGATGTTATTTCATTTTGGTGATAGTGTCTTTCACATTTGGAACTATAAAAATACTTAAACAAGGACAAGGTAGGCTCCTCCAGCAAATATATCTCATCTTTGTTATCTTGTCTTTGCTCTATATGGTATCCGCCCCTTTCTAAGAGAATATCCGGCTACCTGTTGTAAACATATTGTCATATTGCTGGCTTGGTTGCGGAGTATCGTTGCGGGCAGCGCGTTTTGCAGAGTCGAGCGCGGGGCACGGAACTGGTATGTTGTGTTGTGGGTAGTTCTGCATGTGAGAGGCATTGTTAGCATGGAAATTGAAGTGTTGCTACAAGTGCTATTACAGTAAAGTGATTAAATATGGAAGTAAATCAGAGGAAAGTGCGTCAAGATGTAATTAAAAATGAGCAGGGCCGCCGATAACGTATTTGTGTATCCTCTCGTTGCGTGTCGTACCGTACAGTATCAATCATCCGCACTGTGTTCGGCCTCCCAGAATGAACTAATGTAATCAGTAAAAATTAGTTACCACAAAAGAGTGCAATCATGTGCTAGTGTGTTGTAGCAAGCTGAGAAAGTGCGTTCGGTCATCGAGTTTCCCCATCAACAACAATCAGCCGCTTTGCGACAGTTACGCGCACCCACGTACAAGTGAGAACTGAGAACTGTATAATTATCTCTATAAACAGTGTTACATCATTACTACTGTCAAGGAGGACTGGTACCAAAAGAAATCTGTGTATGCGTGGCGAGCTTAAGAACTTTCGTGCGATTATTCGGCTTCCGCATCATCATCAATCATCCGCGCCGTGTTCGGTTACGCGTACGCTTATCAGAGTGATCTTGTGGACTGATAATCACCCATTAATTGGGATAAACACTTATGACTTAGAATGTAAACAGTGCATTTTTTTTAGCGTCTCAGAATGTAGCTGTTCATACCAAACTTAGGAAGTGTTGTTTTTTAACGTTGAATGGCTCCCCTAAACCCGCTTGCATATTTCGATAGATAATTTCAGGCAAGCCAGCAGCAGTGTTCAGGTACGTTCTGTTGACAGGGCGCACAGTCCGAAGTGAGAAAACAGTTTAAGGGTTGTACTCCTCCCCCCTCCCCCCCTCCATTTGTACTTCAGGGCGTGTTACACCGTCTTCCATCATATTTAAAAACTGTCGCTCAATGTGACCAATCTTGCCACCTTTCTCTTGCCGTTCTTGCAAATTCTCTAGGAGTTCCGGAATTTCTCCCAAAATCATAGTCTTCTACCACCTGCAGGATACTCATTTTGGGATCTTCGTTTCGCTCTTTCTCTTGTAACACGCGACTAAGTGTGTCAATGATAGTATTTTCTGCGCTTTTAATGTGCTCCTCCTGAAATCTAAACACCGAAACTCTCATGGTCCATCGGGCCATCCTCCCTATATTGCTGGGACACGCTAATACACAGGTAAGTGCCTGATTATCGGTTTCTAATCTAAACTCCTTATGTTCCAAGTAAAACCTGAACTTTTTCAGGTCAAACAGAACGGCAAGAGCCTCGATCTAATACGCAGAATATTTCATCTTGGCTGCTGACAGTGATCTCTAGGTATGAGCTACAGGCCGCCTTTCACCCTTGTTTTTATTGTATCAATACGCTCTCCCTGAATTCGAAGCATCTGTCTGTAAAACAATTCCCCTTGTAAGGTCGTGGACCGCCAGAACTGACACATTCACTATGGCGCTTTTCAGCGTTTCAAATACTGCCTGTAGAGTTTGGCTCTTTAAACAATACTCCAGTTTGTCTTCAATGACTCAGCGGTTCAGCTATCTGGGCGAAATTAGGAAAGAATTTCCTAAAAATAAAAAACAAGTACCGTAACGATGAACCTTGCTATTGACTTATTATCCTTAGGTGGCGGAAAAGAATGGATTGCTTGGGTATGCTCATGATCTACCTTGATACCTTCAGCTGACACTGTGTGCCCCAGGAATGGTATACCCCTATGAGCCGAATCCATTTTTCGGGCTTCACAGTCAAGTCTGCATCACGAAAGTGCCTCGAGACTTGTTCGACATGAGCCAGATGTCGTCAAAGGAACGACAAAAAATAACGTCGTACAAGTAATTGTAAAGACTATTAAATTTCAAATCACCCAGGACATATTCCAACGATCTAGACAGCACTGCAGCACCCGTTGTTAACTCGATAGGAACTCGACTGTACTCAACAGATTCCAATCCTTACTCAAAGCTATCACTGCTCTCGATTCCTCCGCCAAAGGTGCCTGATCATATGCCTGATTTATATCTAAGATGGTAAAATATTTCGCTCTGGCGAACCAAGAAAAACAACTATGTAAATCAGGGAAGGGAATCGATTTCATTACGACTCTTTTATTTAGTAACGGTAATCGACAAGAGGTCGATAAAACTTATAACCTGGTTTCGTAACCAAGAAAGTTAGCGACGTGTATGGGGAATCAGATGGCCTATTGACTCATTGCTGTTCGATATTTTCTTTTTAATTCCCGCATTTTTGGCGGCAGTAACCTGTACGATCACTGCCGTACAGGAACCTCATCAGTCAGCTGGATCTTATATTCTAACTTATTTTTTGCTTCCAACCTGCCAGTCAGAACCCCAGGTAAATCGCCCAACATTTCCGACAACACCTCAGCTTGTTGCTTCTCTGGGCGCCTTATCTTGAACGATGGGTTCTTCAGTCTTCACACTCTTTATGTGCTCAGTTGATCTACGCTTACACAATCTTAATCTTTTCTCACGCCACGGCTCAGTATGACATTAGCACTAATCACCTGGTGAAATTGGCATTATCGATTCATCCAACACGCATTATACTCTATATATCATCGTTAGATTACACAGAAGGTGGAAGATTGAAATAAATATTTAAATTAAGATCATAGTTTAACGTCTCGTCCACAGCTGTGCTGTATGAGACAGTATTAATTCAGCTGGAGAATGGGACAGCTACCTGCTGAAAATTTCCCAGCATACGCCAGGAGTTTTTTATGCAGTATATGAGACACTATAGACAGCGTTTCCAATATGACCCCCTACCGTCAGTGTAATGACAGTACCATTATGGCTTGAGAAAAGCTGAATCAGGGGTTTTTCCCACTCTGCCTGAAACCTGTCCATCGTCTCCTCTGAAAAAAAAAAAATTAAATAAAAAAATAAAAAAATATTCATCGTGTTTTATAGAGAATGAAAAACCAAAATCCATCTTGATTGTTTTATAGGTTACTGGAGTACATTCGCTTTAAATGATCTCTATTATAGCAACACAAGGAGTTCCCACAAGGTATTAGTTATATAGTGCCATGATTGCGGGAAGCTCCAGTGAGTGGTGGTGGGAGGTCAGGTAGAGGTCAGGAAGTCGATGGCTGACCATACAGGGAACGTTGGTATGCCGACTTGGAGGATATTATCCAGAACATACGCCAGTTGATGTAACGATATTTAGGTAGCCAGCACTAGTGGGAGTGCAAGCTTTAAGCACCAGTCCAGTATGTACGACCAGTATGCAGCCCGTAGCCACAGGGGCGGTATCAGTGTCGGTCCGTCAACATCAATGTCGTCATGAAGCCTTTGCCCCCTGGGGTTAGCGCACATTCCCAGGGAAGATGGTCACGGTACCCCGGACCCTGTCGTAGACTGTTCTCGTAGAAGGTGTCTACTAAATCTGCTCGGAGTACTTGCAGTATGGCGTGGCCGTCCCAGCAGGAGAGAGAGACAGGCAGTAATAAAGTCTGCCACAGAAACGGCAGCAAGCAGTATCAGCGGCGCATACACGCGAAAATGTATAACTGTATGCTCCCCGGCCCTGCTAGATCTCCAGGAGGTCTACTGGATATTGACGGCCACATTTCCCGAACAGTCCTGACTCGGTAATTGGTGTTGCTCCTCACAGCGACCAGGTCCCTTCCGACAGGGTTTGTTGTTCGATGGGAGATCAAAGGCGGCTACACGAGTGGCGGGTCGACCGACATAGGCCTCACCTCTCGATAGGAAGTCTGCAAATAAAACAGAACAGAAGCAGGCTCATGGGTCCTGTTATTCTCGTTTGGCCAGTTTTCTTGCTAGCTACAGGATTACAGAACTTCGCCTTTAAGATGCTTTTTCCGTCACGTTAGTATTCTGAATATTTATGCTTGTATTCGACTTAAACTTTTTTGCTACACTTTGCGCAGTCACCATTAAGACGAAATCCCTCCATAGGCATGGCCATTCTACTACATTCCTGGCTTAAACGCTCATTTCATTTAGGGTGTCGCAATAGCTTCTCTGCTCTGCTGCTGCACGATCGACGGTTTCCTCTAGGTGTCTGCCTAGCTACTGGCCCATTCGTTTCTGCTTCTGGCATTGCTGTGGAAGATCCCTGAAGCAAATGTACTAGTCCCGTCTGCAACATTCCCCCACCGTTTAAGAAATCCGTATCGGATTTCTCTGATCGGTATCGGATTTCTCTGAGATGTCTCTTGGACAATGGTTCAAACGGCTCTGAGGACTATGGGACTTAACATCTGTGGTCATCAGTCCCCTAGAACTTAGAACTACTTAAACCTAACTAACCTAAGGACATCACACACATCCATGCCCGAGGCAGGATTCGAACCTGCGACCGTAGCGGTTGTCTCTTGGACAGTCTTGCCATACATTTACACGAGCACATATCACGATTTATAAAAAGTTTCCAATTACTCAATCAATCTGTCTAGTTTGACCCAAAAGGATCGTCAATTATGCTCTGAAAAGAGCCTACTTTCTTACACACTGTCCAGTGATCTCATATTATTATAAGGATAGATTTCGTCTTGATCAATATTTATGCTCTAATTCAATCAGTTTCCTCGTACTACTCACAACCACAATACAATTCGCTACTGTGTATACCCTTTCTTAGTTAATAGGTAATTCATTAATCTAATTCCTGCTTAACTATTCTCATTTCTATTAAGAAATCATTCTGTTGGTACTTGGTACACAGATGCTTCAAGAAATGGTACAGTTCTTTCTCTACAGTAGATGTAATCCACAAGAAGCATACCTAGAAGCAGCACATCGCTATAAGCTATGGCATCATTGGTCAATATAGTATGGCGTTGCCTCTCGCGATACTGTTGTTTATGTTGAAAACTCTTATCTGCAGTGATTCTCTTCTTCTGCTATGATATGAATTCGTCTGTGGAATTCAGAAAGTCACATTGAGGAAGATTAGGTTCCAGGCTGGCAACATTTGTAGTGGCTTTGCCAGCCAGTACAACGCAGTTTGTGCCAGACTAACGACAGTCGTTCCAACGACAGTAGCTGGGAGATGGAATGTCGTACCCATTACGTCACAGGTCGTCCCATTGATTAGCATCACGCTATCTCGTAATTTCACCCTTGTCATGCCTCTCGGCTGCCACTGGTCATAACAGTTTACTAGCACCAATCAACAGCGAGTAAACCCAATGGGTGCCCACTTTTAGGAAATAATAGTGTGGCCATAGCACTTCTCTCTGGCATCTGGCTGCTTCTGTCTTACCCCAAAACAGCTATATTTCACATGTCCATCCACTATTCTGAAACATCCTACTCAGGAAGACTTCAAGACTCTCTCTTTGACAATCCCATAAGACCACTGGTGGCATAATCCCAAATTTAGGTGAATGAATCATACTGGTTGCCCACAGTACAGTTCCTTGCCCATTCCAATCTGACAAATCAACACACATAACATCATGTGTGATCACTTCCCTCCCCTTTTCAAATACTTATCCGATCCACTGTTACAGTCAGGCAGCTCGACAATACTGCATGGCCTATTATTATAAATTATTATAACTTCTAGCGCTATCCAGAAGGAAAGAAAGATTCCCAAAACACAGTATTCCGCAATTACATTTTCGGCCTTTGGACCATTTTCAAGTGGTACTGCAAAAGATGACACATATACACGACAAAGGATTTTAAAGTCTGATATGTGCTGTAGCAAAATCTTTTGCAGTACCATTTGAAAATGGCCAAAGACTAAAACTGCAATTTTGAAATAAATAATTTCTGTAGTCAACAGTAAATATGATGTCCTTTAAAAAATCTATCATTTCTTCACAGACTTATCATCCTGCACTGGTGATGGCAGTGGCACTTGCACCTATAGCTCCTTTAAATGGCTTGACACATCCTGTGTGAACAACAGATGTTCTCAGTTGGCAGCTGCAATTTGATGTTAACAGTGGATGTTTTATTAAAATGGGCATAAATTTAGTGCCCTGATCTGTAAGTATTGTCTCAAGAACATCGAATTTTAAGAGCCGAGAGTTCTCTGAGGCTTGAGCAACTTTGTTTGCCTGTTCATCTGGGATTGTAACCATTGTGACATAATGTGAAAAGTGATTTATCATAGTATGTAATGGTTAGCCACTAGTGTTCAACTGAATGGTCCAAGAATATCAATACCTACCTTTTCAAGTGGTTTGGATTTTTCCAATAAGCTTTGTAGTGGAAACCTGGAAACCTTTGATGGCTGAGATGTGCACACTGCATGCACAGTATACAGTTTGGAACGTATTGTTCTACATGTGTTGTTTCCCTGTTCTCCACCAAAATTTTTTAGCTATACATCAATTAGTTGCTCTCCATCTTCCATGACCTGTTAGAAGATGGTTATGTACTGGCCTCAGTACTTCAAATTCAAAAGCTGCAGGCACCACCACCCATTGTCCACATTTTGTTGTTCTGCATAGAGAGCCTTAAGGTATTGTGGACAGTGGCTCTGTCCTAAATACTTCACAGTGAGCATCAGCAGCCTGTGTGTTCCACCATTCAGCTACACTTTTACACTGTGCTCGAAAGATCCAATGTCTCTACTTAAGCTGTTGACATTGCCACACTTGCTCCCTCGTTACACACTATCTCCTATTCAAATTCACTTAATTTCAGAGCACAATGAAACAATCTATTTGTTGTTTCTTTTCATCCCAGTACAACATCAATGTGGTATTGTTTGTTAGTACCTTAAATTTTTCTTTCACAGAGGGAACAATGGAAGTATGTAATACCATAGATGACAGCCCACATCTCATTTCTAGTACTACACTAATTTCGTTTGCTTTATCTAACTGCCTGAATGCATATATCTCTGGGTGTTCCTTACCATCCACACTTTGGCTCAGAACACATCCATCCCAAATTGCCTGCACTGCATGATGAAATAAACTATTTTCTAAAGTTCAGAATCACCAATACCAGGCTCAAAGTTAATCTCTGTTTTCCCTTGTCAAATGAAGTTTGTTTGTCGACAGTCCACAGAAATTTCATCCCTCTCTGTAACAAACATTTTAACTGGTCAGCAATTTCAACAAACCTTTAACGAATTTTCGATATGAACCTGTTTTGTTGTCTGTGCAGCAAGAAATATGGTATTTCAGAAATTAAACTTGGATCAGTTTTCACACCTTCTTGACTAATTGCATGTCTCCCTTTGCTGTAAAGTGAAATTGGTACACACTCAAAGTGCTGTACACAAGAGAAGATGTGGTTCGATAACTGAAGGTTATACACAAACATCCCCCTCACATAATTTGTAAACTATATCTAGTGAAATTGGAAATGATCATATCAACAGGTTATGTCAGCATTACCAACAGGCTGACTAACACAAATATTCTAAGTCAATAGTTTCTCATTAGATAAACAAAAATAAACAGTAGCATAAACAAAGGCTCAACCAAAGCAAAAGAATGTCTACCAGGGGTTGCCAGAGGTGAAACTCTTAAAACAGATAAGAGGTGAAAAATACAGTGAAGTGGAAAATGTCAGTTACTACTATACTAATAATATAAAATAAAGAAAAATTGTCACGTGGAAATTATGTATTATGTGTTAATACTTCCTTCCATTTTTTTTTGAACAAGGAAGCCTTAGGAAGTATTTGTACCCATAGTTTCCCGCTCCTTCATTCTCTTTAATGAGATCTTAGAATAATTAGAGGTTACTTGAAATCTCTTCAGAAAAAAATTTAGCCATACCATCGATTCCTTATTTGTCTTTTCTGACAAAAACGTAATGGCACCACATGTAATTACGGGTGCCTGGTTACGAAGAACTTTCCCTAAACTGATGATGTGCAAAGACAGTGGTATCATGCTGCATGGTGAACACGAACACTTGAAGTTTGGTAGCTGGCAGTCGACAATCAATTCAGGCAGCCACCGTTAGGTGAGAATGCGTTTCTGTCCTGGTGACATGTATTTTTGTGATCTGTAACATCTCATGTGGTATCTGGCTGAAAAGTCATTGACTTTAATGTCGGTCATTGCTCGAACATCGCACAGCTGTATACAGTTTCGACTGATGATTACGTAACTATTATAACACTGGCTATCAGTGCAGGCTATCAAATTAAAAATAAAGTGAAGTTAATATGTAAGTAGTGCAGGCAAGTACAGTTACAATTGATTTATGTAATCCACAAATTCTCAGTTATAAAACAGATTAACGAATTTAATGTTTTACATAATGAAGTACTTGTAATTTAACACACAAACACACACACACACACACACACACACACACACACACACACATACACACACACACACACACACACACACACACAATAACTCAGACACAGTCTTCATTCATATTTGTTTATTGCTTCTGTTTCTTTTAGTTTGTGATCTATTTGCGTTAACTTAATGCCATGCTTTTCGCTGATTATATCAGTGGCTGTACGTAATTAGCCCTCAGTTAACAAGTAAGTAGACCACCTCTGTAACTTAGTGGTCAGCACGTCTATCTGTTATGCAGAGGTACCGGGTGTGATTGCTTGCAGGGGCTGCGATTTTCCCTTGGTGTGAGTACTGGGACAGAGTAAACTCAGCCTCATGTTGCCAATACTGAGGAGTTACTTGATTGAAAAATAATGGTTCAAAAGTCAAGAACGTCGACGAAGGGTTGGAAAGCAGTGTGATGACTCCCCAACCCTCCATACCATACCCAGCGACACCACTGGCAGAGGGCGACACGGTAGTCAATCGGTCCTGATAGGGATATCAGGGCCAGAATACAGAGCTTTACTTTGCTTTAACAACTAAGTAAAGAACGTACGAAGTGTATGCTTTGCTTGTAAAAAAGTGTTTTGATCGGACATAATAAATCCGCCAGAAAAAAAATTAATTTCGTCCAGCAACAGACCGAGACGATACCTGTCTTTCGCATAGCAGCAGAACACCAATTACAGGAAATTTATCAGTTCAGTCAAAAACTTGTGGGGTATGAGTCCACGTGTAAGAAGGGGGGATGTCCTGTAAGTGAGGTGGCGCAGTGGTTCTTACACTCGACTCGCATTCGGCTAGTCAGCTGTTCAAATCCTCATCTGGCCATCCAGATTTGGGTTTTCCATGATTTCCCTAAATTGCCCTAGGTAAATGCCTCAATGGTTGCTTTGTAAGGACATGGACGATTTCGTGACCCATCCCTTTGTAATCAAAGCTTGTGTTCCATCCCTAAAAAATGTGCTGTCGATGGGATGTTAAACTCTAATCTACATGGCCAAAAATTTGACAGGAAGAAGTCACATAGGAAATAGACGAAACGTTTCCAAGACAGCCTGCTTTATACAGGATGATTCAGTTACACCTGTGTGTGGGATTTATGCAACCTGCAACTCCTTGAAAAACCTTACACGAGATATTCATATTCTCACGCTTTCTGTGCGCTAATTATTAATACTACCGAAAGGAGGAATAGGACATTTATGTAGGAAATTTAAGATACGTTTTACTGAATAAGTCGAAGACTGCAGGCTCAATGAAAATGAATTCCAGTAGAAAATTTAACGTCATTAAATTTCTTACAAGTATGTCCTGTTCATTTTTTCTTTATGGTAGCAGTTTTGAGCGTAGCGAGAGAGAGAATGTGAAAATTACCCACTTCGTTCTTGAAGCTGTGGACTGCCTAAAGCCCTTAAGCAGGATAAGTTGAATCACCATATTTAGTGTTCGATTTGATTGAGACTAAAGGACCGTAAGGTGTGACACACTGTCGGTTACTGATAATGTTGGGCTCCCTTCGTTTTCTGAAACGAGCGCCACTTTAGTGGTGAGAAAGCCACTGCAAGTGATTCGGCTCCGCCTGCAGCGCCCCACCTCGGCTCGGCTCGGCTCGGCTCGGCTCGCCTCCGTGACGCGGGCGGTGGCGTCACGCGACAGCCGTCACGCCAGCGCGCCATCAATCTGGCGGCCGATAGAGCGCCGCGCCACTGGCGCACTACAGTATGCAGATCTGCCGCTTGTTAGCCGATAGCGCCGTGATTCATGCGGCCGGCTCGCCCCATCACGACAGCCGGCCGCCGGGTGGCGGGGAATTCGTTGCCGCGGGCCACGGCCGCTCATATTGTGTGGCTATAAAACCAGGCGGCTGCGAGTGTGGCCTCGCTCCCAGGGGAGACCTGCAGCTGTGGCTCCACTGCGTGGAAGCAATATCCTGGGGCCGCGGACACAGTTGTTGCATCAGATCTGAGAAATATGTCTTGTGAATACTAATACAGTGAGTTCCATTTACCTTGACACAGCTAAATATCTCGAAGACAACGCACCATATGATAAAAATGTTCTAAGTGAAAAGTTAATACACTTACAGAAAAAAAATCGCAGTACTAAGATGGAGTCGTTCGGCATAAACGAAAGTTGGTAGACGTGTTTCTGTATCTCAAAGATGATATCTGTTCAGATTACACTTAAGTGCAGCGCAAGTAGCGCCGCTGTCAGGACGCAAATCAAGTTTGCTTTACATGCGCGCTCTAACGGTCTTAATGGTTATTTACCTCTGAGATAGGAAATGGTGAATTGATGTTAGTCAAAGATGCCTTTAAGGCGACAAATACTCCAGTAAGACCTCTTCAATGAGTCTGAACAAGGTCGTGTAATTCTCTGACATTGCAGAAAGACTTGCCAAGAATGTAGCCACTGTACATGATTGTTGGCAGCAGTGATCACGAGAATGTTCGGTAGCAAAAAGACCGGGCTCCGAACGACACGTGGCACTACATCTACATCTACATTTACATCCATACTCCGCAAGCCACCTGACGGTGTGTGGCGGAGGGTACCTTGAGTACGTCTGTCGGTTCTCCTTTCTATTCCAGTCTCGTATTGTTGGTGGAAAGAAAGACTGTCGGTATGCCTCTGTGTGGGCTCTAATCTCTCTGATTTTATCCTCATGATCTCTTTGCGAGATATACGTAGGAGGGAGCAGTATACTGCTTGACTCTTCGGTGAAGGTATGTTCTCGAAACTTCAACAAAAGCCCGTACCGAGCTACTGAGCGTCTCTCTTGCAGAGTCTTCCACTGGAGTTTATCAATAATCTCCGTAACGCTTTCGCGATTACTAAATGCTCCTGTAACGATGCGCGCTGCTCTCCGTTGGATCTTCTCTATCTATTCTATCAACCCTATCTGGTACGGATCCCACACTGGTGAGCAATATTCAAGCAGTGGGCGAAAAAGTATACTGCAACCTACTTCCTTTGTTTTCGGACTGCATTTCCTTAGGATTCTTCCAATGAATCTCAGTCTGGCATCTGCTTTACCGACGATCAACTTTATATGATCATTCCATCTTAAATCACTCCTAATGCCTACTCCCAGATAATTTATGAAATTAACTGCTTCCACCTGCTGACCTGCTATATTGTAGCTACATGATAAGGATCTTTCTATGTATTCGCAGCACATTACACTTGTCTACATTGAGATTCAATTGCCTTGTCCTGCACCATGCGTCAATTCGTTGCAGATCCTCCTGCATTTCAGTATAATTTTCCATTGTTACAACCTCTCGATATACCACAGCAACATCCGCAAAAAGCTTCAGTGAACTTCCGATGTTATACACAAGGTCATTTATGTATATTGTGAGTAGCAATGGTCCTACGACACTCCCCTGCGGCACACCTGAAATCACTCTTACTTCGGAAGACTTCTCTCCACTGAGAATGACATGCTGCGTTCACTACCGAGAAGGAAGACCATCGCGTTCGACGTATGGGTCTGGCACATCGTACTGCACCTGCAGCAGCTATTTCAACAGCAGTTGGCACCACAGTGAGACATCAAACACTTACAAACCGTTTACTACAAGGACAGCTCCGATCCAGACGCCCTATAGCCTGTATTCCACTGACTCCAAACCACCGTCATTTGCGACTTCAGTGGTGTCAGATCAGGGTGGAGGTCTCTTGCGTTTTCTAATGAAAGCTGGTTCTGCCTCTGGGTCACTGATGGCAGTATATTGGTTAGAAGGAGGCTAGTTGAGGGCCTACAGACAACATATCTGCGTCCTAGATATACTGGACCTACATCTGGAGCTATGTTCCGGAGTGCGACAGCAGAAGCACACCCTGACTGCGATTCTATCTAAGGATTGGATCTGTTGTGCCGCCATTCATCAGCAGCATTAGAGGGGTCGTTTTCCAATAGGTCAACGCTTGCCCAGGTGCCGCGGTTGTTACCCAACATTCTTTACAATGTGTCTTTATGTTGCTTTTGCCTGCTCTGTTGCCAGATCTGTCTCCAGTCGGGCACGTATGGGACCTCATCGGACGGCAACTCCAGCCTCATCCACAACAAGCACTAACCGTCCCTGTACTGATCTACCAGATGTAACAGGCATGGACTCAGTCCCACAAACTGACATCAGGCACCTGTAAAACACAATTCATGCCCTTTTACATGCTTGCATTCAACATTGTGGCGTTTAGAGTGGTTATTAATGTACCAGCGTTTCATATTTGCAACGACTTATCTCACGCTTACACTAGCCTGTGAAATTGCGGAATTACCTAGACAAACATATCCCTAAAATTTCATTACTCTGCATTATTATTTTTTGGTGATGCAGTATTTTGCGTCAGTATATTAGTAAAGGAGACGTCTATCTCTGCTACAGTTGGACACCTCCTAACCACCCCTCCTGCGTGGACGGGAACAACTTTGTACTTCTAAATGGGAACTCTATTTTTATTGCGTATTCGTATTCTGCGCCAAAAAATACTCACGGTTTACTCGAACCATTGTTTTCCATTCATGGTAGATGGCGATGTAGTCGACAAACATCAAGTATGCATATTTTTCCATTTAAGAACCGACACATTTGATTATACATTTCACTTACTGTGTAAATGTAGACTTTCGTGTTCTAAAGGTTGACATTTATGTTCGAAATTTTCTTTAGTGTTTCTGATTTGATTGTACAGTAAAATATGGTCAGGCATTTCAGTGTCTGCTTAGGAAGTTCGTTCAGCATGATCCAGGAACGCCGACGTAGGTGTAATAGTTTTCTGTTCCCATCGGGATGCTTCATTTCGGTGAGTCCCATTGCCTCTCACCATTGGGTTGTTCGATTGCGGTGACAGTCCATGGCTGGTGCGCCTGTCAGTATCACTTCGTAGACATTTTACCTTATTACCATAATTGTGATTTGTATTCTGCTGGTAGCTGGGTAGCGTCCAGCGTGAAAACGAAGGCGGTTGGATAGAAACACGCGCCGAAATCAGTCACCCTGTCGGCGGGAATCGAGGGCGCCACAGAAATCAAGTAACTACATCACGCAAGTAGCTTATTTGCCAGAAATGTGAATGGCTATTCACATCATTTGCACTGTGCAACACTCAGGTAACATCTGAACAATATCAACCGTTAGATCACAAAGGTTTACATTTACATTCTAAATGAAATGTAGAAACAATGACGTCGGTTCTTAATTGCCAGAACAGGCACACTTGATATGTCTATTACAGCGCCACTTACCACGAATGGAAAACAATGGTTTCAGTAAACCCTTTTTGGCGTAGAACTGGAATACGCAATAAAAACGGGGGGATTTCCATCTGACATTGCAAAGTTTACACCTTCCACTAGGGAGGAGTGGTTAAGAGGTAGCCAGCTGCAGCGCAGACGGATATCCCCTTTACTAATATTAGGTTTTCACCTAGAACATTGTTTTCATTCACAGCATCGATTACTAGATATTTAGTTGCCTGAAGTTAAAACGAGCCCCCTCAAAGTTGGTTGTTTTTCTTTTAGTTTGTCAACGTCGAGATCATTAGACAGATAACCACACCGGACAAATTTAGTCGCCCTGCAGGAGATACTGTGCTAACACCGTCTTTAACCATGAAGATGACCTCAATTAAGGGAGAAAGAGAGGCCATTATCTTTATGAGGAATGCCGTAACCAACTGAAGAGACCCCACAGAACCACGAAACTGTGGTGATGTTGATTGTTAGGTTTCCCTCGCTATCCTCGATAGTACAAGGTTTCTCTATGGGATTAAGACTGATTAAGCGGGCCAGTCGACGTGCGACAGCTGTCTGTTCATCAGAGTATTAAAGTAAGTGTGCGGTTCTGTGAACAAGATTATTGGCATCTTTGGAGATGAGAAACGCCAGAACAAACTTATCATAAACATATAAAAGAAAGCGAAAAACTTGGATACCGAGGATGCTGAAGTAAAAATCTTAGTAATGTTTACGGTAACCTCCATGAATGGGGACCCAAGTCATGGTACCGAAACATCACAAACCATCTCTGGCTTGAACTGAGTCGTCCACTCACTGCACATTTAGTTGCTGGTGCTCTTGGCGCCTTTCGACGTTTGATAAAAGGTGAAATCGCACCTCATCGGACCACAGGACATATCTCCAGTCTGCACCTGCGCAACTGTCCAGTTCCTGTATTCTTTCGTCCACTGAAGAAGTACATGCTTATGTACCGCTGTGCGCAGTGCCTTTCGAGATGTACCTGACTTCAAACGTACGTTTCATGGAGTTCACCTCGCACTGTTTGCTCGGAAACTGGTTGAGATGTGCTTGCACTCACTGACAGCAGTGATTCTAGACATTCGTCTGCCACTACATCACTTCATAAATTACTTCATTGATGGAGGGTTACGTAACTGCCAGGTACCAAGTCTACTCAACCCACAGCCCTCCAAACCGACCAGCGTACTCATTTAAGAGGGTGAGCTTAAATGTCTGTAGAGTAAAACAAAACATTATTATTTACTACTATGCTCAAAAGTACCCGAACGACCTGAATTGCGTTACCCCTGATTTCCATAGAGCCCCCGTAATATTTCATGGAGGCACTCTCTTGTCTTTTGGGTACAGTCGTCTGATTATACAAAACCGTTACCGTAAGTTACCATCAGAGATCACTGCTCCGAACAGCAATCAGAGATATATTAATATAGTCCTTAATAGTTGTAGATTCAAATTTATTACAATAAGTGACATTTCAAATATGTTACTACTCTCACATGTATCTGAGACAACTGATAAACATGGTTTTATCACATATGTCATTCATTTACTTAAGTATTCCTCATTCGCAATGTTTCTACAGAATCACAAGTAGAAGTTTATTTAAACTAGTTAACTTAGAACGCAGTCTGTTGATTCTCATGCAGTACTGCAAAAGAAAATAAAGTTCTCCAGAAAATCTTCTTAGTAATGGGATGTAAAAGTTCGTTACAAATAATTTTTCTTCAACGAAACGAAGATCGATTCTTGAGAGAGTAGAGTACGTTTTCTTGACCAATGAAAAGTCTGTCTTTAAAACAAAGTACGTTTTCAAAGTTCTATCTCAAGAGCAGCACCGCTTGTCCACGCTGCAGAATATCAAGGCTCGGAGCACAGGGAGACGAAGGCGACGTCCGATCCGAAGCGATGTCCAAACGGTACATCAGTCTCTGCCTGGCGAAAACAAAACGGGCTCTATCCGGCTCCTAGCGAGCAGCAGTAGTCACGGGGTGGAAAGTTTCAATTTTCCTGTTAGCTACCGAAGTGGCGGCGGATGCAGCAAGAGGGCATGTCAGGAGTGACCCCCGTTGCTATCGTCTGGCTGGTTACTGCAAGGCACGCTGGATGCTGAGCGGCGTCGAAGACGAGGCCGAGAGACACGTAGAAATATTCAGTCAAAAGTAAATACTGAATAAGATGCTTTGAGAATATCTGGACTCTCATAGTTCTATGATAATACGAAAAATTCTTCCTTTCTAGAAGGTCCCCCAACTGCCAGCTACGGTCGTTCGCCAGTGTGGTTTTGTATAAACTGGTTAATGAGTTAACTAGTTAAATAAACCATGCTCCATGGAAAGCTTGATATCCACAGCGTATCACCAGTAATTTCACAGTATTCACGTTGGTATGTCGATCTCTAAAGTTCGAAAGTCACCAATCACAAATTTTCTAACAACAAACATGACAGCAGATTTAAAACATTAGTTATTCAATTGTCATGCAGTTAATTATATAAGTGCCATGGATTGTGTCCCTGTGACTGAGTGAAAAGCGACAATTCGCCATAACGGAAACTTTTATCGTAATCATAAGCTATCCAAAGCAGTGCTCTGTTACTGACATTGCTGGACAGCTTTAGACACTTTACAACTTTTCCGTCCGTCTCGTAGTAGCTTTAGCTTTACATGGTCTTTGATCTCTTTTGTGTTATAGTACACGTTTTCTGTTCTCTTCATTCATTCATTTAACACACAACCACAGCGTTCTATTTTTATTGCATACTGTCCCTTCTCTTTCGTTTTGTGGGTGTTGATATTTCATTTCCACTTCCTCCAGACGGATATTATTCGAAACTTCTTTCTCATGCGTAAACCAATGTTTCGCATCACTACACTTTCCTTAAGAAACACGTATTTGAGCACCTACCTATGTTTATCAAGTTATACTCTTCTTATGTCATTTTGTTTGCTACATATTTTGGCTTCAAAATATGTCATTTTGTTTCCTACATACACTATGTGATCAAAAGTATCCGGACACCTGGCTGAAAATGACAAGTTCGTGGCGCCCTCCATCGGTAATGCTGGTGGAATTCAATATGGTGCTGGCCCACTCTTAGCCTCGATGACAGCTTCCAATTTCGCAGGCATAAGTTCAATCAGGTGCTGGAAGGTTTCTTTGGGAATGGCAGCCCATTCTTGACGGAGTGCTGCACTGAGGAGAGATATCGATGTGGGTCGGTGAGGCATGGCACGAAGTCGGCGTTCCTAAACATCCCAAAGGTGTTCTATAGGATTCAGGTCAGGACTCTGTGCAGGCCAGTCCATTACAAGGATATTATTGTCGTGTAACCACTCCGCCACTGGCCGTGCACTAAGATCAGGTGCTCGATCATGTTGAAAGATGCAATCTCCATCCCCGAATTGCTCTTCAACAGTGGGAAGCAAGAAGGTGCTTAAAACATCAATGTAGGCCTGTGCTGTGATAGTGCCACGCAAAACAACTTGGGATACAAATCACCTCCATGAAAAACACGACCACACCGTAACACCACCGCTTCCGAATTTTTCTGTTGGCACTACATTCACTAGTACATGTCGTTCACCGGGCATTCGCCATACCCACACCCTGCCATCGGATTGCCACATGTTGTATCGTGATTCGTCTCTCCACACAACGTTATTCCACTGTTCAATCGTTCGATGTTTACGCTCCTTACAGCAAGCGAGGCGTCGTTTGGCATTTACCGGCGTGACGTGTGGCTTATGGGCAGCTGCTCGACCATGAAATCCAAGTTATCTCACCTCCCGCCTGTCACTGTACTTGCAGTGGATCCTGATGTAGTTTGGAATTCCTGCGTGATGGTCTGGGTAGATGTCTGCCTATTACACATTACGACCCTCTTCAACTGTCGGCGGTCTCTGTCAGTTATTACCGATGGAGGGCGCGACGAACTTGTAAGTCATTTTCAGTCAGGTGTCCGGCCTATACACTTTTGTGCTGTACGTGTCCCTTCACGTTTCCACTTCACTATCAAATCGCAAATCCGTGGCCTAGGGACGTTTAGGAGTGTGTAAACCTCGCGTACAGACGTGTGATACGTCACAGCCAGTGACTTGACCAAGTTCGAAGTCCGTGAGTTCCATGGAGCGCCCCATTCCGCTCTCTCGCGATGTCTAATGACAACTGAGGTCGCTGATATGGAGAAACTGGCAGTAGGTGGCAGCACAATACACCTAATGCGACAAACGTATGTTTTTGGGGGGTGTCCGAATACTTTTGATCGTATAATGTACTTTGGCTTAAGTTATTGTGTTTCTCAAAACCAGTTGTTTGTCTGTTTGCTATTCTATTCTTTTCTTTCAGGTTCCCTTTCATTTCCTCTTTTCTTATCAAAATCTTGCAAGATATCGCTTGCTTTATCATAAATATGTCCAAGTGATGCTCAATTTTATTATCTTTACATATAGAAAAGTATTATCTTCTCAACAATCTTCAAATCGTGAACTACACGCTTAATTTTCATATATGAAATTACTTAATTTACTCGGGCACTTTTGTTGCCTGAGTCTCCGGTCACTTTCAGAACTCAAATTAACTAATTTAGTACGATTTCATTCTGAATTGCTGGTGTATCCATGTATCACCATAATAAAATAAAAACAGTGAGTGGCTGGGGGAATATGAATGAGAACAGTGGCGTATTTAAGTTTACAAAAATAATGACAACTTTTTATTCGTAGCCGGCCGGAGTGGACGAGCGGTTCCAGGTGCTTCAGTCTGGAACCGCGCGACAGCTACGGTCGCAGGTTCTAATCGTGCCTCGGGCATGGATGTGTGTGTCGTCCTTAGGTTAGTTAGGTTTAAGTAGTTCTAAATTCTAGGGGACCGATGACCTCAGATGTTAAGTCCCATAGTGCTCAGAGCCATTTGAACCTTTTTTTTATTCGTCCTTTTATAACTACAATATCAATTTTACAAAATAAATTACAAACATAAATCAGGAAAGAAATGGTGCTTCATACGCAAAGCATTCATGGGGATGGAAACTATACTCCTTCTCCCTCGAATTAATCCCTTTTACAACGCAATCACACTTCGTTTATACAAATCCACTGTAAGGTCAAATTCTGTTCAAATGGAATCAACTGCGACCAGGTACATCACAAGCTATGCTTCACGGAGAATAGAGAGCTGTAATATCATTTAACAATCCAACACCAGTGCAGAAATACTTTATCCTTTCACCTCGATATAGACGGCAAGAGGGTGAAGGGCGAGGGGCGCGGGCGAAGGGTGAAGCGCGGCAGCTGCTGTAATGTTCGGACGCGACCACGAAAATTAGCAAACTACACAGACTGGCGTTGTGATTATTAGAACACGGGAAACTTCTCTATCAGAGACCTGAATCCCACAGATTTCAGTGTAAGGTGCACCTATTCGCTGGTCTGGCCAACCAATTTGACTCACAGGCACGACGTCATGTGCTGGAATTTTGAAACACCAGACGGCCGACTCAGGATGAATAAGTTCACCCTCATGACACACGATATGTCCGAGATGATATGAAGTTCCACTGTCGGTACAGTTGGAAACTGTCACTGGCTCTTAGTTTACCACAAGTTCGATACCACACATCTCATCCACTAGGGAAAGACCTGAAGTTCTCCACCAGGAGAGGATCAGAAGATGAAGAAGGGAAATAATAACAACCACTTTCCACCAAGCCTCGTAGAGGAGCCGAATTAGCAGAAAAAACCACCTCCACGTTGTACAAACAAACTATCCTCCAGTCATAGAATCTCCCCTCTTGACTCTTCTGCTGGCCTGGTAGCCAATACAGACACGGCACCAGGGTTCCCACGCTGGGGGAGCAAGCCTCTGCTTTACGTACCCTGCGGGAAGCCAGTCAGTGACTCAAAATCTCTCTTGTCTGAGGAAAGAATATTTTAGTCTTGGGAGGCGTCGTTCTCACAGTAAGCATGGCCATGTTTTGCCGAAAAACATCTACGTAGACGAGACTGCAGTCCCTCTTTTATGAAGAGATCTAGACTTTTCAGGCCGATCATTTACAACTTCTGAAAGAAGGCTGTTAAGCTTCCCAGACAATCATGCCAGTGAAATACATGTTTTTTCCGCTTGCTAACAGAATTTGGTGACTTTCTGGTATCAGCAGAGTTACAGTCTTGCCTCCGTTAATAATGTGCACCAGCCACTCTGACCGTATTGTACCAACTCCTAATATGAGAGTGCTTATAGTTTTATGACTAACCTGTCTTTTGCACAAAAGCTCATTTTACAGCAGTCTCTCTTAAATGGCTTCCTCCACCCACTTTCCACCATCTGGCCACCTTTGTGATAGACAGTTGTCTGATCCACGTAAAATGTATTGCGAGTCGGCGCCGTTCTGCTCCAGCCGTAAGTAGGAATAGTGGAGTCCCATGCCCCAAGTTTCCTCTGCACGTATAATTCACAGAGCGCTGCTTCCCTGAATCACTCACACAGCCAGGTTGCTGGACACAAGATTTATGGTCCACAATCCATCTTTCTCCCAGTTCTCCATCACCTCCACTATTGCCCCTAAGGTACAATTTATTTACAGGCTACCGATGCTGTTATAAGAACATTCTGCTCACAATTCCCTCATGTAAAAAAGTCATAAGCCACACATACCAAACGTAGTATTGGGG
Source organism: Schistocerca americana (assembly GCF_021461395.2). Classification (NCBI taxonomy): domain Eukaryota; kingdom Metazoa; phylum Arthropoda; class Insecta; order Orthoptera; family Acrididae; genus Schistocerca; species Schistocerca americana. Next base: position 962,621,578 of record NC_060119.1, read on the forward strand.
AACACGGAGATCATGACCTAAAATACGAATATTAATCCGACCAACAGAGTAGTTAAAGGGAGAGAGTAGCTTGCGACCTTTAACCTCTCCATTAAATTCCGTTTATTTTCTTGTTTTACTTTGTCCGTTTTTCTGTGTTGTTTCTTTTCTTGACGCTTGCTCTATTTCCTTGTTATGACTGTTCCTAAATTTGTCTGCGTTTCTGTGAAATTACTTTATAAGTCCTTTGACCTAAATTCTGTTTCAGCGAACATGACAGTGGATTCTTCTACGAATTTTCCAGTCTTGTTGCCTGTCATGAATTTTCGTCATCCTTTCAACTGCTGTGGTTTCTGCTGCACATAAGGTTTCTGTTAAAAAAGTACCTGTTGTGTCGAAATTTTGTATTGCGAGGTATTACTATTTTAATGTAGTGTTTCTATGTCGGTTTGTGGCCTTTTGCAGATAGAATATTCTATCTACACTCCTGGAAATGGAAAAAAGAACACATTGATACCGGTGTGTCAGACCCACCATACTTGCTCCGGACACTGCGAGAGGGCTGTACAAGCAATGATCACACGCACGGCACAGCGGACACACCAGGAACCACGGTGTTGGCCGCCGAATGGCACTAGCTGCGCAGCATTTGTGCGCCGCCGCCGTCAGTGTCAGCCAGTTTGCCGTGGCATACGGAGCTCCATCGCAGTCTTTAACACTGGTAGCATGCCGCGACAGCGTGGACGTGAACCGTATGTGCAGTTGACGGACTTTGAGCGAGGGCGTATAGTGGGCATGCGGGAGGCCGGGTGGACGTACCGCCGAATTGCTCAACACGTGGGGCGTGAGGTCTCCACAGTACATCGATGTTGTCGCCAGTGGTCGGCGGAAGGTGCACGTGCCCGTCGACCTGGGACCGGACCGCAGCGACGCACGGATGCACGCCAAGACCGTAGGATCCTACGCAGTGCCGTAGGGGACCGCACCGCGACTTCCCAGCAAATTAGGGACACTGTTGCTCCTGGGGTATCGGCGAGGACCATTCGCAACCGTCTCCATGAAGCTGGGCTACGGTCCCGCACACCGTTAGGCCGTCTTCCGCTCACGCCCCAACATCGTGCAGCCCGCCTCCAGTGGTGTCGCGACAGGCGTGAATGGAGGGACGAATGGAGACGTGTCGTCTTCAGCGATGAGAGTCGCTTCTGCCTTGGTGCCAATGATGGTCGTATGCGTGTTTGGCGCCGTGCAGGTGAGCGCCACAATCAGGACTGCATACGACCGAGGCACACAGGGCCAACACCCGGCATCATGGTGTGGGGAGCGATCTCCTACACTGGCCGTACACCACTGGTGATCGTCGAGGGGACACTGAATAGTGCACGGTACATCCAAACCGTCATCGAACCCATCGTTCTACCATCCCTAGACCGGCAAGGGAACTTGCTGTTCCAACAGGACAATGCACGTCCGCATGTATCCCGTGTCACCCAACGTGCTCTAGAAGGTGTAAGTCAACTACCCTGGCCAGCAAGATCTCCGGATCTGTCCCCCATTGAGCATGTTTGGGGCTGGATGAAGCGTCGTCTCACGCGGCCTGCACGTCCAGTTCGAACGCTGGTCCAACTGAGGCGCCAGGTGGAAATGGCATGGCAAGCCGTTCCACAGGACTACATCCAGCATCTCTACGATCGTCTCCATGGGAGAATAGCAGCCTGCATTGCTGCGAAAGGTGGATATACACTGTACTAGTGCCGACATTGTGCATGCTCTGTTGCCTGTGTCTATGTGCCTGTGGTTCTGTCAGTGTGATCATGTGATGTATCTGACCCCAGGAATGTGTCAATAAAGTTTCCCCTTCCAGGGACAATGAATTCACGGTGTTCTTATTTCAATTTCTAGGAGTGTATTTTTGAGATTGGTTCAGTCCTGTTGTTTGGCTGGTTTCTACTAATTACTGGAAGTGAGTGGCCAGTGAGATTTTTCAATATTTTGTTTTTAGTGGAAGTTTTACTGTTGGGACCGGGTAGTGGCCCTTGCCTTCCCATTGGCTCCTAATTCTTCCGTCTGTCAACAGAATGGTAAAGTTTTTGGAGCAAAGAGATGAGACTGTAGTGTACCAGCGTCATCTGATGTGTAGTACGATTTCCAGCTCAGTTCAATACAGGACCTCCCTTCACCGAATCCCGCCTGATACTCTCCTCTTTGCGGCTTTGCTTGCGCCTCATGTAGGTTCAGTAAAGCCTTATAGAGAATATTGTAAGTTACGGAGAAGAAGTAACATTCCTGTGTAGCTGTTCGGATCTATATAGTCCCCTTTCTTATGGATAGGATGTACCAAAGCGTTCCGCGATTCTTTTGGGATGTTCTTTGTTTTTACAGACTTATGATATCATTCCCTGAATATCTGGTATAATGTATTTGTGGTCAAATTTCGATAACTATGCAGTAATTCTATCTTTATCGGGTAGTGTACTTTTTTTCATTGATTTAATTATGTTCACTACTTCTTCACGTGAGGGTGGAAGTGAATCAAGAATTGGTGGTGGTTCTGGTAATTAAAATTGTTCAGATGATGTTTCACAGTAACTGAGGAGTGTACTGAAATATTTTACTACAATTTCGGAGTTGATTCCCTATTTGTTTCCATGGATCTAACGGGTCGTTCGAAAACAGCCGATGAGGCTGGTAGCCAGCTAAATTTTTTCTCAAGGTCTTGTAAGAACTGCGGGTGTTGCTTTGCCCCAAAGTCTTGTTCTACTTCATTCGGCAAGTTACTATCATGTTGCACCTTTCACGTTGATAATTTAGTGACGTCTACAAATTTTTTCCACATTTATATTATGTTATAGCTATTGAAATTATTTCATGCTTTAATCCTATATTCGTCAGCTTGATCGCAAGTGACTTTTCACCACCTGTTTTCTCCCTCTTTCTCTGTAGTTGACCTAGTTATAACGGTTGCTTCAGTGTTTCGGCAAGTTGTGACCTGTTTTTGGTACCCGCCGCACAGATTTCTTCAGTGACTTTCCTCCGTTTGATTTCTTGGTATTCAGAATCAGTCCAGAAAATGTGGGTTACTCATCTCCGTTTACCGTTGGGCTGAAATTTTCCCTTCATTTAGACTAAGTAGCGGTCACACTCGAATAATCCTGATTTCGTTTTCATTTTATTTCGTTTTTCCTGGTTACGGCAATACACCGTATGTTTTATTGGGAGATTTACATGTCTTGCAGAGATAGTTTTGAGATTAAAAACTTTGTCATTCACCGTTTTTAATGGCTCTGTTGCGAATGGAGTATGGTCCTGTGGTTCTTGTGTTTCCTTCCCTTTCATGAAGGACCAAGAAAGTCACCTCGTTGAATCATGACCTTATGTTTGGAATTACAATCTTTGTTTCTTTTATTTCTTATTCAGAGGTTATACGCAGGGTGTTTCAGAGTCTTTCTGATAAAGTTCGTAGGGGTGATGGATCACGTTCAGAGAAACAGCCGGCCGCGGTGGCCGAGCGGTTCTAGGCGCTACAGTTTGGAACCGCGCGACTGCTACGGTCGTAGGTTCGAATCCTGCCTCGGGTATGGACGTGTGTGATGTCCTTAGGCTAATTAGGTTTACGTAGTTCTAAGTTCTAGGGGACTGATGACCTCACAAGTTAAGTCCCATAGTGCTCAGAGCCATTTGAACCATTTTTTAAAGAGAAACAAAGATAAAACATTCGCTGAATTTCCTAACGACACTAGGCATCCTTAAGTATCCGTCGGCCCTGGGACAACGGGATTCATCGAACGAGCAGGGTCTGCTTAATCAAGTATGCAGCATACTACCCACGACAGTAAATTGATACGGTGACGTTTAAGAAGAAAATTATAATAATGAGTATTTTTGACTGGAGAAAGATGGTTTAGAAGCGGATCAGGAAATTCTGTTTTGCTCGGCCAAGTGCCTTTCATGTGAAGATGTCTGGATGATGGGCAACACACATTGCATGTGAACGTCTAAGAGTGCGGCCTTGCCGCTTCTCAGTACCATAAACAGTCTTACATGAGGTCTAGTGTTGACAGGAAGTTTCAGTGAACATTTCGCTTCCAGAAACATTTGTTGTCCATGACGTGACCGAACACCGCTAGACATTTTTCGGGAAGAGTGAAATACGCAGTATAAACTGCCTGACAAAAAAAGTGAACTTCCCAGAGGGAAAGACGAAACGAAATGAAACTTTACCGGTTGAGATGGCATGTGATGTTGTTTTGGTGATTACACTCTTGAGCCAAATTTGCAAAGAACACGGCAGTATGAGATAACTTATCAGTACGTTACCGCATTTCCTCTGACCCGGTAGCATGCACTGATTCAGTTGGGAACAGTGTCACAAAGCCGTTGCATTTTCTCCTGAGGCAAGCTGGCTCCCAACTGTTGAAACTAGTATATCAACATTATGCAGACAGTTCATAGAGTCACGTTCCGTGGGTGGACAAGCATTCACCTGTTGAAAAATAACATCGAGATATTGCTACTTGAGAGGAAACACATGAGGACGCAGAATGTTCATGGCTTACATGGTGTGCCATGAATTACATAAGTCACAATCAGCCGTGACCTGAAGTCACACCATGTCAAGAGTAACATTACTGTATCTCTACAAGACACTGGAAGAATAGAACCTCTGCCCAGGTCGCCCCCATACTTCCTGACGACGGTTACCCAGGGAAGTGCAGAACCGTGATTCAGTGAGACCCCATTTATCAACTGTCGATACTTCCGGGTCATGGCACCATTTTAAACGCAGCCATTTGTGTTACGTTGCTAACAATAGTCTACGCAAGAGACGATAATTCCCTACTCCTACTGCTATAATCTCCTGCCAGTGGTGTGGGATGACACAGAATATTTCAGGGTGACCGTTACTTGTTTTCGGATGCCAAGCGCAAATTACAATGCACTTGTTGCACAGGAAAATATCCATTTGCTTTATTCACATTGAGTGATCCTCAATTGTGGAGATGAGAGATGGTTGGCGACGAATGAGCATGCCCTCACTTTGCCATGCGGTACCATGTCAGGCCACTGTCATATCCGATTCTGGATTTTGGACGATTCGACCATCCGAATGGAGACCCATAACGAGGCCCCTTTCAGACTCTGTTAAGTGCTGTTAACGCCGTTTCAGACGGTTGCGGAACATTCCCTACCCTTAACAGTGGTCATCATTATCTGACGTTGTTAACGCTCATTATACAGGCGAACATGAATAAAACCGACAGACTGCAGTGACGGATTCCTATGAACGTGTGTCCGGGAATAAGAGGTTTTGAGTGCAACGACAATAAATCGTCCCCGAACACAGAACAGAGCTGCATTGCATCCATCTTACAACGGATGTCTAAGTGACGTCCATGAAATGGAATGCACGCGTTCACACGTCGCATAGTGGAGTGTCGCAGTCTCTCGCACGTTCCGGTCTCTCTTAGAATAGCGTCATAGACCTCGTGAACACGCTTTTGAAGGGTCTGCACATCAGAGACCTGTTCAGCATACAGAAGTAAAAATCCAGGAATTGTAACTCCGGTGATCTAGCAGACCATGCTACAGGGCAGCTGCGTCCTATCCAACGTCCGGGGAAAATGTAGTTGAGGTCTCGGCGAACTGTAATGCGGAATTGGGTTGGTGCTCCATCATGAAGAAACCACATAATCTGTCGTATTTCTAAAGTCACATGATCAAGCAGCCCAAGCAGAATATTCCGCAGAAATTGCAGGTGCTTCCCTTACAGAGGCGTTATGGAATAATAACCGGTCCAAGTATGTGATCTCCAGGAATCCCTGCCCGCACCTGAATGCTGAACCCATCTGATGAGACGCCTCAACCATTCCCCGAGGATTGTCTGCAGCCTACAGACGACGGCTATGCAGATTGATGATGCCAGTTCCAGTAAAGGTTGCCTCGTCGGTAAAGAAAACTGATGACAGATATCTCATTATTGCGATTTGGTGCAGAAAAAATCGACAAAATCCTTCCCATAGAGGGAAATCCGCTGCCGATAATTGTTGCACTCGTTGTAAGTGATCGGAATAGTAGCGGTTGTCATGCAGGTTGAATATAACAGAACTCTGGCTTACACAATGTTATCCGGAAGGGTCTTCACATCAGGAACCGGTTCAGCTTGTATGGAGCTTGTATTAGAGTGCGTCTCAGTATCTTGTAGAACCTGGTCCCCCAAATTTAGTGTACAGACTGTCGTACCCCCGCTGCATGTTCTTGTGTCGGAAAGGACCCATGATCACACAAATGCCCAAAGAGGACTTCCTATGTTGTGTGATGTGCTCGGTGTCTGTGAGGGTACTTGTTTTCGTATAGCCGTGCTGCCTCTCGACCGTTTCCATATGCTTAGCCGTATACAAACCCCATCTCGGCTTGTTCCCTAAATGAATATCGAACCAATCTGCAGCTTACAGTACGCTGCGTCGATCAAACAGCCTGAAACACATAAGGAACATGCGGCTCCCGGTGAGAGGAACCTTTACTCGTCAGCGCTACCTACCGTGTCAACAATGCATCCCTGGACACATGTTCATTGGACGTTTTCTCCTCCATTTCTGGTCAGGGATCCGTCCCTGCAGTTCGTTAGTTTTTTTGATGTTCATCTTGTATACCATTCCAGGCCTGATAAAAACTCTGAACATGAAAGACACTAATACAATCTGGTGTCCGTATTAACTGTCAAGGACAACTGTAACTCTGACCATTTACTATCCAGATGATGTGTAGGTGTACGAAGTCACACTGACATCCGACCATGACTTCTTGGTGCTTCACTTTTTGTGCCAGGCAGTGTATGTCCTCTCCATTATACAACCTCAATGGCTTTCTCAACTTCCGCTAATGCAAAGAAACATTTTTTCCTTTTTTCTCAAGAAAGTCTCCTATGTGAAAATATTTTAACTTTTTTTTTATTTTGTCATGATCTCGCACGGATTATTTCTTCCTAATGTGTACATTTTACTCATCAATTCAAAAGAATGGCGCATAAAACCATTCTGCGAAACTTCCCTCTCTCTCTCTCTCTCTCTCTCTGTTGTCTGAAATTGCCATTTTCGCTGATTTCTGATGTCGAACACAGTTTAATTCCAGGTAATAAAGGAACGCCGATTACGTCTGCAATACAGAAAATTTGGGAATCGGATCAGAAGTACACCCATGATCACTACATTAAGCAAAGGCATTGGTAGCAGTTCGTTACAAGACGGTTAAAACTTCAGAAAGAAGAGTATGTAATAATAAAAGTTAAAAAGCACGAAAGCAGAACGGTTCATGTGTGGATGAAGAACGTAAGTTAGTCGCTATGCGAAAGAAAAGTGAAAATTCACAGTACATGAAACGAAGCCAGTATTAAATGTCAGTGTTAAAAAGAAAATTAAAAAAATGCATTAAACCAGAAGGTGTAAAGAGCGATGTCATATCGTTGACTCAAAAACAAATGGTTTTAGGAAACGGTAAAGGAATTTTGCATTAAGGAATATAAACATATTTTCTGTAGAAAGAATGAACGAAGACGTTTCCATAAACAAAAAGCGACGTGAAATACCGAGCGTAGTGGCGTAGTGGTTAGCACACTGAACTCACATTCGGGAGGATGACGGTTCAGACCCACGTCCAGCCATCAAGATTTAGGTTTTCCGTGATTTCCATAAACCGCTCTAGGCAAATTCCGGTATGGATCCTTTGAAAGGGCACAGCCGATTTCTTTTCCCAACCTGGACACAATCAGGGCTTGTGCTCCCTCACTAATAACCTCTATGTCGACGGGACGCCAAACTAAATTTTCCCTCCTTCCTTCGACGTGAAATAGTGGACATCACGAAGAACTACGCCGAGAGTCTGTAGGATCGAAAGAGGTGACTCAGTGTTTATGAGTCTAGGCCTGAATTCAAGAGATCGGTAGTTCATATAGCAGTTCCATCATCCGGATTAGGTTTGCCATACTTGCCTTAAATCACCCCAGCAAATGCCGAGCGGTTGCTGTGAAGAGGACACGGCTGATTTTTTTTCTCTATCCTTACCCAGTACGAGCTTGTGCTGCGCTTCGAATGAGCTCGCCCTCGGTGGGAAGTTAAAACTTTAATTTTCTTTGCATTACTGCGGCACCTTTTTGTCAGGCAGTGAACGTACTCGCATTTTACGGGATACAACGTCAATGGCTTTCTCAACTTTCGTTGATGTGGATGAAATATGATATACTGCTATCCTTGCTATTTGTTAAAGCACTTACAGATGTGAGCTCCGACAAGACCAATACGTCGTCGGTTCTTAAAGTCAATAGATTTCGGAGTCAGATGTTAATTATAAGCAGAGAAGTAGCTGAGTTTGACATAGATGAAAACAAGAATAAGTCAAGACCTCGTTCAAGGAATCAGCAGCACTAACACGTATCACTTGCGTCGCGGAAATTTACTTGCTTCTTTTCCTTAGACAATAAATATTTATGATGTATATATTCAGACAGAAAATTTGTACCTAGGCCAGGATTCGAGCCCAGATCTTCTGCTCGCTAGATAAATGCACTAACCACTACGCCATCCTGGCGCAGTGGCTTTGCACAGCTGCATGGACTACCCCAGAATGCCGCCCTCCTCAATCAACATACCTACTCACGCATCAGTCCACTTGATATCCCCTTAAACTCTAGCAGAATCGCAGAATCTCTTCAGCTATATATATATATATATATATAAAGAAAAGTTTTGCATCACCTCGGTTCCGAGAGTTTCGGAACCTGTACAGAAAATTGGAATAGACGTCAACATAAACATCATTTCCGCCCTATTTATTGCTCATGAAAACCGCACATTGCATGTTGTACCACCATACAGCGAGACCTTCAGAGGTGGTGGTCTAGATTGTTGTACACATCGGTATCTCCAATACCCATTAGCACGTCCTCTTGCACTGATGCATCCCTGTGATCGTCGTGGCGTACTACCCACAAGTTCATCAAGGCACAGTTGGTCCAGATTGTCCCACTCCTCAACAGCGATTCGGCGTGGATCCCTCAGAGTGGTTGGTGGGTCACGTCGTCCATAAACATCCCTTTTCAATCTATCCCAGGAATTTTCGATAGTGTCATGTCTGGAGAACATGGTGGCCACTCTAGTCGAGTGATGTCGTTATCCTGAAGGAAGGCATTCAGAAGATGTACACGAAGGGGGCACGAATTGTCGTCCATGAAGACGAATGCCTCGCCAATATGCTGCGAATATGGTTGCACTATCGGTTGGAGGTTCGTGTATCGTACAGACGTTACGGCGACTTCCATGACCATCAGCGGCGTACTTCGGCACCACATAATGCCACCCCAAAACAGCAGGGAACCTCCACCTTGCTGCACTCGCTGGACAGTGTGTCTAAGGCGTTCAGCCTGACCAGGTTGCCTCCAAACACGTCTCCGACGATCGTCTGTTTGAAGGCATATGCGACACTCCTCGGTGAAGAGAACGTGATGCCAGTCCTGAGCGGTCCATTCGGTATGTTGTTGGGCCCATCTGTATCGCGCTGCATGGTGTCGTGGTTGCAAAGATGGACCACTCCATGGACGTCGGAAGTGGAGTTGCCCATCATGCAGCCTATTGTGCATAGTTTGAGTCCTAACACGACGTCCTGTGGTTGCACGAAAAGCATTATTCAACATGGCGTTGCTGTCAGCGTTCCTCCGAGCCATAATCCGTAGGTAGCGGCCATCTACTGCAGTAGTAACCCTTGGGTGGCCTGAGCGAGGCATGTCATCGACAGTACCTGTCTCTCTGTATCTCCTCCATATCCGAACAACATCGCTTTGGTTCACTCCGAGACGCCTAGACACTTCACTTGTTGAGAGCCCTGCCAGGCATAAAGTAACAACGCGGACGCGATCGAACCACGATATTGACCGTCTAGACATGGTTGAACTACAGACAAAACGAGCCGTGTACCTCCTTTCTTGTGGAGTGACTGGAACTGATAGGGTGTCAGACCCCCTCCGACTAACAGGTGCTGCTCATGTATGGTTGTTTACATCTTTGGGCAGGTTTAGTGACATCTCTGAACAGTCAAAGGGACTGTGTCTGTGATACAATATCCACAGTCAACGTCCATCTTCAGTAGTTCTGTGAATCGCGAAAATGTAAAACTTTTTGGATATATATATATATATATATATATATATATATATATATATATATATATATATATGTGTGTGTGTGTGTGTGTGTGTGTGTGTGTGTGCGTGCGTGTGTGTGTGTGTGTGTGTGTGTGTGTGTGTGTTACTTGAAAATCTCCCTGAAACCACATAGTTATGCCTGGGTTTCAGGCAGTACCCCCAATTTTGTTCGCTGCTGAGGTGGTATTCCATTGCAGTTGAAGATCCTCTGCAACCGTGTTCGAGTTTATGGGGAACATCTAGTAGGCTGAATGGGAATTAGAATTGAGCGGAAGAAGTGGTAGATTAGACCGTGCAATTGTGCAAAGCCACTTTGCCAGAGTAGCGTAGTGGGTAGCACATCTGCCTAGTCAGCATGACACCAGGGTTCGATTCCCAGCCTTCTTACTATGATCATGCATTGTACGTATAGTGGCTGCTGGAGTATACGGGGTGTATGACCTAAGACTTGCGGAAATAGAAAGATGTGTGTGGTTTTCACAGAATGGATTGGTAGTCAGGAGCTCGTATTGCTAGCTAATAAACAGGTTATTATAAGACATAGAAAACGTATTTTTTGTGCAAGCGTGACTATTTTAAATGGAAGAAAGGCTATTGACATTAACAAGCTGAATGTGGGTTAATTATAATTTCAGTGGTGTTTAGGTAGAACGAAAAACCAGTCCAAGTAGCAAAGTTTTATCTTTAATCATTCGATGACTAGTTTCGAGCCGGAAATCCATTTCCAAATTATTACAACGTAGCCGAAAAAGGCATTTCCGAAGACGAAAAAAATTTTCATTGGACATTTTTGACATCTTCGGAAATTCCACTTTCGACTATGTTGTGACGATTTGAGAATGGGTCTCGGAGCGAGACTAGTCATCGAATGAATAAAAAGTAACAATTTGCGACTTGGGCTGGTGTTTCGTTCTACTGATCAACGGAAGTTGCTGGCCCAAGCTACTCCAGCATGCTGGAAGTTCGGCATGGTGTCTGTTGTAGGAGTCTAGTGCTAGTCGTTTATGAAATAACGTATTTTAAAAAGTTTCCTTACCGCCTCTTGTTTGTGCCCTTCAACGTGCGTGGTTGCTGGGTGCAATGTTGTTACGTTTTGCTTATTGTGTGGTTCTGTTTTATTTGAATGTATTGCGACTTGCTAGACAGTTAGTGTGTGACTGTCCAAGGAGTAGGTCGTGAGTGGACGATTTGCGATTCACCAAAGCATGAAAATTCGACAGGCCCATCGTGGATGGAGAGAACAGGAAGAATGCGGTTTCTTCTTGTACGGTGTATGCGACAAGATGTCTCAATAAATGTGAACAATATCGCATATTATTTATCAACCCCTTCAACCTGTTACGTGAAAGTGGCAGCTTAACACCTAGACAATGTAACAGAAGGAAACAAGTAACGACAGAAAACAGGGACATTAATCACGTTAGCTCCCGCGCAATCGCACGAGGAAATTGTATGAGTCAGGCAATTGTCCTACGCATTCTCCATCGGCAAAGGCTCCATCACATCTCTCTCCAACAAGAGCTGCATGGAAAGGATTATGAGAATCATGTTAACTTCTCTACTTGTCCATTAGGACAAGAAACTCCAGATGTATCACGTATATTGTTTAGTAATGAAGCCAAATTTACCAATCATGACCAGGAAAACTTCACAAACATGCACTATTGGTCTGTTGACAATCCCCCTTGGCTTCGTCATGTGGAACGTCAGCGTCCATGGAGTGAAAACGTGTGGTGCGGGATAGTGAACCATCAGCTCATACATCCGTTTTTTGCTGACGGAGCACTGAACGCACATAAGTACAGCAGTCACCCAAGAGACCGTCTTCCGCGTATGGTAGCAGATGTTCTCCTGCAGAGTAGGAGGAATCTGTGGTACCAACTTGATGGCTGTCCGGACCATAGTGCATGAAGTACTACAGTATGTCTCCACGAAATGTTTCCAAATCGTTGGATTGGACGCACAGGATCTGTACCTTGGTCAGCCCGTTCCCCCTATTTTATTGGTTCGTTGTTTGGGGGAAGAGACCAAACAGCGAGGTTAATGTAAATCAGGATGGCCGGACACGGGATAGAACCGTCGTCCTTCCGAATGCGAGTCCAGTGTGCCCCCCTATTTGACTCCCGTAGACTATTTTCTGTGAGGAAACCTGAAAGACGCTGTCTACGAGGACATACCAGCTACACCATGATATGCAATGACGTATTACTGCAGCCTGTTCGGAATCTCCGCCGAAATTGCAACACGTGTGCAGTAATCATTCCATAGCAGACTGGAAGCGCGTATTGCCACTGCCTGTGGTCGCTTTGAACACAACCTGTGATGGTCAATTGTCTCGTTACTGATGAAATTGAGATAACTAGTGTATGCACTTGCGTTGTTCTGTACTGTGTGCTACCACAGGTAATGTACAAGTGTAGTTGGGGTATCTTTTCAAAAAGCACTGGCACTAGAAACGTACAACAGACACCACTGACGGTCTAATTTACCGTGCTTCTAGCTTGTTGATATCAATAGGCTCAAATGGCTCTGAGCACTATGGGACTTAACATCTGAGGTCATCAGTCCCCTAGAACTTAGAACTACTTAAACCTAACTAACCTAAGGACATCACACACATCCATGCCCGAGGCAGGATTCGAACCTGCGACTATCAATAGGCGTTGTTCCTTTTAAAAAGTTTTTTTTTGCAAAAAAAATCTCTTTCTAAGTATTATTACAATCTTTTCATTGGCTAACAATTGGATCCCCTGGCTACCAATCCATTCTGTGAAAACCGCACACCAATAGCATTTTCCGTTTCTGAAAAATTTGTGGTGCAAGTTTTAGGTAATTCACCCTGTATATGACGATTGTGGAGGAACTGGTGGTTATATTTCCGTTTTAGTGCGGGTTTTTTCCTAATACATTTTGACCACCATGCAACAAGGTCTTGCAAGCTACTAAGATACGTTATCTGAAAGTAGTCGTAAATAAGTTTGCTGTAGTCTGCCATATCTCGAGCTCTCCATTGCTGAAAAGTACTCTCACCTGATACTGTATGATAGTGCGTAAGTAGTCTACCTAGTGAAATCGGTTAAAGACTGTTTCAGGTAGGAACCCATATTGAGGCGCCGCGGCTCTAATCTTGGCGGTATGGCAGTCCAATGGCGTCACTAACTACTTAAGTTCCCGATATCGATTCGATCGTGTGTCGTGAGCTAAGGTCTTTCATCGAGGTGTGTGTGTGGTTGGCTGAGGGGCACGTGGCTGGCAAGTTGTGGCCTTTGAGGGACTTCGGCTGTCTCTAGAAGCGACGTAAAGTTAAATCGGTCGGGGGCAAGACTTGCCGGATAGCCTAAGAACTGGTAGCGGTGGACGGCGCTAAGACAGACGGACGTCGCGTGTAACCCGATCCCCGAGTTCCCGTCTTATGCTGCAAACTTAAGGCTTACAGCACCTCGACGATCGCCTGTATAGGTTGGAGGCAATAACGCCCTGGCTGGAATCTCCAAGTCACGGCTCCTTCACACATGAGTGGAGCTAAGTGTTCTGTGTTATATGGAATTCGACCTGTTCTATTAACGCGCCTACGAATGTTTGAGCGCATGACCATCGGTCAGTGTTACTAATTGCAATTTGTGTTCTAGGCCACATGTTGTGCAAGTGTAAGAGTACTCGCTGTGATAGGTTCCGTGAAAGTAATAAATTGTAACTTGATCGGGAGGCAAGGTGGTACAAGCGTATGTTTGTATTATTGCACCAGCAGGCGATAATATGATAACTTGTGAATGCTAGTAATTTTAAGGAGTGTTAAATTTAATCTGTATTGGTACCTCCTTCGCCATATTTATTATTATTATTATTATGGTGTTATGCCCTGTTGTCAATTTCCCTGTTGTTTTCTCTTTACGTTCTGCCCATACTTCCCTCATGCGTGCCCGGTGTTTCTGTTTCGGTCCACTTTAGGTCCTGCGTTCTCTTCGGCTTCTCTTTCTTCCTTTTCTCCCAGTGTTCCTATATCCTCTGGCTGTGTTCTTATGGTCTCTGTTCGGTCCATTATGTTCGTTTGTTGTGTGGTGTCTCTTGCAGTTTGTTTCTTGTGATCAGGTTCCTAAGGAGTGTTTTGTTTTGTATTGTTTCCTGTGTAATGTTGAGTTGTTCCATGTCATTTCTTACTCCATTCATCCATTTTTTGCTTTTCCTTGTGCTAACCCAGTCCAACATCTGTCTCGTCATTCCATGTGGTGCCATTCTGCTGAGGTGTCCGTAAATCTGTAGTCTTCGTTTCCTGATTTCGTCTGTTATTTTCTCTGTGTGTTCGTATAGTTCTTCAGCTGGCCGCTTTATCCACACCCCGTCTATTTGTGTCGCCCATAATATTTCCCTGAGTATTTTTCGTTCCGTCTTCACTACCTATTTGATTCGTGTCTATCCTTGTACTACTATGGTCTCGGCTGCGTATAGTGCTTCTGGTGTCACCACCGTCTCCTAGTGTCGTAGCTTGGTATTTCGTGGGATTGCTTTCTTATTGTAGCTATTCCAAGTACGTTAGTAGGCCTTCTCTAGTTTCGTTCTTCTGTCTTCATTAAATACCTTATTTCTTCCTGTAATCTGCATTGCTTCTCCTAAGTACTTGAAATTTTCTGTTCCGTGTATTGTTGTCCCATATTTTGTGTGTAGTGCTGGGTGTTTTTTTGGCTGCTCATGAACTGTGTTTTCTCGTATATCTGTAGTCTTGTCTTGGCTGCAACTTCGTGTAGTTCCTCTATGGCTCTTATTGTTTCTGTCTCCCGTACCGTTACGATGGCTAAATCGTCTGCCAACGCTAGGCACTTGACTCTTACTTTTCCTAGCAGAACTCCTTTCTGTGACTTTTCCCATTCCTTCACTATTTTGTCCAGCGCTATGTTGAACAGCAATGGCGAGAGGCCGTCGCCCTGCTTCACTCCTGTTCTGATTTCGAATTGTTCTGAGAGCTCTCCACAGAGCATCACTTTAGATGTTGTATTTGTTAGTGTTTGCTGAGTTATGGTTAGTGTCTTCCTATCTACTCTGTACTCTTTCAGAATTTGAATGAGGGTTTCTCTGTCAACTGAGTCGTACGCTTTCTTGAAGTCGACGAACGTGATGGTTCTGTTTGCGTTGCAGTATCATCTTAAGGTTCCATATCTGTTCAGCGCACGATCTGTGTTAACGAGACCTGGTATTCTCCAGTCAGGTGGTCTGTTTGCTTCTCTAATCTGTGTAGCAGTGCTTTCGAAAGTTTTATTATATGTGGCAGGTAACAGTCAGGTGCCCCTATAGTTGTTTGGGCCGGACTTATCCCCTTTCTGATGTAGAGGGTGTATCAGTGCTGTGCGCCATTTTTTCGGTATCTCTTGCGTTTCCCATATATGTTTCACGATGTAGTGTATGTATTCTGAGAGATCCGGGTCTTGTAGCTTCCAGAATTCCACGATCACTCCATCCTCTCCTGATGCTGTATTGTTCTTGAGGTTCTTGATTTCTCTTACTTCTGTCAATGGCGGTTCCCTATCTGGGTTTGGTTCGGGTTCCTCTGTGTGCAGCTTGTCAGTTGGTGAGTTTGCGTTTAGGAGTTTCTCGAAGTACTTCGCTACGAGGTTACAGTTGGTCTTGGTATTGATCTCCAGTGTGCCGTCCGGTCTCCTAAAGCAGAGATTCGGTGCTTCGTATTTCGTCATGTTGTCTCTGAAAGTCCTGTAGAAATTCCTCGTGAAGTCATCATGTATCTCTTCTAGTTCCCGTTTGTCGTACTTTCGACTTTCTTTACGGATAATTTTGCTTATCTGTTTTTATGTTTTGAAAAATTCTTGCCAGTTTTCTGGTATCTTGTTGCTATTGAACTTCTTCCCTGTGTTGATTCGTCTTCGGATTGCTAGGTCACACAATACATAAAAATTACTCCCCGGCCATTTTGTCTGAATCGTTATTTGCTCAGATTACAGTTGCCTTTTAAAGTACACTGACAGGGTAGCTTTGGCGGAAAACGTCGCGTGCCGGTCCCCGGGCTCAAAGCAGTGGCGTGTTTGTTTGCTGGCGCCGCGGCACTCCCGTCATCGCACGGCGTCTGGATTGGCCAGCTGTTTGCCGCCCTTACCAGTTGTGTCGTGGAGGCTCAGGTTAAGTAAAATTGACGGTTTGGTGCGTGCCACGGCTAAGTATCGTCCTTTAAGCGGGAACCTGTGGTTGGATCTGTTTGCTGAATTTAAAGAGCTCGGGAGTGTAAGGCTTGCTTACCAAGCCTGAGTTTCTTGTTCAAGTGTTCAAATGTGTGGGAATTCCTAATGGACCAAACTGCTGAGGTCATCGGTCCCTAGACCTACACACTAACTTATGCTAAGAACAACACACATACCCATGTCCGAGGGAGGTTCCAAATGATTCAAATAGTTCTGAGCACTATGGGACTTAACATCTGAGGTCATCAGTCCCCTAGACTTAGAACTACTTAAATCTAACTAACCTAAGGATATTACACACATCCATGTCCGAGGCAGGATTCGAATCTGCGACCGTAGCAGCAACGCGGTTTCCGACTGAAGCGCCTCTAACCGCTCGGCCACAACAGGCCGGCACCGAGGGACGATTCGAACTTCCGGCGGGGGGGGGGGGGGGGCGCGCAGTCCGTGATATTGCACCTCAAACCGTGCGGCCACTCCGCGCGGCCTTGAGGTGCTTCCTGATTATACCTCAGCAACTATTATGTTAAAGCTGTCACTCACATTACTTCATCAAAACACGTTAAGTTTAAGACCTGTTACTTATCAGTATAAACTGCTGAACCTTACCTTGATCCACAGTCATTAGCTACTGCACTTGCTGTGAAATTTGGCCGCTCCTTCTTTGTTGGCTGTGATTGCCGTCTGCTGTAACTCTCAGCTTACTCTGAATTTTGGGCAGTTGTCCCAAAGTTTCTGCTGGCGAGTTAAAACTTATCGTGAACTTTGTGCAATTATATATTTGTTAAGTGTTGTTGTTAATGTTTTGTTGAAATATACGGGTGGGCATTTACGTTTAAATTTTATACCTTCCCAGTTGGTCTGTTTAAGGAACTGTGTATTTTATTGGTTAAGCCTTATGCGTTGCTAAGCGGCTTTCCAACATCTATTCCCGTATTTGGATAAACGTTACCTAATTTTGTAACGGTAACCTATGCCTGCAATTTGTTAGCGCATTTGACAGCTGTTATTGTAATTCATTTGGTTGACAAAATATTTTGTTGAAGCGTCTTGCAGCGACGTCCAGTTGATGTGACTTCTCTTGTTTATAGGAACTCTGTACTTCCTGTTTTCACATCCTGCTCTTAATGGTCAAAATTGTTAAAGTTTTTAATTATTTGAACCTGTTCACGTTTTGGTGAGAATTCTGATTTTTTTAATAAGTTTTGAAGTTGTAATATTAATGTTGTTAAGTAATAAGGTGTATTAGAAACAACAAATTACAAAGTATTTGGGTCCAGCTTCCGTGGTTTTCCCTTAAAGCTATCCCAAACCTAATTGTGAGGAGTCACATACGAGGGGCGTTCAGAAAGTAAGCTCCGATCGGTCGCGAAATGGAAACGACTATGAAAATCCGATAAAGCTTTGCACAGATGTGTTGGGTAGTGTCTCTAGTATAACCCCAGTTAGCATCACGTCGCTCTTCTCATTTCTGAGCTCGCAGTGAGTGCGTAAAGATGTCTAGAAAATAGTGTCTGTCGCCAAGTACGAGGGCCTGGTGAGAAATTTCGCCTGAAGCTATGCAGCTAACATTACAAAACTGTCGTGCTGTTTCGTCTTCACGACAATTCTCAGCCGCATTCTGCAGGGGCAATGAAGATGCTCCTGCATCGTTTTCAAATGGAAATGTTAGATTACCCACAATACAGTCCGCAATTGTCTCCCCCTGAGTTTCATCTCTGGTCACATGAACCGCTGTCTTTGAAGACAACATTTTGACACAGACAACGAGGTGTAGGCCAGCGTGGAGAATTGGCGGAAAGCCCTGGCGGCTGCCTTCTATGATGAGGCTATTGAAAAGTTGGTACAACGCTATGACAAAAGTCTAAGTCAGAACGGCGACTACGTAGAGAAGTAGCTGAAAGGTGTAGCTAATTGTTACAAGTAAAACATTTCTGATGTTCACTGTGGTTTCAATTTGGCAATCAATCGGAGCTTACTTTCTGAACAGGCCTCGTATTTACATGATATTTGCGTCACACACACACAATATATTTTGGCACCTAGGACAGTTCATAACTAAATCCTGTTCACGATTGTACAAATTATGTCTCCATTAAACGTCAGCAGGACCTGTTAAAGATAGTTTAACGCTCTTTAAAAGTGCGATGTTTAGTGTTCCACTTGTCGCGCAATTTTCGAATACGGGTGACACTCAAAAATTCTTGCTAAACCGGAACGAATGAGGCAAACATTTACTAATGTTTACGTGTAAGCTCAGTTATACAGTGCGAACCAAGTACTATCACAGTTTCCCTGACAATAACTTAAGGCCCGCGCTCACAGTATTAAATATCATCACAAACAAAGTACTCACGAGCTTCCGACAGACCCGTCTCTCCAACCTCACTCACTGTGCGACTTCGAGGTTTCCTAGATTGTTGTGTTGTAGGTAAACCAGATTCCCATTGTTCCTGTTTCCTCCTGGTGGCGTTTGGTGCGACATCTCGGCGTGGTAACGTCCTCTCGATTTCACTTGTGCGTTTCTTCCTCACAAGCTACTTGGTGCGACTACTCACAATGTAGGTCCGGT
The DNA here is from genome assembly GCF_021461395.2 of Schistocerca americana. Taxonomy (NCBI): domain Eukaryota; kingdom Metazoa; phylum Arthropoda; class Insecta; order Orthoptera; family Acrididae; genus Schistocerca; species Schistocerca americana. The sequence continues at coordinate 962,640,497 of NC_060119.1, forward strand.
CGTCTGGTGATGAGGCGCCAGTACGCCTGTTTCCCAGGCTGCTGTCTAGCTGATTTTCAGATCCTCACGCAACCTCATAAGAGCTTCTAGCAGTTTGCCGGAATCGAACCTTCGCCGCAGACGTTCCAGAGATCTGATGAAGGTCCCTGGTTGGGAAATCTCGGGATGGGTTAGCGCCAGCCTGAGAGCGGTAAGGTGCGATACCGAAGACAGCAACAGCGACTGATAACTGCAGATGCTTTGCAGAACGCAGCGACAGACGAGCAATGCATGCACTTAAAAGCAGGACAAAATGGTAACTCCACGTGGCTATCGCTCTGTTATTGGAAGGGGAAGATGATAACTTTCTTCACTGTCCGCTGCATTTGCAGCGATGTGTCTACAGCGTTTCCTCTCTTAAGTACTTGTAAAACAATAACCCATCTGCAAAGTAATCAGAAGTCACAGGCTGTTTTGTACTGAGGAGTACGATTATTTAAGGAATCGGGGTTTTACTGATACTGAAAGAAATTAAGGCAGCATCATATCCTGAAGCAGTGAACAACAGGCTTACAGATATGAATCCATTTGCAATGCAGAGGCCGGCCGTTGTGGCCGAGCGGTTCTAGGCGCTTCATTCCGGAACCACGCTGCTGCTACTTTCGCAGGTTCGAATCCCGCCTCGGCATGGATGTGTATGATGTCCTTAGTTTAGATAGGTTTAAGTAGTTGTAAGTCTAGAGGACTGATGACCTTAGATGTTAAGTCCCATAGTGCTTAGAGCCATTTGCACTGTTTGAGCAATGTAGAAATTCGAAGTCAAAATATAAGACCTAACTTGTCAAGAAGTCTACAGTATAGGCTATCTGAACAGCCAATAAGATCATTTTCTTCAAAATTGTATCACTTTTTTTAACAGTTCTTTACCAATACAAAGGGTAGGAACATAAGCTGAACTGATAAAAAATTGGTTTGGGTAACTAATATTGTTACATTATTATGTGTGAGAAAACAGGAGATGTATCAGCTGTATCACAATATAAATGAAAGTTAGAGCCTGGTAACAGGATTTTAGTAGAGACTATACTGTAAGGCACTGACTAATGCTGTCAGGCTAACACAGTGTACGGCACCAAGAGAAAAGAAACCTCTTGGTTCAAATTAAAACCCTATGGCCACTTCTGAAAGAGGTATCAGTGTGGAAAATGTATGCGTAACATATCACACCTTCTAACATTCTGCGTGGTGTCTCTTTGTTCTAAGTCATGTCTCTCTACCACTACCGCGCAACGACGCTCTGAGCGTGTTTTTTAGGGAATTGACTAGTTTTATCCTGGGACCTGTTGCTGGTAAGGAGACGCCAGACCACACATGACATGTAGAGCTCAGAAGAGTTCATTGAGAGTAGCGATGATATAATCAAATACCTAATGATTTCTGCATCATCTCCACTGCACTCCCTGTAAAAGAACCTTAATACTAACTAAATTTAGTGGAATGGGTTCAAGGCTTTCCTATTTTTAGTTAGCCGGTAAAATAACATCGAAAAATCAGTTAAGTTTACCATGGAATTTTTATTCTACTCACAAAATATTGTTTATAAATTGTACTATTGATAAAAGGAAATATTTTAATACAGGATGATAAAAACCAACTACGTTCAACAAAAAATGTGAAAGAATATTTCCTGAATGGGTTTCCAAGTGTCATATCACATCTATAATCTAGGTTTAAATTAAGTTTCATAAAAGAGAAAACTATCAGAAATGGTCTACAGTGACCCTCAATTATCTTTAATTTCTTATGTAACTTGTTGTAAACTGCAGTGCCTGATGCGGCTCCTCAATAATTATGCAACAGAAAAATCATCGCGTTTCAGGTTTTAACTTTGAAACGTCCCCTTAGAACAATTATACATGACTGTCCTTAAACTGACACACAATATTTTTTTAGCGCAACGCAATCTGACTTTCAAAAATCCCTACAAAAGAATGGCCCTGACTAACATTAACCTATACGTTTCACAGATCACTTACCTCACCAAAATTCTTCGTTACTCGAACTATACTACACAGTGAGCGCCACTACTGCCAGCTAAATAAAAGATTCAAACTACGGAAGGCACTAACTACTGATAGGGATAGTTAGCAAATGAAAGATTTTGATAGAGAACAAACAATTTATTTACCTTAATAGTCATAATATATATATAGCAGTTCATGACATCCGTCTTACAAATTTCAAAACTCCGCCATCTCTCTCCCCACATCCACCACTGCTGGCGGCTCACCTCCAACTGCGCAACGCTACGCGCTGTTCACATCCAGCTGCCGCTGCCCAACACTACAATGGCAGGCAACAATGCAAACTGGCCACAGACTGCACACAGCACAGCCAGTGATTTTCATACAGAGCGCTACGTAACGTTGCCAATAAGAAAACATAAACAGCCTACTTACATAGCCCTCATGCTCCCCACAAAAAAATTTACAAATTGATTTGGGCAGTGGCCAATAATGATTTGATAAAATTTTTCATGATTACAATAACAAAGAAATCAAATGAACACACTTATTGATACAATGTTGGTCAAAAGCTAAAATTTTCTCACAGTCCATAAAGACAGTCCTGATCATTCATCACAGTAAAACTGCCGTTTCTTTTCTCAAAGTCTGAGCAATAAAAGACAATGCACACGGAAATAGTGGATTTCCATGCAGTCTTGAAGAAGTAGTGTTGTCCTTCCAACGGAAAGACAGTGCTGACTCTTGACATGCTGACAGGTAATGGCCCACAACAGAGCAAACCCACCGCAGAGTCAGTCGAAGTTTTGAGGAATATTGGTAGATAGGTCATCACAGAACAGACCACTGCAGTCTTGTTAGAGATTACGCTATTGGTGGGCAACCAGAGGTGCAGACCCACTGCAGTCCTTGTAGAAATAATGGTGTTGGTGTGTCATCAAAGGTGTAGACCCACTGTAGTCCTTGAAGAGACGGCCAGCAGCCATCTGTTGCGACTGTGCAGGTGCACAATCACCATCGAAGAGTCTTGTGGACAATATAGCAAGTCCATGAACCACCACTTGTGCACTCACAATTTTTTTTTTTTTTTGAAATGGCCTTAGAACCAGCAATGCTGTTATCCAGTCCCTTGCTGAATTATTAACACTCTTGCAAACACTATCAGTCCCTACTTCTCTCATATTGTCCATATACTATGACCAACAGAAACGTGTGCAGTGAAATGTAACTTACAAGTTACTTAATTTGATGAACTGGTGTCAATTACAATTTTATAACGTAAGAATACAATAACAAAGGTACAAAATACATCATCAAAGAACATAACAAAACAGATAACATTTGTAGTAACACAGGCTTTACAAAAGAATCGAAATAACATATACATCAATGTTACAGGAATTATGACATAAGTAAATACATAAAAGATCAGAATAACTTTTGAAACATCAACTTCGCACATGAGCATTAAAACAAAACAGAATAAATAATGTCTAAACATCTGTGCAAAGAAAATAACATATATCAGAAAAATTCTACAACATAACTCTTATTAGCTAAACACATAAAGACAGGAAAAACAGAAATATACAAGAGTACACATACACATAAGGGGATAACACAATGGAAAGGACAGGGTTCGATTTCAGTGTAACATTTGGAACTGCAGTCCAACCCAAAACTTCATTCCATATATCGTCCCTCTTATTTCAACATTTGCTCCAGCCAAAAAAAAAAAAAAAAAAAAAAAAAAATCCTATACAAGCATGCTTTCTGTATTATGTTCACATCCTCTTTCAAAAATAGTTTTTCTCCACTGTGCACTACTTTTTTTGGCCAAACCATTTTCTTATAGCTTCTCAATGCATTTCTTCCAATTCATCATAGTTAGTTTCTTATATAGTCTACCCCATCTTAAGCTAACTTAAATCTACTGAGCTCTGATATATATACCAAGGGTTGAGGCAATGCAGCAGCACATAACAAATTAACACAAACAGCAAGGACAAAAAAATACAAATTGGCAAAGTAAGTGACAATATTACAACTAATATAAGGCAATGAGCAGCAAACAAGAAAAATAAATCAGTAGTAAACTGGCTTAGCAGAGTAACACAAAGTCAAATCAGTAACACTATGCCTGGCAAACAGCAGCAGCAAATGAAATAACTTATATCTAAACATGACATAGCTCAAGCAGAAAAAATATTACAGTAAAAATGGCCATGTTTAATACCTATGTCACATCTTAACACTAGAGTGATGCATCGCAATTTATTCTACAAAAGAAGTTACCAAGTACTTGAAAAGAAAATTCTGTATGCAATTCCTGTGAAGGGATATGTCTTTTTGTGCCCCTTCGTTTTTTTGAAGTACATCGTAAAGTTATTCTTTACTGGGTCTGTAGGCATAAAATATTTATATTAGTACATCTATAAAATTTCATTTTAACCAATGCTGCAGGACAGCTAGAAACTAGATATTAAACAAATTGAGCAATCTGTCAACTAGAAAGGCAATAGATGTAAAAATGTTTCTCATCATTTCATTAGCCATTTTAGTAAATATCATAAATTAAGAGCTCCACAGTGTAGTCATATGTTTTCAAGTTTGAGCGTGTCGTATTTGCGATGCTTTCGACAAAGAAATGTCAATAGCGAGGATAATGGCTTCCTTTTTTTTTACCTGTGCCTCTGAAATGGCACACACTAATGGCTTTTTCCCCAGGCATCTGACACAGCTGGCCGGGCAAGACACATTACGTGCAGGTGGTCACTTAACTTCCTACGGAAATATTTACGACAACAGTTTCCGCTACAGTGGCAATCTCATATAAAAAATTTCACAGGTCGAGAATTTGCGTTGCAAATGTGTAGAAACAAAATCTTATGAATATAACAGTGTCCAAAAAATTTTCGCCGGCATTGTGATACATTCACGCATTTACACACATTTCATTACTCTTTAAGTACGATTCTAGGTTTCCAACATCCTTTTTCACAAGTCAGAGTCCCTGACCACTGTTCATTACTCCTTACCTTATTAAACATATAAATATTCGTCGACACTTCTTCAATGTTACATCATAACAGACACATAGCATAATCAAATTCCTCATATAGCGTCAGCTTATTGATCATAAACATACAGCAACAGCATAATACACATAGTCATCGTAATAATAATATAATAACAGATCAATCATATCTCAGAATCGTTGCAGCTTCTTTCAATAATTTCAAAACCTAAAAAAAATTCTCTGCTCATGTCAAAAGTGTCATCTGCCTCAAACGTACTTTAAAAATCGTGATCCCATACCAAATATATCATTCAAAGCTCTCATAATATCACAATGGGTCCAAAAAATATGAACAGTTCACAAAGTACAAACAAAATACAATTTCATAAGTATGAAATTATCCAACTGTGTAATTGCATAAACATGTGTCACTGATATTAAAAAAATTGTTTTTTTCTTTGTAAAATAATCAGATGCTGTGTAATTCTGTGTTTGAGAAATATGGTACCACTGTGTAAAGTTGTATAAGCAAATACCATATTAGCTAGGGCTCCTTGTGCTTGCCACACACATGGTACATAAAGTAAGTGTGTACCCCCCTGAGGATTAATGTAATCATACCCTCAGGTGTTACAGATTACAGCAATGCAATGAAATGTATCACGGAAAACCCTTGTGTCATTGTACTTCAAATATCTCAAAAAAATAAATGTTTTAAGTGCGAAATTAATCACTCAAATGCGTGTACTGTAGCGATAAACTGTGCGTCTTGTTGTAAGATCATCTCTGTGGAAATGTCGTAGTTATCGTCCTCCGAAAGCTAAGTTCTGCAGAAGCCAATGTACTTACCTCATGATAAACAAAATTGAAATGCTTTGCGTACAGATATCGTAGTTGTTACGCTTATTGTTGTGATGAAGGAAGTATTGTACTGTAACGTATTGTTGTGCTATGGAAAAGGCTGTCTCATTGTAGCTATACCACAAAAGTTACTACTAAAACATGTTTTCTTTCCAGAATAAAACAGAAAACTGTGCAGATATAAAACAGAAACACTGCAAAAGCAACATTGTAAATTGTCACTCATTAGTAGCATCGTGATAAAATCGTGTAGCTGTCACATAAACTAACCACTATGTCATCTGGGATCTCACTGAAAGTTCTTTAAATCCAGAATGTATTTTCAAGTAAACCAGAATGTTGCATTAAAATCTCATTAGCAGTACCAGTATATGTCCTAAGTATGTAAGCCTGATAGTCGTTACGAAATCGTGCAACTAACAAGCAAGAATGTACAAATACAACACTGTGGCGGCTGTTCACTATAACAATGCATTCGTAATTTCTGTTTAAAAATGTTCCCTAGGTTCTAGACTGGATATTTAACTTCAAACATTGTTGCATGTTAACAGTTTCTTAAGTCTGACAAAGCATACCAGAAATGTGAAGTGAAAAGTTTTATGGCAAAGACAAAGTTAAAAAGCAGATTATCTTTCAATAAACGGTTTTACATGTGAAATGTGGTGTAAACCTTTACTCTTCCTAGTACGCAGAGTTTCAACTTCAACGCAATTATCATGTGGTATACGTCTGATTCTGTAAGGTCCATTGTAAACTAGAAAGAATTTGTGACTCAAGTGTTTCTTCTTATGTGACAAAGAATGAGCTTTAATGAGAAATTTCTGACCAAAATATAATTTCTTTGCCTTTGCTTTACCGTGTAGTTTTCTCCTTTTGTCTGCTGCAGATTTTATATTTATAATAGCCAAATCAATTATGTCTTTGTATTGAAGTTTACGTGTATTCGGGAAAGGTACAAGCTCTCTGAATCTGTTCGGTGGTTATTCATTCTTCAGTACAAGAGTAGGTGGTAAAGCAGTGGAATCATGAGGCATTTCATTCCGCACATTTTGAAATAAGTGTAAATATCTGTCCCAATGCTGATGCTTTCTGTGACAATAAAGTCTGCAAAGCTTATTGATTTCTTTCATAATCTTTTCAGACGGGTTACAATGTGGTGAGTACAATGAAATAAAAACAGGTTTGATTTTATGATTCTGAAGCATGCGTGACCAAACAGCAGATCTGAATTGCGGTCCGTTATCTGAAATGACTTTACTAATGTGTCCAACTTCACGTAAGAAATTTTTAACAAAGGCGTTGGATACAGACCGTCCAGTGGCTTTACATAACGGAGTGAAAGAAACAAATTTTGAAGTAAGTTCAACAGCGACTAGAACGTACGAAAATCCATTAGATGTTCTGACAAGCGGTCCCAAGAGATCAACAGTAGCAAATTCTTTTAATTTAGAACGAACAATAGGAAACAACGGAGCACGAGGTGAGATAGTAGATGGTTTCGGCTTTTGACAAAGTTTACAAATAGACAAGACTCTTAGAATTCTCTTTTCCATGTTGTTAAAATAACAAGTCGTTCGAAGAATATGATAACATTTTCGTGGAGCAAAATGTGCGTAGCTGAAATGAATGTACCAAATGAGCTTATTAACAAAATCGTCTGGAATGCAAAGTACCCATAGCTTGTCATCAACAGTGCAGTATTTGAAGAGTATGTTGTTTCTAACCAGGTAATAATGTCGAATCTGAGTGTGTGTCTTATCATGCCATTTACTTTTGATGTCTTTCCAAATCGGATCTTTATCTTGTTCATGAGCGATGTCCTTTAAAGATGTAGTGACGAAGTTTTCAAAGGCGACTTTCTGAACGTAAAGAATACTGAAATTTTTCTCGAGGTTGCCTTCTGTGTTACTTTTCTCAAGCCCAGCCGGTGCGCGTGACAGTGCGTCCGCAACAATGTTCTCCTTGCCAGGAATGTAGACTATTGTGAAGTGGAATTCTTGCAGAAACAATGCCCAACGTTTTAACCTGTCATGATTTAATTTGGAAGACATAAGAAATTGTAATGCACGATGACCACTGTATACCTTTACGTGCTTACCAGAAAGAAAGAAATGGAATTTGTTAAATGCCCAAACGATAACTAAAGCTTCTAATTCAGTAACGGAATAATTTTTTTCAGATTTTGTTAGCAGTCGGCTAGCAAAAGCAATGGTTTTCTGAACAGAAGTGTCATTTTCTATGGCTTCTTGAAATAAATGGACACCAAGACGGACTTTAGAAGAATCCGTGCTAAGGCAGAAATCTTGTGACAGATCTGGATGAGCTAGTATTGGCGCGTTAAGTAGCGATTCTTTCAATGAATTGAATTCCAACTGTGCTTGTTCGTCCCAGTTCCAAATAGTATTTTTTCCAGTGAGAGAACAAAGTTTTGGTGTAACTAGAATTTGCATATTCAGAAAACGACGGTAAAAATTTACGAGACCTAGAAAACTGCGGACTTGTTTTTTTGTGGATGGAACTGGAATGGCTCTGATTGCTTCTAACTTTTCAGGATCCGGCTGAATGCCTTCAGAAAAAATAATATGTCCCAAAAACCTCACCTTTGACCTACCGAATTCAGATTTTTCCAAGATAACTGTAATTCCAGATTCTGCAAAAATATGTAACACGCTGTTGAGGATGCGATTGTGTTGCTCCCATGAGGCTTCTGCTATCAGAATATCGTCCACATATAAGGTGATGTGACGTTTTAAGAACTCAGAGCCCGCATCTCGTGGTCGTGCAGTAGCGTTCTCGCTTCCCACGCCCGGGTTCCCGGGTTCGATTCCCGGCGGGGTCAGGGATTTTCTCTGCCTCGTGATGGCTGGGTGTTGTGTGCTGTCCTTAGGTTAGTTAGGTTTAAGTAGTTCTAAGTTCTAGGGGACTGATGACCATAGATGTTAAGTCCCATAGTGCTCAGAGCCATTTGAACCATTTGAAGAACTCAGATAATATGGAATTTAGCCCGCGAATGAATGCTGCCGAAGAGATGTTCAAACCAAAAGGCAGTTTCCGAAACCGATAACAAACGCCGAAACAAAGGAAAGCTGTGTATTTTCTACATTCTGGATGAAGTTCGATCTGATAAAAGCTGGATCTGAGATCAATGGAAGACAACACTTTTACACCATTAAAATTTTGAAGAAGTACTTCCAACGTTTGCGGCCTGTCTGTTTCAGGAATAATGATAGTATTGATTTGTCTCGAATCTAAGACAAGCCTGATCGATCCGTTTTTCTTCTCAACAACATGTAATGGATTGTTGTATGAGCTTACTGCAGGCTCAATAATGCCCTCATCAAGCATAGATTGTATTTCTGTTCTAACACAGTCCTTATAATGTGCTGGAATTACGTGTGGTCTAACACATAATTTAGTATGCTCACGAACACGAAATTGTTATTGATATCCCTTGATTGTTCCTGTTTTGTGAGTAAAAACTGTGGAATGTGCTTGTAAAATCTCAAAAAGGTCGTGCCTATCAGTGTCATTACAATTCTCAATTGTTTGAATTTTATTCTGAATTAACTCATTAGTTTCAAATATGCCGTCGATATCATCCCTATCAGTACTTGCAGAGTGATTGTTAGTGTCTAGTTCCGTAGAAAATTCCGAACTGTTGTCTAACAGGAGGTAAAGCCGATTAATTTCCTCATCATGGTTTGAAAGCCAGTCTTCAAATTTCAAAGCTATTGACCTACTTTCTTTTTCCAAACTTATTTCAGCATCGTGAAAGTTTAAGACTGCTTTGTATTTATTCAAAAAGTCTACTCCCAATATAATTTCCGTCGACAATAATGGAACAGTGAGAAAGTTCATAGAGAAGCTGTGGCTTTGACAAAAGAATTCTAAGTTTGTTTGTTGGCGTACATCTACACTTTTTCCAACGATTGCACCTTGTAATGTAATCTTACGTAACGGAAGTGTGGGGCAATCGTTCGATTTGTTGCATCTGCTAAAGGCTGTTTCACTAATTACTGAAATGGGACGGCCAGAGTCAAGTACTGCAGTAAATTTTACGGCACTTACTGTAATGTGAATCACAGGATATGCAATGTTGTTATGTTTTATGTCGTGTTCCTGGAGTAAGATGTCCCTAATGTCTTCCATTTTTACGTAATTCCTAGCTACGGCAGCTGCGTCGTCAGTTTCATACGTACGTTTTGTGGCTGCCAGCAGTGTGAGTCATTGCCTATTGTCTCCTTGTTGGCGCGCGTCGTTATTGGGATTTGGAGACCTAACTTCTACAAATTCACCTTGTCGAGAGTGCCCTGCTCTGTTTGAATCCCGCCAGCTCTGATGGAATTCAGGTCTGTCATTTTGTCGGTAGTTTACATAGATTATTGTTTGTCAGTCATGTGGTGGAGAATTTCTCCCGGAATCGTAACTGCGCGCTGAACTGTTGCGTTTTAAGTCATTCTGTCTCCCTCGATAATAATTGTTTTTGTTCCCATATTATCTGTTTCTATGGTAATCTCTGTCATATTCATTACTACGGAATTGCGATCTTTCTCTGTAACTATTATTACTCTGCCAGTGGTTGTCACATGGGTGGTGTCTGTTTTGGTCACGATTTGCGTTGTAAGAATAGACTTGTCGTGTCCAGTTATTGTTTCTGTCGACACGGAATTGTGACGGATGTGACCTGTAGTGATTGTTTTCCTGTTTTCGCATCCCGCGACTGTCTGAGTCAATTTCTAATTCTTGTAAAAGTCCCTGAAAAGCTTGAATGTCGTCTTTGCAACGTCCTGCCAAAATAATATTTCTTAAATGTTCAGGCAATTTCATTAAGCAAATGTGGATGAGTTCTGAAGGGCTGTATGGGTTTGAAAGATATTGATTCTTACGCAACATGTCTTCAAAATATTTGACAAGACTGGAAAATTCAGATTGTTCAAAGTGTTTCATCATCATGATGCTATGTTTTACTCGGTCTTGTGTAGCTTGAGACCAATATGCTGAGAGGAAGGCATGGTAAAATTCTCCTTCACTGTGACAATCGTGAATGACTGATCGCATTCTTACAGCTGGTTCATTCTCTAAGTAGCCACACATAAATTCTAATCTGTGCTCTAATGACCAGTTGGGAGGAAAACAATGAGAGAATTGATGGAGCCATGCTTGTGAATGAATGTCGTTGCCAGAATTCTTAAATGTTTTGAATTTATGTGTGGTAATGAACATCTTATAGTCATAAACATCATGTCGGCGAGTCACATGTCGGTCATTGTTACGTCGTTTCGGCGGTTCCATGTCAAAATTCGGTGTGCCTTGCCTATTTCTTTCATAATTTCAGAAGTGTCCTGTGTTATTATTTTGAGGTTGTTCCGTATTTCTAAGTCCCTCTTCCCATGTTGGAGCGCGAGTGTCCTCTGAAATATGTAATTTTTGTATTACTTGTGTCAGCTGATCTTGTACTTTCCGGATTTCTCTTTCGTGTTGCGTATTAATTTGATTCTGATTTTGTTTGAATTTTCTAATTTGTTCGCACTCTTCTGTGTCATTAAAGACTACCGGTTTTGTGTAATTCAGATTTTCATCTACCTTCGTAGATAAATTATTTAGCTGATCCGAAAGTTCAACTACTTTCTCTGATAATGAACTAATTTCCTCCATGTGTCTTTCTACTGTGTCCTTTAAGTTTTCCTGAGTTTTTGCAAGTTACGTAACCGAATCGGTAGATGCATCTGAGTCAATTTTAGTTTGCAAGGTCTCACGATTTTCATGAACAATAATTTGCAGTTCTTTTATGGCTGCTTCGTGATTCTGTAATGCATTTTCATGCCGCGAAAAAATAGGTTGAAAATGCTCACAAATTTGTGTTTCTACGTCGTTACAGACTTTTTGACATTTCGATTCGATTTTATGTAACTCAGTAGTTAAATCTTCACGTGTTGTTCAAGCGTGGTGTGAAGATTTTGTTCCATTGCGTCCAACTGTTGCTGTGTTTGTCTCTGGTGTTGTTCCATTGTGTCTAACTTTTGAAGATTTAGTTCCATTGTGTCCAACTTTTGAAGATTTTGTTCCATTATGTCTAACTTTTGAAGCTTTCGCTGTGTTTGTCTCTGATTTTGTTCCATTGTGTCTAACTTTTGAAGTTTTGTCCCATTTGTTGCATTAATTGTAGTAACAATGCACTGGTGTCTGAAAGATGTTCCTCAGTGCTTTTCGGCAGTGAATTTGCACCGGCAACATTCACATTTTGACAAGCGGAAAATGTGTCTTGTCTCATTTGAGAAAACGGCGAGAACCCAAAATCTGAGTCTACAGTATTTGCAATATTGTGTTCTGTCATTCCCGATTCCTGAGGCGACCTTTTGCCGACCGATCGATAGATAATGCTTCCCTGTTCACTACCTGTTTCACTGTCTACACCATTACTTGACGCCCGCTCCATTTCCCTATGCATAGTTACCAAATTACTACTTTGAATGTCTGTTAATTCATTACACAGTGGTACTTGTAAGCTACGCGCGTCGTCACTATTATTTCTCAGTTTACTTTGGAGCCTAGTTTTACGTTTTTCACGCGCCATTATTGTCACAATATTTCACACGATAACACAGAAAAGCACAATTTGAAGAGCAAAAATAAGAGAACACATTAACATAGCGCTGAAAATACTATCTAGTTAACTGCAAGCGCAGCTGCGAAATACTTGGTGCAAATCTACATTACTGTACAACAATGAAAGACTGCAACTACAAAGGAGAATCTCTCTACAATTACGCGCTAGCAATAAACAAAAGCTACACTAATTACACAAACTACAAGAAAAAATCAAAAGATTCCAGTGAGGTATCCTCAGCTAAGGGTCGACATATAAAAAGTCCCCTTTTGAAAAATTGTACATGACTGTGCTTAAACTGACACACCATATTTTTTTAGCGCAACGCAATCTGACTTTCAAAAATCCCTACAAAAGAATGGCCCTGACTGACATTAACCTATACGTTTCACAAATCACTTACCTCACAAAAATCTTCGTTACTCGAACTATACTACACAGCGAGCGCCACTACTGCCAGCTAAATAAAAGATTCAAACTACGGAAGGCACTAACTACTGATAGGCATAGTTAGCAAATGAAAGATTTTGATAGAGAACAAACAATGTATTTACCTTAATAGTCATAATATATATATAGCAGTTCATGACATCCAGTCTCACAAATTTCAAAACTCCGCCATCTCTCTCCCCACATCCACCACTGCTGGCGGCTCACCTCCAACTGCGCAACGCTACGCGCTGTTCACATCCAGCTGCCGCTGCCCAACACTACAATGGCAGACAACAATGCAAACTGGCCACAGACTGCACACAGCACAGCCAGTGATTTTCATACAGAGCGCTACGTAACGTTGCTAATAAGAAAACATAAACAGCCTACTTACAACTTCAAGTAGCAAATGTGAATACCATGAGATTTAATTGACGATCGACACTAGTATTATGTAAAAGGGGGATGTAACAGATGAGACTTCTGCAGTTCTGAGTGAAGCCTTATGCGCTCAAAAATGCGGCATCGCGTGCGTTCATTACCTTGTCGGTGGTTAGGCAGCGTCAGCGGCGGCAGGCGCCGCAGCTCCACACACCTCGCCATCTCGGTATCAACTCTCTCGAGCTTATCCTTACTACTGTTTACCGAAGTTGTTTTAAGAAAAAGGTACCTGGCTGTGTTTTCAACTGACCAATCAACGTCTTAATGTTAACCTTAAGCGCCGCCTACAAAAATTCTGTCTATCCAGTGAGAAACATTATGCTTTTCGTGGTGGGGCAATGTTTTTTAATGCTTGCTACGTAACAGAAACGCGTATAGTCTCACGCTAAAACTTGCAACTGGTGTGGCCCTTTTAGTGTCATCGTAAAATCTATACTGTTCTTCTGGAGGGCTCTATCTTTTGACATGGGCCGGGTGATGGACCTCTTGGCGGTCGGTCGGCTGTGCGGGTGTCCCGTTGTCCTGCTCTTATCGTAGGGCCTTCTAGCCTACACGGCTCATCTCTTGGCTTCTGTTCTCGTTTCTCCCCTCGAAACTGCGTCTGTTTCACGATGGGGAGGTATGACATGCATTTAGACATTCTTGTGTTAGTCTCTGATATTCCATTTGCTCACTCATTGCTTTTATTACTTTGGTTAATTTAATGTCAGGATTTATTCGAAGCTATGTGACATATTGCCGGATTTGCTATCATGTCAGGATTTTCATGGAAGGTGTTGGATTTGCCTGACACCTTACAACCTGTCTTTTGTGAGAATGAAACTGTTACTGATGAACCAGAGCTATGCAAAATATTATCACTTTTCATCAATAGTCAGCAAGGCAAGTCAAGTCAAAGCTACGCTGGTACAGGTAAGTATTGTTGCAGCGCATGTTATCGGTGGGGTGGCAGCGGGGGGGGGGGGGGGGGGGGGGGGTGTAGGAGGAGAGTGATGTACTGCCACTGCATTGATTTAGTGTAATGACGTCATGAGTGGTGAAGCGCCCATCAACCCCGTGGCCGGGCGCTATGGAGCAAGAGAACGTATTCAGCTCCTAAGAGCATTCGTCCAGGTGTGTATAGTGCCCAGCAACTCAGGCGACGCCAACTGATTATCACTAGAAGAAAACCGCCTGCAGTCCTAGATGAAGTTGCCACAGATAGAGTTTACTGTCAATAGTTGCACACCTCCACGTGAGTTTAGTCGGTATGCGGTCAGCTTAGTGCCTTTGCTCCATCGGATGACAACCGCAATCGTGGTGAGTTGCTGGTTCGAAAATGGGCAAGCTAGCTGCCAGCTGAACCATCGCTGTCCACCAGCCCATGCGACCCTACATTTCCAGAGGTGTACATGTCCCGCTTTTAACCCGCCCATGCTTGCCCGGTGGCCAGGCGGGCAGGCCGCCGCTCGTTGTCAACAGAACGGGCAGGCTGCTTCACTCCCAGCCAAGCCAAGCAGAACCCAACCCGGGCAGGCTGCGGGAAACTTGCTTGCCTGCCCATATTACTGCTGAGCTGCGCTACGCAGCCGTTTAGTCTGCGCGCGTCATTGTCGTATTATGAACGTTAATCAAAAGTTTTTATTTTACCTGAGCACCAAAAGACAAACCCCATCATTATATATATATGTATTAATTTCAGGTAAAAAAAATAAAAAATATTGGTTTTATTTGTATATTCTTCCTTTACGCGTATATTTCGGGCTTCTTATCTATATAAATAAAAATTAATTGCCAAATGTGTTGATAAGCGTAAAACTCGAGAACGCCTGGACCAGTTCGGCTAAATTTTTTTTGCTGTGTTCGTAATTCTCAGGACAAGGTTTTTATGAAATAAAATTTTTCGAAAATCGACCGAAAAATTGGAAAATTTGACAAAAACTGAAAGTGCGTTTTCATTGTGTCCGTGTGTTTGTATTGCATACAATCTTGATGAAATTTTGCACACCATACCTTGAAACCAAGAGGAAGGACACAGTCTACATAAAATTTCATATGGTGCATGGCAGAGGTTCCTTTACATAACGGAACTCGACAAATTGTACGTATTTATTCCGATCTTGATGAAATTTGGCACACTTGATATTCAAAGCAGGATGAAGGGCGCTGCCTGCTTAAAATTCTGAATGGTGCATGGCGGAGGGTACTTCACGTACACACTTCTACACCAACCTACAATTTTATTCCGATTTTGAAGAAATTTTGCACACTTCACCATCGAGAGGAACATCACTGTCTACATAATATTTCGGACAGTACATTGAAGTGAGTACCTTACAAAAGATTTTGACTTCGTTTGCGGGTTACCATGAAAGTTCACTATGTACGCATGTTTCCATGGAGAAGGTTTTTGAATATTTACATGTGCATGTATATGTATATATATATATATATATATATATATATATATATATATATATATATATATATATATATATATATATATATATATATGTATATATGTTTATGTATATATATATATATATGTATATGCGTATATATATGTATTTGTCTATGAGTATATATATATATATATATATATATATATATATATATATATATATACAAATACATATATATACGCATATACATATACATATATATACATAAACATATATTCACATATATATATATATACATATACATTCTCATGTAAATGTTCAAAAACCTTCTCCATGTAAACATGCGTACATAGTGAACTTTCATGGTAACCCGCAAACGATGTCAAAATCTTTTGTAAGGTACTCTCTTCAAGATCATAGACATTTCTATGATCTTTTTGAAATTTGAGAGCTGTCTGACACATTCACAGTCATCGTGTTGGACAATCGCGCACAGCAAATGTCGTTTAACAGTTGCAAACCATTTTTGGTTGAGTGAACGTGTTATATTGGCTGCAAAAAACTTTGATGTTAACGAAATGAATTTTCAGATTCAAAATATGACACCTGGCGAATTGCTGACATACAAGTCGGTTTATTCCGTTACTCACCAAGATGATGTAGTCAACTATCCTACGGAATTTTTAAATTCGCTGGATTTCCCCGGATTACCGCCTCCCAATCTGTAATTAAGTCGGATCGGCAATCATGTTGCGAAAGGTAACCGGCCACGTCTTTGTAATGGCACCCGGCTTGCGGGGAAGAAGTTAAAGAACAACGTAATCGAAGCCACAATTTTAAAAGGAAAGTACAAAGGTGAGGACAGTTTGATTCCAATATCACTAAGATTCCGAACGACATGCCATTCGACTTTAAACGGTTATAATTTCCAGTGCAGCTTACATTTGCCATGTCGATAGATAAATCGCATGGGCAGTTGTTATACGTTTGTGGCATCAATCTTGAAAATCATGTTTTCCACATGGCTATTTGTATGTCGCATATTGCCCTGTCGGGACACCTTCAACTTCATTTGTTTACGCACCAGAAAACAAAACAATCAATGCTGCGTATCAAAAAGTATTACAGTAAATGCTACCTAGCAATAAACTTTGACACTGATTCACTGATCACCACAAAAGTTGACAGATATACATGAGTTTTCATAGATAGGTGAAGAGGAGATGAACTGAGGTGGCGGAATCCAACAGAGAGAGGACGAGGAGAAGGATAGAGGGTAGGGGGGAGATGGGCCAAGGGATGGGTTCAAAAATGGTTCAAATGGCCCTGAGCAATATGGGACTTAACTTCTGAGGTCATCAGTCCCCTAGAACTTAGAACTACTTAAACCTAACTAACCTAAGGACATCACACACATCCATGCCCGAGGCAGGATTCGAACCTGCAACCGTAGCGGTCACGCGGTTCCAGACTGTAGCGCCTAGAACTGCTTGGCGACTTCGGCCGGCCAAGGGATGGGGAGTGGGGGGGGGGGGGGGGGAGGTAATCAAAGAGATAGTGGGAGAGGACTAAATGGATAGAGAGAAAATACGGGAGGGAAGATGGACTACGAGAGTATGGAATAAATAAATGCCCAGGCAACGCAATGCAGTCTGTGCTGCACTTTTCAACACCGAAACGGATGAATATTTGTACTAAAGAAGTGAACCTCCACCCCCCAAAAAGAAGATTGGTCACCTCCCCAGAAGAATAAATTATCTACGCCCCTATTAACCACTGTACTGCAATGAGAACCAAATTAAGATTTTGGGAGTCTAGATTCTTTAACTTTAGTATGTTTCAGCCAAGTATGACACCAATTATATAAATATTTAACTACGTTTCCAGGATGTATTTTACTGGTTCTGTGAATTCATACGAAGTTGGAAAAATCATTCTAAATTGCCAAAATGTATTTTAACAAAATCGAAGGACTTGTTTCGTATCCAGTTCGTCTAAAAACTATAGTACTGGGAATACAATGGCGACCCTGAGCCATTTTTCGCGGCTCCTACGTTTGCGTCATGAGAGTCCACACTTGTAGTCTAGGTCTGCATCATGAGGGGCCATATTTCGGACCATCATGATGCAGACTAAGACGACGAGTGTTTACTTGCATGATGCAAATCTAAACGACGACTCTAGACCCTCATAACACAGACCTAAACGACGAGTCTGAATCCTCATGACGCAGATATATACGCTGTGGAGAGTGGCTCAGAGTTTCCATTATATTCCTACTACAATATATTCATGGAAAAAGATGCTCTTCATTTTAGGAGTATTTGTAGTGTCTAGGTTTTCAGCATCTTGACTCTGCATGTGGGATTCCCCTTAATATAGAAATACAAGAATAAAATTACATTTTGCAATGTGTGTGGAACTCAACAAAATAAATTGTAATTTAAACTCATAATGTGTATTGCCTTACTCCACAAATGAATATTTTATTTTGCAGAACACTTTTCAACATAAAATCTTTACAAATTTTCCTTCAGTTCCCCTGAAAGTATTATTTAGGCCAAACCAGATACTCCTAAAAAAATTTGGCTACTTTTGCAAACCCAAGTAACAGAAAATGGTTTACAAACAATAATTAATGTCACTTGGAAGGATTGAAATCAAAAATTTTAGTCTAATATAAAAATGAACTGTATGCATTACAAAATTTCTACCTCAGAAATTGACGCCCAGAAAGCACAAGAAAGAAATCTGCACTCTTAATTAGTAAATTTGCGCTCAAACTCATAGTTTCCCGTTTAATGTTCTACTGTATTTTCAATGTGTCTGCTGATTAGTGTTTGAATTAATTATGACGAGATCGTTAAGTCTGTCTGCATTAAGACGTGATCGTTTTTCACTAATTAGGTTTCCAGCGCAACTAAAAATTCTCTCACTAGACGCACTAGTGGCTGGTATATTTAATATTTTTCTTGCCACACACGCAAGTCGAGGAAGTCGTTGGGAGTTATTTTTCCACCACTGTAGAATATCTCCCTCGTTCACACAGTGTTCTTGCAAGTATCTGCTGACTTCATCATGTAGGAGAGGAGGCTCTTCTGCCCAGTCCTCAAATTTCGCCATTTTGTACGGCCCTGGATTTGTTTCTTGGTTGCTGTGATTGGGCACTTGTACTGAAACTGTACAGGTTCCAATTAATATTTGCAGAATAATGTGAAGATCGTACTACACATTGTTGAAATTATAATAGGTTTTAGATGATGCTATCATTTATCGTCCTGTAAAGCCACCAGAAGATCAAAACTAACTGCAGGACGATTTAAATAAGGTATATATTTTTGGTGTGAAAATTAGCAGTTGGCGATAAATAATGACAAGAGCGAGGTTATCCCTGTGTGTACTAAACTAAGTCCGTTAAACTTCGTTTACAAGATCAACCAGTCAAATCTAAAGGCTGTAGATTCTACTTAATACCTCTGATTACAATTACGACCTACTTAAATAGGAATGGACACACAGAAAATGCTGTAGGCGTTTTAATGACAAAACACTCTTTTGGAGCATTGCTACGAAGTTGGAGAGCCTTACTATTGACGGAAGAGGTCGAAAGAGTCTAAATAAGGGCAGCTGGTTTGGTATTATCGTAAAACAGGGGAAAGAGTGTCGCGGAAATTACACAAGAGTTGGGGTGGTAATCATTTCAACAATGGCGTTTTTGACGTGGCGCGATCTATATATGAAATTTCGATCACCAACTTACACCTCCGAATTCGAAGAGATATTGTTGAGTCCCATATACATTGGAAGAAATGATCATCAGAATAAAATACAAAAAAGCAGCGCTCAGACGGAGAGCTGTAGGTGTTCTATCCCGCGCGAAATTCGAGAAAAGGAGACAAATAAGTTGAAAGTGGTTCGATGAACCCTCAACTAAGCACTTGCGTGTGTCTTGCAGAGTAACCATGTACATGTAGATGAAGAATATATGCATTATCTTAGGAGCTTACCTTCAGCACACATCTGTCGTGCTGCTTGGTAAACTTCAATTTTTTCATCCTCGGTTAACTTTCTTAATGTGCGGTAGTTAGCCACCATAAACGTTGCAATTTTATGCAACATACTAACGCACATTTTCTGTTCTAGGAAGGCATCAGCGGCTTGTTTCAAAGGTTTCATGTCCTGAAAATACATTTTCTCAACATACATATTTCACAAGTGGTTCTATAATATTCAGATGGAATAAAATTACAAACCTCTTCTTCGTTATCCCGTACGGTACGGTGAGTTTTTAAGGCATAAAACCACGGTAGAACTAAATGTAGGGTTGGATCCTTGTCACTCTCTAGATCAACTGTGGCTTCTTTAAACGGCTTAAGAAATTCTATAAGCTGGCCAGTTATATGGTGGTCATAGCCCAGCATCTTATCAGAGGCACCTTCATTATGTAAAACAGCCATCACTGAATCAATCTGAGAATGGACTGATACAAGCATGTCAAAATAACTATTCCAACGAGTTGAAATCCACTGCTTTAAAGATGAGTTCAGTCTCACACAGAGACTTCTTCTCTTGAAGTACGAAACCGCAGCCCGTACTGTATTAAGAATGGCTAATACATTTGGAACATTTTCTTTCAAAAACTGTTCGCTCAGAACATGTTTCAAGACTGTGTTTATACTATGAGCCATGCATGGAAGACGCTGATATACTTCGAGAGCTTTGACAATGTTACTGCCCTGGTCTGTGACAAACGTAATTTTGGCAATGTCTTCACGAGAAACACCCATAGTTTCTAAGCCATCTTCCAACTCGTTTCGAATATTCGAGCCAGTTTTTGGGCAGTCAGGAAACGCAGAGCACATTAGTACATATTTATTCAAACGCCAGTCTGAATTTATGTAATGCATTGTCACGGACATGTAATGCACCCCTTTGTAATTGTCTGTCCATAGATCAATTGTACTGGCACATATACCAGAACGAATCGCATGCATTATATCTGGGAGCATTTTGCTGCGCACTTTATCAGCTAAGGTTTGAACTTTCCTAGCTACTGTCACTCGGGAAGGCATAACATTTTTAATATCAACTGAGCCATATTTTTTACCTATGTCGATCAGTGTCTGCCCTAAATTAAGAAATCCTTCTCCCTCTATACTGCTAAATTGTCTCAGGTCCTTAGCACACATTTCGACGCACTTTTCGGCCACTAAATCTTTGTCCTCTTTCAAGATATTTACGGAGTGAGGGAACTGCTTGTCAAATTTGCACACATGTCGTAACATACTCGAGGTTCCCGAATAAGTAGTTAAGAGCTTTTTACATAGTTTGCGTTGAGACACACCTACCGATTTATTTGAAACGGTCTCATAAACACACGAAAACGTTTCCCATGCGGCACTTGTGCTCTGTTTCGTTACCAGCATGTATTCGCCAGTTGTCAATTTTTTTTCAATCTCACTAAAGTTCGACCTATTCATTGTGCTGCCTCCACCGTTGCGATAAATGAACTGCAGGCTAACTACCTGGCTACTCTAGTCACGGTAGCTTGACAGCGCAACCTGTTGTCAGGCGCAGCAAGCTGAGCGGGTCCCGTGAAGCTTGGCAGGCTTGCGGGAACCCAGGTAGCCCGGGCTTGCGGGAGCCCGTATCGCCCGCATTGCCCACTATGCCTCAGTATACGCGCACTCTTGTGTTTACATCGCGGCAGGCTGACCTGCATGAATGGTTGCAGAGGTGCTAGGGGCAAGCAGGCTGCAAGGGGAATTTGTACACCTCTGTACATTTCTGCTGTTCAGCGCCCAGAGCGGATGTAAACCTTCATCTTCAGTGATGCTGGACCCGCGGGTAAACTTCGCCTGATCGATTGTATTGTACACTGCTGGCAAGGGAGCGGCCAAGCTGCCAGTGCAGCCTTCTGTCGTCGGTTGCCAGTGGCGCGCCACCTTGTGTCAGCTCTCTATGGCCATGCTGACTCCAGCATGCGCCGCCACCAGCAGGCACCGCCTGCTTATTGACAGTTGGCTGACACCAGCTGGATCCAGCGACCGCAGTCGACTGTCTCAGAGGTCACCAACATCCTCTGTAACTGTCGTGAATAGAAGACTCTGTTAATCTTGGATGTTTTACTGTCAGTCTGCTGCTCGGCTTCAGTTATCACCACCACTACAACCACGTTTCGGCAAGGGAATCGTTCTCCATCCTGACTTACAGGCAGTTCAATTCACCCGCCACCGTAGTGGGTCATCTTTCGACCCTTGTAATATACAGGGTAATTCAGCTGCCCCTACCGCTGTCATTTTATGCAACTCGCAATTTTATATCTGCCTTCATATCTTCTCGTGAGATTATCATATCCTCTCGCTTGCTATGAGCTAACTATTATTCCTACAAAAGAAAATGAAGAGGACCTTTTCGTGGGAAAGTTAATGTAGTTAATTTTTGTACTAGGAAAAGGTCTCACTAGAGACATTAGTTTTCGTATTAAAGGAAAACATACAAAAGTAACCTCCAAACGCACCCTCACTCCCACTCTCAGTCTCCATTGGTCACGATCTCCCACCACTGTCCACAAGTTCACGACTGTAGGAATTATTAACAACATTCGACCTTTTTTGGTCATCATTGACTGGCTTTATAGCGCCACCGTCTTAGTCGAGCACTTACAAATTGTAAGATTGATGTTCTCTGTAAATTTTACCTAGTAATTTCGTGAATAGTAGCAGCATAAAATATAAATTACTTCGTTGTATTCCTCAAGCCTTCTGACTACGAAATTATTACGCTTATGAAGGTTAAGTTTGGCTTCAATTAGCAACGTATTAGTTTTAGAGTAACTTTTACAAAAGTCGTTTACCTTTCATTACCCTCACAGAGACGTTCAGCTTAATAATGTTAACGAAATGGCTGACTACTCTGGAGGCATAATAGTGCAATCGATAGAGACCAAACAAGGCCGAATATCGGGATTACTTTTTCGTATAGTGGCAGGAGGGAGTGACACGAACAACATACAAGAAATCCTTACTGATGAGTTACAGGTGTGGGAATGGAGGTTTGTTTGAAGGTTAGTGTTGCAAGTTTATCTTGAATAACTCTAAGACAATGGCCTCCAGCGAAAACGTATCCAGGTACAAAATGTAAGTACATTTCATACAAACAAAGGCCCTGATCATTTTTTTTTTCGTAGGGCTAATAGTTTGCGCGTAGCGAGTGAGAGAATGATGATCTCGCCCATGGTTTTTGAAAGCCAGATATAATATTGAGGGTTGCATAAAATGACAGCGGTAGGGGCATCTGTATCACCCTATGCAGAACTGTTTGAAGCTGGTGTTCTGACACAATTACAGCACATGCAAACAAAGGGACCAAGCAAAGATAAAGATGGCCCAGTTATTACATAATTAAAGAGAAGATTCCCATGGATACGATGAAATTTCAAGAAAGTTTAGGAACATCACTTCACCACACATTAGTTCTGTACTGAGTCATTTGCGTAATATGTCTGTCAAGTGTGGTCAGTTTCCTGAGAGACTGATATGCTCATTAGCAAAATCACTTAATAAAATCATCAACGTGATAATTTCCGTGTTACCAACGTTTTGAATTAAAAAAAAAAATCAAAGTATAGGACAACTGTGGCACATCTCTGTACAAATAATTTGCTGTCAGACAGGTTTAATTTCAAGGAAGGGATACCCACAGAAAATACAGTTCACTCTTTTGTGTGTGAGACACTATCAAGGCTAACAATAAGATGAGTCCAGCAGGTGTTTCCTTTGATTTGCCAAAAGCGTTTTATAATGTGCTATATTTCTACATATTTTGGAACATTATGGGATTAGGCGAAAAGCTCAACGATGGTTCACTTCTTATCTGGAGAGCAGGAAGCAAAACATTGTTCTTCAGTGTCAACAAATGGGGACATGGTTTGAATCTAACTGGAGTCATGTAAAGTGTGCAACAGGATTCTGTTCTAGGTCCATTACTTTTCTTCATATGTCTCAATGATCCCCTACTAAACATGACAGATGACTCAAACATTTTTCTCGTTGAAGATGACAGAAGTGTTATTATGAAAGATGTGCAACATAATCTAAATGCTGCAGCTAGTAGAGTAGTCAGGGACGTCAACACGTGGCTTTCAGCTAACAGATAGCGCTTAACTGTGACAAAACGAAATATACACAGATTCCAATACGGAATTCTAGTAAAAGTGACATGTTATTGCCCACAGCTCCTCAGTCAGTGAAGTCGAGAGTGTAAATTCTTAGGTCTGAGGGTAGGTAGATGACTTTCTTGGAAATATCACTTCTGCAGGAACTGAACGCTGCTATCTTCACTATAAGAATGATCTCCATTAACTCTGATACTGAAACGCGAAGGCTTGTTTGCTTTGCTTACCTTCACTCTACAATCTGTAATAGCGTTGCATTCTGGAGCTACACTGTGCACTGGCCAAGAATATCCTTAATGGCGGTCAAGCTAATCCTTAGTGTCAGTTTGCAAACTTCACGTACGCCGCTGTTCTGTATTCCTGTGTATGTATTCCATCATGGGCATTTTTTAATGGTAGTATTGACTCATTCAGAAGAAACTGCCACAGTCATTTAGTGAACTCTAGACGGAAGAGACGATTTGCACTTTGATGAAATTTTCTTAAGCACTGTACAGATATAGGCTTCATTTTCAATAGGCTTCCCGCAGGACTAAAGAAATTGAGTGAGAAGCAGCAGTTATTAAAATCCAAGTTGCGAAGTGTTCTTGTAGCATACTCCTATTTTGTACTAGCACTAGTTGGGATATTCGGACACTATCTTACAAGGCTTTCGTATTTTATTAATTCTTTCATTAATTCATATTCTAATCAGCATTCTGTAATCTATGTACAAAGGCGTTCCAGTAGCAAGCAGTTCTGGCTCTCATGCTCCCTCAGAATCTGACTGATAAATAAATAAGTAAACTTCCCTTTTACTTACTACATTATGAGCCGCACGACAATTCTAGGACATCTTAGTTAAGTAACCCCGTTAAGAGGATGTCACACTGCAAAGTTGTGTTTCATTTTAACTTCCAGAGGCTTTATGTACAAACGATGTATTAGGAGATATCTGCATTTATTGTACCGTTGCTAAAGGATACAAATGGAATGTAGGCTACGAGACATTTATTCCACATTTTTCTTTAATATAGCAATATTACACTAGAAGCACACCCTCCGCCACACACCGTCAAGTGGCTTGCGGAGTATGGATATAGATGTAGATTATAGCAACATGTTGCATATAATTTTACACACTGATGGAGAGCCAGAAGTTGCTGGGTATATATTTCATTGTAATAGCCGTAATTTGGTTGGGAAAGACGGATAAATAAAGACATACATTTACTCGTCGCAAAGAAACTGTCCAAAACTATTAAAAATTTCGTGACAGACTCGTGTTGCGGAGTACAAGCGTAAGACAATCTCGTATCTATCGTTCATTTAAACTGCATGTTAATACTCTCTCCACATAGGTGCTTTTCCAGCTCCCTTGTTCGTCCACTACAACAGAAACATAAAAGTACTCTTTACACACATCCATCTACCCAGTGTCCTATTGAAAGGAGTACTTCGTGTCTTCCAGTTGATGACTATGTCTTCAGTTTTTTTAATGATGACATGCTCGCCATAGACTGCAAAATTTTAATAATATCCACAATTTAAGTATCGACTTTTAAATCATTTTCAAGCACTTAAATTACAGTCAATATTAAACACATGTGTCATATGCTCACAGCCTTTTTATTTTTATTACTAATGTTGACAACTGTGTTTTCAGCAAGTGAGTAATTTGTGTGAATGAGTATTCAGTGTAAGTACTGTATGCAAAACGTGGGCTTTTTGTCTGAAATTTCTAACTATTGTTTGTTACTGAATGCAGCGCCATCACGTGAAAATGGCATAAAGGTATAAATTGCAAATGAGTAAATTGTTATGAACTGAGCAGCTATGATGAATACGTTATCACTTTACTCAAGTAGAGTGCTGTCCGAAGACAATTTTTTACATCTTAGGTACGTCGTGTTTCTTCCAAATATCACAAATCTATATCTTTTGACAGGCTATCACTAGCTGGATTAAAATAATCTTTTTTTTTTTCATTAGCTCGGTTTGAAGTCCTCAAATTTTATGTGGTGCAGACCACATGATTCCATTCTGATGCTATACTATAGAAACGTTTGGAGATGGCCTTACAGCCAAAACTGCGCATTAAGAAAACAAAGTAAAAATGAGTTTTCACTCACAGAGTGGCAGCCAGTATGACTGCGTGGTTAGCACTGAGAAAATCTGTGATAGGTTTGAAATTTGTTGCAAATAAAATTTATCTACTACATAACAGAACAAAATGTCGTATATCTTTCTCCTACATGGAATGAAAGCACTACACATTCTGAATGATACCGTTATTGTCTCTTTTTCAACGAGTTGGAAGCATTTCGTTCGAGAAGGTATATCGCGGCGCTACCGGCGCCTGCTGGCATACGGGGCTTCTCCCGTCAACTGCCGAAAACGTTTCCTGTTTGGCGAGTCGGCTTCTGTCAGGATGAAGAATGAGCGCCGTCTTCCCGCATTATTGGCTCTTTGGGCTTAGCTCGAGAGCCGCTAGCAATTTTTCACGGTCTGTCGCTCGAAGAGAGGTAACGACTCCTCTGTAGGCTTACGTAGATCTCTAAACGCGTTAAAAGGTTTTACTGCGCCTTCATTACCCCGAGCATCTCCTGAGAGTAAATTTCGCAGTTCAAATATCTGTCACGCGATGAAAGATCAACCTAGAAAGTAGCTGATAGATCGTAGATTCTAGGATACCTGACTGAGAAGCCAAATCATTTATTCATGGAGCGAACATGATAAATCGTTCAATACTAGAGCAGCTAGCCACTATTACAACTACAGGATGTCGGAGACGTTTATCTTCGAACCAAAACGAAATGTTGAAGTTTCACTCATCATCGTCTTCGAGATCGTTACAAATGGAGTACTGGTTAAGTCGTGTAAAAATGGCGGATACAGTGCATTTCCTAAGATGCAATCTCAGCATTAGTTTGAACGAATGTAAGGACTTCTCCTTTTATATTTACTTTTGTAACGTGCACTGCAGAATTTAATGCAGATTCTATTTCAGAACGGCAACGGCCTTGCCGCAGTGGATACACTGGTTCCCGTGAGATCACCGAAGTTAAGCGCTGTCGGGCGTGGCCGGCACTTGGATGGGTGACCATCCAGGCCGCCATGCGCTATTGCCGTTTCTCGGGGTGCACTCAGCCTCGTGATGCCAATTGAGGAGCTACTCGACCGAACAGTAGCGTCTCCAGTCAAAGAAAACCATCTTAACGACCGGGAGAGCGGTGTGCTGACCACACGCCCCTCCTATCCGCATCCTCACCTGAGGATGACACGGCGGTCGGTTGGTCCCGATGGGCCACTTGTGGTTTGAAGACGGAGTATTTCAGAATAAGTGGTCTCAACGCATGCAGCATGAAAAGATGGGTTTCTGCTTTTGTGTGATTTACGCCATAAACACGTATCTAGAAGTATTGCTGCCATTCCAACTAAATTCTCTTTGTATAGTTGAAAGAGACACATATATTTAGGCGACAAAAGTCGTCGGATAGCGATGTGCTTATACACAGATGGCGGTAGCATCGCGTACACAAGGTATAAAAGGGCAATGTACTGGTGGAGCTGTCGTTTGTAATTAAGTGATTCATGTGAAACGGTTTTCGATGTAATTGCGACACCACGGCGGGAATTAATAGGCTCTGAATGGGAAATCGTAGTTGGAGCTAGACGCGTGGGACATTCCATTTCGGAAATCGTTAGGGAACTCAGTATTCCGGGATCCACAGTATCACGACTGAGACGAGAAGACCAGATGTCAGTTATTACCTCTCACCACGGACAACGCATTGGCCGACGGCCTTCACTTAACCACCGAGAGCAGCGGCGTCTGGGTGGAGTTGTCAGTGCTAACAGACAAGCAACACTGCGTGAAATAACCGAGAAATCAGTGCCACACTTACGGCAAACCTTCCTGTTAGAGCAGTGCGCCATATTAGTGAGGGCTGTGTTTACACGGAATGGACTGTTTCTTAGCCGGCCGTTGTGGCCGAGCGGTTCTAGGCGCTTCAGTCTGGAGCCGCACGACCGCTACGGTCACAGGTTCGAATCCTGCCTCGGGAATGGATGTGTGTGATGTCCTTAGGTTAGTTAGGTTTAAGTAGTTCTAAGTTCTAGGGGACTGACGACGTCAGATGTTAAGTCCCATAGTGCTTAGAGCCATTTGAACTGTTTCTTATGGTCCAGCTGAACCGATCATGGACTTGATACAGTTATGTTCGGCTACTTGGAGACCATTTGCAGCCATTTATGTACGCCATGTTCCCACACAAAGATCGTCACTGGGCCACAGTTGTTCGCGATTGGTTTGAACAACATTCTGGACAATTCGAGCGAATTGTTTTCCCACCCAGATCACCTGACATGAATGTTATCGAACATTCGTGGGACATAATCGAAAGGTCATATGGTGCGCAAAACCCTGCATCGGCAACACTTTCGCAGTTGTGGACAGCTATAGAGGCAGCATGGCTCAATATTTCTGCAGGGGACTTCCTACGTCTTGTTGAGTTCATACCCGGTCGAGTTGCTGCACTAAGCCGGGCAAGAAGAGGTCCGACACGTTATTAGAAGGTGTCCCATAACTTGTCACATCTTTGTACTTGATAGGTGTAAAGAGAGAATTTGAGGCTCTCTCTTTACAATTATTTTCATTCTAAGGTTCTCATACGTTCGTTCCCACCACTGGGAACCTCTCCTTCTGAGTCTTATAGTTTTCATTGAGCACACAATTGGTTTCCATCGGCATTTAATTGGATTCATTTTCATTATATCAAAATTTGCATTTTATAAACTTTTGAAGTTCTATTACACGGCACTCTTCACACGCGCAACACGTGGCAACTGGCAGTTTTGCTCTGCAATTGAATACATTATCATTATCTAAAGTACATGTTACACGAGGAGAAACTTTTTGAAAGCAGTATATTTACCTCACAAACAGATAAAATTTTATGGAAAACTTACACAGTTAATTTTTAAATTCTGAAAGTTAAAGTTCGAGAGAAAGGAAGAGAAAATGAATTACTAATTTTAAAGTTATGTCTATTACTTAATTCGTAATTATAATCGTATATACTTCTCTTTCTGCTGCTTATTACCCCTTCCATGGAAAGCAGCCCTCTTGTCCGGACATGGATTTGAGCCGCGCTCCTAACGAATATGGGTTCACTTTCTTCACCAACGTTCTACTTCGGTCTTTACCGATTTTGGTTCCGAAATTGATCACTCCCAAGCCCCAGAAATAGTTTGAAGACAAGTGATTGGCAAACCATTCATGTTGGACTATATCATTGAATACAGGCATAAAATTAAATTGTCCTGTCTTCCTTCATTTGAAGGAGACCGATGGCTAGGATGATTAGTTGCCACAAATTTTTCACCCTTAAACATTTGGTACTGTTTGTGGATGTGGTGACGTCCCTTCAGAGTTGATGTAGAATCATTTCCTAATACATCAATGTTTCCTGGTCTGTTTACAGAATGTCCTAATAATTTCTGGGTATATGAGCTTGATCTCGTCACCATGTTACAAGAAGCTACGTTTCGTCAACTACTGAAAGTGCCCATCAGGATGGCACATTTGCGGAATAATGAGCGTCACGACGCGCTCAGGCAAACGGAAAAGATTTAACAAAAGTGACAACGGTTCAAAAGTGGCTCTGAGCACTATGGTACTTAACATCTATGGTCATCAGTCCCCTAGAACTTAGAACTACTGAAACTAACCTAAGGACATCACACAACACCCAGTCATCACGAGGCAGAGAAAATCCCTGACCCAGCCGGGAATCGAACCCAGGAACCCGGGTGTGGGAAGCGAGAACGCTACCGCACGACCACGAGCTGCGGACAAAGTGCCAACGGGCATGGAAACATACACTCGCAATGTTGGGGAAATTTTCAGTGTGGATAATAGCTGTTACTTCCTTATTCACAATTATGTGGAGGGATTCATTTTTATGATGCATTATTTTTATTCGAGAATTCTTCAATAAATCAACATTGTCAAGTCGGTCCATTAAAATCATTAACATAGTTTGTCGTCTTCTTCTGATGTACATCGCAAGACGCGAATCGATTTGAGGTCTGTTAAATGAAAAACATTTAATGTAAAATTATTGTACTTTTATGTTCATTAGCTGATAAAAACAAATAGAGCCAAATACGTTAAAACTATTTATGATTAATAATTGAAAATTCATTTCCTGTTTTAATTATAATTTTGTATTAATTGTTTTATCATAGCTGCAAGAAGCGCAGCCATTGTTAGTTGCGATTATATAGCAACTTCGTCTGTACTTCTAGTTGAAAATAGCATGGGTTTGTGTTAAACTAATTTGCAAAAAGTTTAATAATTTTTTTATTGGTAGCATCAATTTAAATGATTTATTGGGAAAAGGAAAATCTTAATTAAAAAGGAAATTTAAATCACTTGAAATTGCAAACTTTCAATATTCCGATGTGTAAGAAATAAATGTGCACCGGTGGTACTGAACTCTATTTATAAAAGAAAAAATTAATCGAATCAGACCGCATTTTCTAAGAACAGTGCTGATGGTATTTATTGTTGAACAAGATTTCATTGCTGATGTATGTGGCCAAAATTAAACTACGCACGAATCACGGAGAAAGTATTTTTGGTAGCATACGTCAGTGTTGTGTGCGGGTGGTATTCTGTGGTTCCTTTTCATGATCAATTTGCTAAGAATAATTAAATCCATCGAAAACAAAAAAAAATTATAAAAGCTCTGATGTTCGATCTCTAATTTTAGTGATATGAACACAGCTTATAGTCAACATTATTACACTACGTTAGGTGGAATTCTTGTGCAATTTGATCAAAATAATTATCCGGGAGAAGTTGTAGTTTGAATAATGCATTATACATGTGTATAATATTGTCAGTATCATTTACAAAATCAAATCAATGTAAAAACTACTAAAAAAAAAAAAAAGAGTGAATTCAAACCGCAGAATACCATAGAGTATCGTATCATCCATATTCATTGCACTTGTCGATGTTGATGATACACAAAAACCGCCATAAAGCGTCTTTGTGCGGCCGCCGTATCATCCTCCGCCGTGCAGCGTCTTGTTGATGGTGTATGGAGGAGAAACGGGGTCAGCGCGCCACTCTCATACCCGTTATTCCTTACCCAGACCTTGCGGTCGCTACTTCTCATTCACTCCTCACTTGGCGTTACGAGGCTGAGTGCACCCCTTTCCAGTGGTGCCACCAAGGAAAAATTCTTTACAATACCGGAAATTAGTGGTCAAGCGGCTTCAGGGGCGGACAGATCATAAAGCACCACCAGTCCGATACTTATCAAATATTATAGACATGTTCGACACATAACAGGTATTAAATGAACAAACTTCATTCCATTTCCTACCGGTATTCATCAGTATCAGTCAGCCGTATGACCCCACTGACACGAATACAGTCTAATTTTTGATCCCTCCATAAGTCATCCCACGGAATTTCTTATCACTGTTAAAAAACTTGTGTCAGTTCACGAAGACGGCTGGCAGGAGGGGTACGAAAGTATACGTCATACCATCCTAGACTTTCTTTATGAGCGCCAAATTAGTTGATTGTGCAAACCAATATTTCTCAAGGAGCTTGTGGTATGAGATGCGGTGTAGACGCTTGCATTGTCTTACTGGAATATTGTAACAGAGCATTAAGTGGAAGGGTTGAGGGTGGGGATGCAGAGTAATACAACAGGTCTAAGCATAATTTATTGTAACTAACCATGCAGTAAAATCCCCTGATACTCTTAAAACCAAACTTTTAAAAACACAAAATGATTTAAATCAATATGTCAAAAGCAGCTTTACAATGAAACGTTTAATGTGGTACCTTGGCCAAAAAACACTTTACAACCAGAAGTGAATGTGACACATGCGCTCATCCTATCTAAATTACTGCAGTTCCTCCTATGTCTAACTTTGCTCAATGCAAACAGTTACAAAAGAAAACAAGTATCACAATTTGTCTCTCGAAGAGACACGGAAATAACCATCTGAATACTGCACATATGAGTAGCATGACAAGTTTTCGGACACCCTCTCCCGCAGAGTTCTCTTAGTTAAATATACGCTAGAGCTGAGCCACATAGAACACGCCCGGTATTCAGATCCCTGCGCGACGAGCGTTCCAATCATTACCGCTCACTACAACTCAAAAAGGTTAATGATCGGTACTATCCACGGTGTCACAGATACCGACCAAACGCATCTTCTGTCCGGAACACGTCGTGTAGCAGGTTGACGCAGTCCGTGACTCCGCTCTTCCGCCTCGCTCCCTGGTTGCAACCGTTCTCCATGTATCTGGCTCCAGCCGCCCCTCGTGGCAGTCGGCAGAGGGCGACACCTGAGCGGCGCTGGTCGTGCCACACTGTAGTACCGGCGCGGGAAGGTTTTGCGCGGCATTCAAAGGCGTCGTACATGTGGCGGTGATACCATCACCACAAATATACACTTCAATACCTTGGTCATTAAGGGTATGACAGTAGGTATGACATACTGGCGGGCATTCAGCCTCCCTTCAAGAATTACCAAATCAGTTTTGCCCTCACATCTAATATCACCCCTACACCGTCTCCGTGAGTGGAAGAGGTATGGAATGGATCTCCAGAAACTCTGTTTCCGCTAACCTTTCACCATGTCGTGTACACTGTAGCGTCGATACAACAGATCAGACAGAATTGAAACCCATTTCTGTACACCAAAGGACGACATTCAGTATTCTAGTTGATTAGTTCTACACGATGCAAGTCTCCGTTGCCTGTGATACGGTGTCAGCGGTAAGCGACGCATGGCGACTGGGTTTTCAGTAATCTGTTTCCGACGGCTCCTGTTGGCACTCTGCCTGTGACCTGCGCCCGGATTTCGGGTGTTATTATCCGTTTATTCGTCAGAGATAGTCGAAGAGTCCTTCTGGGACGGCCTGTGCTACTCTTCTCACCACAGCGTAGTCCTGACACCATCTCGTCAGCACGCGTTCTGCAGTCATTGCACTAAAACTTCTTGTGTGAACGATCTATTGGCATGATTTTTGCATATCCCTCACGGCAGTGTTTCTACCGTTCTCAGAGTCTGAAACGTGGCTATAAACGGCGCGTGTATGTCTTCACGTCATTCTCTGTTGAGATCTGCATCTGAGAAGTTCAAATATGCTTAACACGTCCACTGACTATCAGGCACTCACACCAATCTTCATCTGTAGCAATGGCATCTTTCTGCACTTAAAATACTGAAAATAAGCTCCTTTCAGGATGAAATTTTAATCAGTATACCTCACAGGGATGTAAATACTGGTGTATCAGTTTAGTAGAATTAGGTCAACGTACTCGTGATGAAATTCTTTCAATTTACGATACTTTATTAGGAGCATCTGCAGTACTCTTGATACGACTCTAGAAGAGAAGGTGCTATGTTTAGGAAATACAGTGGGAATCATATCGGGAAATGCCTGTCTCAGATAGGCTGATAAAGAGTAGCCTCCGTATGTGATAATGCGCTACCACACTAAAAATCATGTTAAGTATTTTTGTAATTCTGAAACAGACAAGCATTTCCAAATTATTCGCTCTTATTGTACTCTTATCGATGAACGCATATGAATTCATAAGGTACACATCTGACAAAGCTACATATTTTAAAATTGATGACAATGAACTTCCAAGTCTCTAACAGCCCTACGTTGGCTCATATCTTAATGTCTGTATACGAATACATCACGCGGTGCAATTAAAGGACGATGACAGTTTGAGAACACCATCTTAAAAGCATCGTAAGTAGAATCAAAGAGCAATTTAACCTCATGAAGCTTGCGTGTATCATGTTGTTTCATAATTAATATAAAAATAATAATAGAAAAGCTAATGTAGGAATGTTTGCATACAATAAACATGTTTTACAGTCTACTGAGTATGTTCCGCACATAAAACGTGCGAAAAGCGTGTGGCACAAAAACACACCACCTTTTATTTAGTTGCATAGAGAGGCATCTCCAAGAACTCATTAATAAGAAATATTTTTGCGAATATTTTTAGACGACTAGTTCTCATGTCCCAAAATATGTTCTGCTGTAATTGGTTGTGCAATGTAATGCTTTGTCCCTTGTCCGATTTTTTTTTCTTTTCGTTTCCACTTCCTGCTATTTCAATGAAAGTTACTAACCTTACGCGTATTGCGTATAACTATGATCGCGCACCCATCCTCGGAGAATAACTGACTCGCGTTTTCATTTTCAGCAGGAATAAAAACAACACACTAGGAGTAATTTTCAATTACCACTGTTTATCACATAACCGCAATGAAGTGTATATTCTCAATTTATTTGCGGCATTGGTCACAGCGTGATATTGCAAAATTATGCGGAGATCCTGTCACGCTTTGTCAGTTGGACGTTTTGGTGGCTCATTTTAGTTGATAAATAGCGAGGCCATCACTGATTACCTTATTATGAAACTCATTTACTGCCAATAATCACTGTCGATTTGTTCTGGTAGCTCTAGTACAATTTTCTCTGTGTTTTTGTTCGGGAAAATCTCCCATAGCTTGTGATAAAGCTGTGTGACGGCACAGTATTGACGGTGGTATCTATACAGATAATTTATGTACTTAATTCGTATTCACGATCAATTTCTGCCATTTTTGTTGTACAGATGAACAACTAATTCGTCTCTAAAAACTTCGTTCCTTCTGGACTGAGTACCGAATCACTGATATAGCTTCCGTCACGAATATTACTGACGCGAAACCAAGCTCCTCAGTATTACACCATCCCAGTGTGTCACCCTGCGCTCTTTTAGTGTACTTAAGCTAATTATTCGAACTACCCATCTAATCTTCAGTATTCTTCTGCAGGATCACATTTCAAAAGCTTCTCTTCTCTTGTTGTCAGAACTGTTTGTACTCCGCGTTTCACTTTCGTTCAAGACTGCGCTGTAGACAAATGCCTTCAGAAATGACTTCCTGGCCATGTACTGTGATTTTCAAGTTCGTCATCCGAGACGTCTCTCGAACACCATTTAAAATCACTTGTTTGTTTTCTTCCCTTTTTTTAATTTCTATCTAATGATGGTTCCTGTAGCTAATAATATCATTTGCCTTGGCATCCTGTTCTAATTTTTATCTGAAATTGCACATTTACCCTCATTTCATCAATAAACACACTGTTTCATTTTATCACTGCCTGAAGAAACTAAGGCCAGTTGCTTCTACATATACTTCTTGCTTTTTGAAATGAATTCGTTCTTACGGCATCGTTCTCTTTTGTTCTTTAAATTAAACAAAATGACAAGTATTATTTATTTCCTGGATATGTCATCATACCTTCTCCATTGCATCTAGTAATGTCTCTAGCTTCGAACTTTATGACACTTGCACCAGTAAATACGGTTATAGGCCCTTATATCAAGAAGTTCTTTCAAGGTGCTATCCGTAAAACGCGAAGAGAAAATAGCTAACTTTATCCTTAATGGATAATTTACCATTAAAAGGAGACTTCTTTCCTCACAATACAATCGGTGCTAATTCCTACACGTAGTACAGATATATTGTTGATTATGCTTCGTTTACTAAAAAAGTAAAGAGCATTCAACACTGTCTCATTCGCAACTCTTTAATGGCAATTGTTGATTCAGTCTTAATAATAAGTAATGGCTTCTCTCACACAGTTGATGATTAATGTTATTAATTTGGCGACTATAAATTTAAATTTGCACAAAAGTGATTACGTGAACGTACTGCTATTCCTGATTTTCGGTTACTACAACTGGATTTTAAGCTATTCATGAAATGTTCTGTACATACGGACACAGACATGCCGTCTTTTCGTCTCTAAAGAAGGAGAAGTCATTAATTTTCAGGACGTTTTAAAATCCGTGGTGTTTCTAACGAATATGGGCACTTTCCGAAGTGGTAGTGGATAATAATCGGTGAAGAACTATTCATGACACAGTCAAAAAGCTTCTAAACTGGCTCAATAAAACAACTGACAAAAATAAATACACTCCTGGAAATGGAAAAAAGAACACATTGACACCGGTGTGTCAGACCCACCATACTTGCTCCGGACACTGCGAGAGGGCTGTACAAGCAATGATCACACGCACGGCACAGCGGACACACCAGGAACCGCGGTGTTGGCCGTAGAATGGCGCCAGCTGCGCAGCATTTGTGCACCGCCGCCGTCAATGTCAGCCAGTTTGCCGTGGCATACGGAGCTCCATCGCAGTCTTTAACACTGGTAGCATGCCGCGACAGCGTGGACATGAACCGTATGTGCAGTTGACGGACTTTGAGCGAGGGCGTATAGTGGGCATGCGGGAGGCCGGGTGGACGTACCGCCGAATTGCTCAACACGTGGGGCGTGAGGTCTCCACAGTACATCGATGTTGTCGCCAGTGGTCGGCGGAAGGTGCACGTGACCGTCGACCTGGCACCGGACCGCAGCGACGCACGGATGCACGCCAAGACCGTAGGATCCTACGCAGTGCCGTAGGGGACCGCACCGCCACTTCCCAGCAAATTAGGGACACTGTTGCTCCTGGGGTATCGGCGAGGACCATTCGCAACCGTCTCCATGAAGCTGGGCTACGGTCCCGCACACCGTTAGGCCGTCTTCCGCTCACGCCCCAACATCGTGCAGCCCGCCTCCAGTGGTGTCGCGACAGGCGTGAATGGAGGGACGAATGGAGACGTGTCGTCTTCAGCGATGAGAGTCGCTTCTGCCTTGGTGCCAATGATGGTCGTATGCGTGTTTGGCGCCGTGCAGGTGAGCACCACAATCAGGACTGCATACGACCGAGGCACACAGGGCCAACACCCGGCATCATGGTGTGGGGAGCGATCTCCTGCACTGGCCGTACACCACTGGTGATCGTCGAGGGGACACTGAATAGTGCACGGTACATCCAAACCGTCATCGAACCCATCGTTCTACCATTCCTAGACCGGCAAGGGAACTTGCTGTTCCAACAGGACAATGCACGTCCGCATGTATCCCGTGCCACCCAACGTGCTCTAGAAGGTGTACGTCAACTACCCTGACCAGCAAGATCTCCGGATCTGTCCCCCATTGAGCATGTTTGGGACTGGATGAAGCGTCGTCTCACGCGGTCTGTACGTCCAGCACGAACGCTGGTCCAACTGAGGCGCGAGGTGGAAATGGCATGGCAAGCCGTTCCACAGGACTACATCCAGCATCTCTACGATCGTCTCCATGGGAGAATAGCAGCCTGCATTGCTGCGAAAGGTGGATATACACTGTACTAGTGCCGACATTGTGCATGCTCTGTTGCCTGTGTCTATGTGCCTGTGGTTCTGTCAGTGTGATCATGTGATGTATCTGACCCCAGGAATGTGTCAATAAAGTTTCCCCTTCCTGGGACAATGAATTCACGGTGTTCTTATTTCAATTTCCAGGAGTGTATGTCAGTTTCAATTAATTAGGTGTTTTACATAGTTTCCACCCACTGAAAACAACGCATGGAACTTTCATACAACTACGTGAAACTTTTAAGAAAGTTCATCTTTGAGAGTTGTCCGACTGGTACGTCATACATGCCTTAACATCTGTTATGTCATCAAAGCTTTGATTCTTTATGTGAAGTACTGGACTTTGTCGATTGGGGGTAGTTTATTGTTGGCAACATCAAGTCTCGTCACTCGTTATTACGTTTTCCAGAAAAGAATTGCCGAGTTTTGCATTTCAGTCAAGCAGCAGCAGGCATCCGCTCGTATTGTTTTTGTTTGGGATTGAATGTGTGCGCTACAAATTTTGCACACACTTTTTCTTCTTCAAAACATGCTACGGAATGTTCTGAAGACTTTATTTAGATCCAGGGGCAGTCTACAATATCTGACAAGCATTTCTATATACAGCCGCATGCCAGCACGTTTCTAACGTCTAGTGCCTGTCACAGCTTTAAAATCGTCTTCCGCTGGACGGTGCATGTCGATATGTTCACGCAGTCTACATGGGAACTACTAGCGTCACTTATGCCCTATATTAGTCGATATACGAATTTTCGGCAAATCCCCGCAGATAGCTATCGATGTTCTTACAGCCCATTATTATTGGTTACTTCTTCTGAATTTATTTTTATCATTGACGAAACACTGTTAATGATATTTCTCTTATGTAATATAATGTACCTATTTCTTCATTTGTTATTAACTTTTGTGCAGTTACCCTGTATCTACCTTACTGTAATGTAGCTTTACTTCCTGTTTGTCTGAATGGCTGCTGCTGACGTAATGTGTTATGCGGTCGGAGGAGCATCATGCATTTAAGCAACAACGTCGTTGTTCTCCTCAGCAATTGACGCTCGTAGAGCCACGACACCATCTCCGTTTACCGCCATCGCCTACCGTTATAGGTAGATTTTCTTTTTTAAATTTTGGTTGTATATCATGTATTTTATATGTTAATATTCTGTATTTATATGTCAGTATACATAGTCTGAAGATGGTCACATTCTGACCGAAACTGGTTAACATTGCAAAAAATATTTTTTGCGATTAAGACCGTTTTTCATCCATTTTTAATGTGTTTTAGTTAGACCGCATATTTCTCCACCAGAAGTGTTCAAAAATTATTGATTTAGATGCGTTTTTCCATTGCGAATATTGACACAGCAACGTTGATATACCAAAGCCCCACGTCCATTACTTAACCCTTAATGTTCACAACTGATTGATCAAATGCACATATATTGTTTACAGGTAGTTCAAGCTGCCACCACGCGTACTGCTCTGACTTAGCTTATACGCCAGGAATAAAATCGGAACTTTTTTGACGATGATGTAGGTTACCCGAGTAGGGCGGAAGCTGTGAAAGACTATGTATATAGAATCACTAAACAAAATGAACGATTTACGAGCAGTGGCGTGCGTGATAAATGTCCATTTTTCTGACAGGCACTCTGTGGATGATAAGGCAGAAGGGATGATATCAGATGCGATGGGTTTACCAAACGCCAGACATATAAAAAACGTGTTACAGTTTAGAGCTTGATGGTAATTCGATAAACGTGTGCAGCAATTTATGTTCACTGAGTTAATTTAAAGTAGTTGATGATAGGAGTACATTTGTTTGTAGGATAACAGATCGCAAATTAATAGCCCTGTATTGGTGTAGATTTCCGTATCTTACTCGAATACTGAGTTATGATTTTGTATTACCTCGATCAAACGTCCGATGTAGTCCGTAGAACTAGCTACAAAGTCGAATCATCCCACGTTCCTCACGCTTTATTCGATAAATATGTGTAGCATAGTAACGGAAAAGAGATCATTATTTAATCCAAAAGTCCGTAGCAGAATGATATAAAGCCTTAATATTATATAATATTAGAAGAAATCACCTTATACCTATGACATCAGACTTGTTTCTATAACATTTTGTAACAAAAGTTTTAAATCTCCTTTTGCATTTTTTTATTATTATTGCGCTGAAGTGAATGTGTTGTCATTGGTTGTGTATGTTCTTTTATTTGTTTTGGCTATGGTCTTATTTCTTGTATCCTCTTATTCTTCGTGTAAATAATGTAGCAAATACACTGGTTTTCGCTAAGTGTAAGCAGAAACCTTTTTCATCTTGCGCTTCGGTAAGGGTGAAAAACAAACAATATTTTTTTTTAATTTCCTGAATTGGGTTCATTTTCGTGTCTTGTCTTTCTGTTGTCAAAAATTTTACCAGGTCGAGAGACACTTAGATCTTCACTGTAACGTAACTGTATCGAGAAACTTATGACTCCACACCTCCACTAGCTTCACCTCGGAGCTGATGACTGTCAGACCATAAAACTAAAAATCTGCTTTCTTCTAAATAAGGTTAGGGACTGACATACTGCCGACGATGAGGCCATCAGAAATGCATCACGAACTTGCTTGGGAATGAATGGACAAATAACTATGTATTTACTTTGTTTATTCTAACTAACATATTCCATTATTCTCTCAGTCGTCACTAGAGAATGCATTTGTAATTCTCTTCATTTTTAAATTTAACCTTCTTGAATTTTGTTTAATGAGAATTAAGAACGCGGCAAAGGCATATTTCTGGTGCCTTATACTGGACACAACATCGGGAAATACAACGTTAGACACAGAAATATGCCTAGGAACACCACCGAGTGCCCATAAGATAGAATTCACGGAGGACGCAAATAGCGGTAGTAAAAGCCTACAATATATGACTTACATGTAATGTGTTAGGAAAATACGGTTACTATGCTAAATTACCTCTCAGTTTCGAATGCTTTCCGAAAAATTGTGTGTCGAAGTTATCCCAATTTTGTCGCGCCGTTACTTTGATACTTCCATCTAGACTTGCATGGTAAATCTGCAAATACATGTCACTGTACCAACAGCTCAGTATTTCGCAATCTCAGTTGTCTGTCATTATTGCGTAACTTGTAATACAGAGCCAATTAAAATCTCAAAGTCAGCACTGAGCCTTGTTGCCCTATAAGTTCTCGTATATATTTTTTGATATTCTGCGGTGACGAATAAAACTGTAAGTTTGTTTCGTTTCTATTTGGACCGAGTGATATTCTGTTATCGTCGTTAAAGGACAATTGTTAGTGTGCATTTGTTATTTTTACAAGATTATGAAATTTGTAGAATTGTATTTGTTTGAGAAGACGTGTGCTGGGCTGCTGGGGCACATATACCAAGTTTTCAGTTAACGGGCAGCAGTCCGTTTCCTGAAAGCATGACGGATCGTAGGTCAAGGACAACGTTAAAGAGGAAAGCATATAGTCTTGTGTTTCCCGTGGTAATGTCAGCGATATTGTCATGGCGAAAACGGAACAGTTACGCAGAACAGAGTGACGTCAGAAATATAAAAATGTGGGTGGTATTTGTTTCCATGTTCAAGAAAAATCTTAGCTGGTGCGCGAAGCTACAGGATACGCCACTTCCCGCTTAGTGCTTGCGGAGAAGCCATGTAATGTAATTATGGAGAAAGTGGAATTCCCTGTTGTGAAGCAGATAACGCTACAGGAATGGCAAGGGAAAAGATGAGAAATAAAGGAGAGGAGAGCAAAGGGAAGCATAAAATTGCAGTTAAACCTGCTGAAAGTTATAGAAAATCAAAGAAGGTAAACAATGAAGTAAAAACGGTTGCTTCGAAATATCATGTTCGGTTTTAATGACAGCCAAATTCCGTGACGTAACGGTTGATTGTAGCTAGTCCGAAAAGGATTTTTGGCTATTACAGCACGTATCTTGGCTAGGCAGGTCGAAACTTCAGGGCTAAGTCGACGTAGCAGGTTGATAAATCCTGCCAAGTGTGCCATAGCTACCGTTAGTAATAATACAGTGATGCTTTTCATAAGCTAGACGGTAGTCTGATAGTCCCTTAGAAATTAAAGGTTACAAAACGAACCTGTTTGTGAATTGGAAATCTGAACACATCACAAGAAACGTATATGTAACATCCTTGGCAAAAAAATTGTAGACAGATGTAAAAGTTCCATTTAATAAAATTATGTTAGTGTTCATTTCTTTCTAGAAGACGAATTAAGAGTATTGAATATTATGCGTTACGATGTATTGTATAACAGTGTGAGTGGTTTTAGCAGAATTACAAACCAAGCATTTGCCTTAGAATAGATACCAATTACTTACTAGAGACCAAAAAAACCTTGCAGTTTTGAAATCTACAGATATACACCACAGGAAGAACATGAAAGAAACATACTGTAGATAGATAGATAGAGAGAGAGAGAGAGAGAGAGAGAAAAAGAGAAAGATTGAATAATTTCTAAATGATTTAGGGACTCTATCACTTTCCACGTTTTCGTTCAAGAGGAGGGAGAACGATTAGATTATGACGTTGAGTTATTTTCATTCACGATGTAAAATGAGGCGGCCATTACGTTAAAACGAAAGACTTTAAAACTAATTTGTCTATTGCCAATTTTGAGGCCTTTGTGGAGGAGATGGTCTGAACCTGCTAACACTGTTTTTATTTAGACGAAATGCAGAAGAAAATACCTTGGATCTCGTGTAAAAGTTTCCTCCCAGTTTGACCTACACTGAAAGTGTCTCAGTTCTGGAAAGTGACTGTTTGGCCTCCAGAGTGCTGGGAACGTATCAGAGAGGTTTGATTTGTCGATTAACTGTAGGACCAATTTGTGTTTCGTACGTAATCAGTTACTGATATGGCACCGCGTTGAAACATCTGCTGATGTGCAAGAAAGTTGTCGAATAAATTCAAGGCCCTGCTAATTAGTATTTTCACTGTCACAGCCACAAGTGGACTTGTGCTGTGAATCCAAGGGTACAAGGAAAGTTCAGCAATACAGATCTATTTATTTCATTTTTTCGAAGTAATTTCCGCCACACTGAATACACCTCTCCGTCTTCCGAAACCAATCCCTAAACCAGTTCTCCCAAGTTTCTGTAGGGAGCGAAGCACACTCGTTGTCCCAAGCCCTCAGGAGGTTCTCATTACTAGAAAACTGCACTCCTTTCAGCTTCATTTCCACATGCGGGAACAGTGCACAGTCACAAGGAGAAAGGTCTGGACTGTAAGGAGGGTGCTCAAGAAGTTCCAGTCCTGTACACGGCAAATATCCGGTGCATGCTTTGACGCGGTAAGCTGAAGCGTGGTCATGAGGGAGGAAGGAAGTGTCCATTTTTGACTTTGGTCGCAGGTTCTTCAAAGATTGGATAAGTTTTGTGGAGGTGCTGCTCAGTGTACCACTTAGCTGTGACTGTCTTCTGTATACCCAAAACAATACGCTCCACAATTTCACACGACCTAAAAAAAATCATTTTCTGCTTTACTAATGGGGTTTTGTGACAGTTACTGGCGTGTCGTCATCTTCAAAGACCAAAATTTTATTTTCAGTCTTAGTCGTCATGTTATAACAGTACAGCTAAGTCTAGTCACCTGTCACGATATTATTCACACACTGAGATTGTCCCTTAGCAAACTACCGGCACAAAGTCACACGTCGTGTCCTCTGCTATCCCGTCAGTCTATGCGGCACCCAAAGTTTCTTTACTTGCAAATAATCATGCAGAATGGAACGAATTTCTGGTACATTTACCCCTAAGCTACCCTCTGTCTGTTTACAGGTCACTCGCCCGTCTTCGTATAGCATTTTCCTCACAGCATCAATGTTTTCCTTCGTAAGTGATCATCGTAGCCTTCCCGTCCTCTCAGCGTCCTACAGAGCGAAATTTCCTCTTTGGAATTCTCTGTACCACCTGATATAGTTTTTACTACACTCCTGGAAATTGAAATAAGAACACCGTGAATTCATTGTCCCAGGAAGGGGAAACTTTATTGACACATTCCTGGGGTCAGATACATCACATGATCACACTGACAGAACCACAGGCACATAGACACAGGCAACAGAGCATGCACAATGTCGGCACTAGTACAGTGTATATCCACCTTTCGCAGCAATGCAGGCTGCTATTCTCCCATGGAGACGATCGTAGAGATGCTGGATGGAGTCCTGTGGAACGGCTTGCCATGCCATTTCCACCTGGCGCCTCAGTTGGACCAGCGTTCGTGCTGGACGTGCAGATCGCGTGAGACGACGCTTCATCCAGTCCCAAACATGCTCAATGGGGGACAGATCCGGAGATTTTGCTGGCCAGGGTAGTTGACTTACACCTTCTAGAGCACGTTGGGTGGCACGGGGTACATGCGGACGTGCATTGTCCTGTTGGAACAGCAAGTTCCCTTGCCGGTCTAGGAATGGTAGAACGATGGGTTCGATGACGGTTTGGATGTACCGTGCACTATTCAGTGTCCCCTCGACGATCACCAGTGGTGTACGGCCGGTGTAGGAGATCGCTCCCCACACCATGATGCCGGGTGTTGGCCCTGTGTGCCTCGGTCGTATGCAGTCCTGATTGTGGCGCTCACCTGCACGGCGCCAAACACGCATACGACCATCATTAGCACCAAGGCAGAAGCGACTCTCATCGCTGAAGACGACACGTCTCCATTCGTCCCTCCATTCACGCCTGTCGCGACACGACTGAAGACGGGCTGCACGATGTTGGGGCGTGAGCGGAAGACGGCCTAACGGTGTGCGGGACCGTAGCCCAGCTTCATGGAGACGGTTGCTAATGGTCCTCGCCGATACCCCAGGAGCAACAGTGTCCCTAATTTGCTGGGAAGTGGCGGTGCGGTCCCCTACGGCACTGCGTAGGATCCTAAGGTCTTGGCGTGCATCCGTGCGTCGCTGCGGTCCGGTCCCAGGTCGACGGGCACGTGCACCTTCCGCCGACCACTGGCGACAACATCGATGTACTGTGGAGACCTCACGCCCCACGTGTTGAGCAATTCGGCTGTACGTCCACCCGGCCTCCCGCATGCCCACTATACGCCCTCGCTCAAAGTCCGTCAACTGCACATACGGTTCACGTCCACGCTGTCGCGGCATGCTACCAGTGTTAAAGACTGCGATGGAGCTCCGTATGCCACGGCAAACTGGCTGACACTGACGGCGACGGTGCACAAATGCTGCGCAGCTAGCGCCATTCGACGGCCAACACCGCGGTTCCTGGTGTGTCCGCTGTGCCGTGCGTGTGATCATTGCTTGTACAGCTCTCTCGCAGTGTCCGGAGCAAGTATGGTGGGTCTGACACACCGGTGTCAATGTGTTCTTTTTTCCATTTCCAGGAGTGTATGTGTATACGCTTCTCCGAGAGCAAGTCATTTCTCCAAAGCACTGGTCTATGTTTAACGCT
This sequence comes from Schistocerca americana, assembly GCF_021461395.2. Taxonomy (NCBI): domain Eukaryota; kingdom Metazoa; phylum Arthropoda; class Insecta; order Orthoptera; family Acrididae; genus Schistocerca; species Schistocerca americana. The sequence continues at coordinate 962,685,147 of NC_060119.1, forward strand.
AGCGGGAAGTGGTGCCGCAAATCTGCACGAATCTCACTTCGTGACCACGATGCTAGTGAACGACTGCGCCTATAGCCTTGGTACAGTGGCTAAAGTGCAAGCACGTAGTGTTCTCAGAACACAGTAACAATCAGAGTCCTGTGACTTATTGTTGCTCGTATCGAAAAACTGTCCTTGTGCCCGTCATTTTCCATGTTCTCATTCAAGAAGATGGAGAAGAATTAGGTTTCAACGTTCAGTTATTTTCATTCACGATGTAAAAACGTTTAAAATGAGAGACATTAAAAGTATTTTTCCATTGTCAACTTGAAGGCGTATCTTGAGCAGATGGTCGGAACCCGTTAACATTATTTTTATTTAGATGGAATGCAAAAGGAAGTTTCCTCCCAGTTTGACCTACATTGAAAGTTTCTCAGTTCTGGCAAGTGATTTTGTGACCACTAGAGTGCTGGGAACGTTTCGGAGCGGTTTGATTTGTGGACATATTATAGGGCCAATTTGTGTTACGTACGTTATCAGATACTGATATTTTACTACGTTAAAACATCTGCTAACGTGTAAGAAAGTTTCCGAAAAAATTAAAAGCACTGCTACTTGGTATTTTCACTGTAAAACCCACAAATGGACTTATGCTCTCAACATGTTTAAATCTTCAGGCGATAGCTCTAACAATATTTCTCTATGCAACATAGTTCTGAAAGCTGTAACTCGCATAAAATTGTTGCTAGGCGTGAAGCTTAGTATTAAATTTTCTTGGAAGAAACATATTCGACGAAGTTGATTCATGAACGCAGGTTTGCAGCATCTATCGGGAAATTATTTCACAATCCATTTCCAACAGACAACTCTAAGAGAGCACTTACCCGCCCAACACTGTTAAACCAAAATATAATGACGGGAAAAAATCACAGCACCAAAAAGTAAGTGATGTAAAGTAATAGAATTTCGGGACTAGGTAACATATTTAAATTATTAACATTGAAAGCGCACAGGTTAAAGTAAGCCCCAGATAAATCATTGCAAATGTGAACTAGTCGTATAACAGTAACCGGTATAACCGCCAGAATGTTGAATGCAAGCACGCAAACGTGCATGCATTGTGTTATACAAGTACCGGATATCAGTTTATGAGATGGACTACCGTGCCTGTAGCACTTGGTCAGTCAATACACGGAAGGTTAATAATGTTTGTGGATGACGCTGGAGTTGCCGTCCGAAGATGTCCCACATGTGCTCGAGTGGAAATACACTACTGGCCATTAAAATTGCTACACCAAGAAGAAATGCAGATGATAAACGGGTATTCATTGGACAAATACGTTATACTAGAACTGACATGTGATTATATTTTCACGCAATATGGGTGCATAGAATCTGAGAAATCAGTATCCAGAACAACCACCTCTGGCCGTAATAACGGCCTTGATACGCCTGGTCATTGAGTCAAACAGAGCTTGAATGACGTCTATAGGTACAGCTGCCCATACAGCTTCAACACGATAGCACAGTTCATCAAGAACAGTGACTGGCGTATTGTGACGAGCCAGTTTCTGGGCCACCATTGACCAGACGTTTTCATTTGATGAGAGATCTGAAGAATGTGCTGGCCAGGGCAGCAGTCGAACATTTTCTGTATCCAGAAAGGCCCGCACAGGACCTGCAACGTGCGGTCGTGCATTATCCTGCTGAAATGTAGGGTTTCGCAAGGATTGAACGAAGGGTAGAGATACGGGTAGTAACACATCTGAAATGTAACGTCGACTGTTCAAAGTGCCGTCAATGCGAACAAGAGGTGACTGAGACGTGTAACCACCGGCACCCCATACCATCACGCCGGGTGATACGCCAGTATGGCGATGACGAATACACGCTTCCAATCTGCGTTCACCGCGATGTCGCCAAATACGGATGCGACCATCATGATGCTGTAAACAGAACCTGGCTTCATCCAAAAAAATGACGTTTTACCATTCGTGCAACCATGTTCGTCGTTGAGTACACCATCGCAGGCGCTCCTGTCTGTGATGCACCGTCAAGGGTAACCGCAGCCATGGTCTCCGAGCTGATAGTCCATGCTGCTACAAATGTCGTCGAACTGTTCGGGCAGCTGGTTGTTGTCTTGCAAACGTCCCCATCTTTTGGCTCAGGGATCGACACGTGGCTGCACGATCCGTTATAGCCATGCGGATAAGATGCCTGTCACCTCGACTGCTAGTGATACGAGGCCCGTATTACCCTCCTGAACCCACCGATTCCATATTCTGCTAACAGTCATTGGATCTCAGCAGCAGTGTCGCGATACGATAAACCGCAATCGTGATAGGCTACAATCCGACCTTAATCATAGTCGGAAATGTGATGGTACGCATTTCTCCTCCTTACACGGGGCATCGCAACAACGTGTCACCAGGCAACGCCGGTCAACTGCTTTTGTGTATGAGAAATCGGTTGGAAACTTTCCTCATGTCAGCACGTTGTAGGTGTCGCCACAGGCGCCAACCTTGTGTGAATGCTCTGGAAAGCTAATCATTTGCATCTTCTAACAGGATAACACTCGCCCACATACCGTTGTTGTAACACAACATGTTCTATAGAGAATCAGCATGTTTCCTTGGCGTTCTCCATCACTGGATCAACACTACTGGCCATTAAAATTGCTACACCTGTCGGTTAAATTTCGCGTCTGTGGCACATCTTCGTGGTGTAGCAATTTTAATGGCCAGTAGTGTAGATCCAGTGATGGAGAACGCCAAGGCAACATACTGACTCTCTGTAGAACATGTTGTGTTACAACAACGGTATGTGGGCGAGTGTTATCCTGTTAGGAAAGACCCCCTGCAATGCTGTTCATGGATGGCAGCACAACAAGTCGAATCACCAGATTGACGTACAAAATTGCAGTCAGATTGTGTTCGCTAATCAGAAGAGTGCTGCTGCTTTCATGTGAAACAGCACTGCACATCAGAGCTCCAAGTGTAAGACAAGCGTGTCTAGCAAGTACGTTGTGGCAGAGAGGTTCTAGGCGCCTCAGTCCGGAACCGCGCGACTGCTACGGTCGCAGTTTCGAATCCTGCCTCTGGCATGGATGTGTGTGATGTCCTTAGGTTAGTTAGGTTTAAGTAGTTCTAAATTCTAGGGGACTGATGATCTCAGATGTCAAGTCCCATAGTACTCAGAGCCGTGTTTCTAGCAAGCAGACAGGTTGGTTGCAGGCCCTCAACTGGCCTCCTAACCAACACATACCCATCACTGGCACCGAGGCAGATTCAGCTTTCACCATAATACACAACAGACCTCCACCCGGGCCTCAATGAGCTCTCGTTTAACATCACTGAACTGGCAAATGGCGGTGATTTGGTGTCAGTGGTATGCACGCTACAGGGCGTGTGGCTGGGAGCTGTCTTTGCAGTAACCGATCTGTAACAGTTCGTTATGTTACTGTGGTGCCAAATGCTGCTCAATTTGCTGCTGCAGATGCAGTACGATGGGCTTGAGCCACTCGCCGGAAACGGTGGTCTTCCCTCTCGGTAGCGCTACGTGGCTGTCCGGAGCCCCGTCTTCTTGCGACCGTACATCCGCGTGACCACCGTTGGCAGTAGTCAATTACAGTGGCTACCTTCCCGCCAAGTCTTCGTGCAGTATCGCAGAAGGAACATCCAGCTGCTCGTAACCCTGTTACACGATCTCGTTCAAACTCAGCTGGTGTTGATGATGGCGTCTTGGCCGCCTTAAAGGGATTCTTCACTAACATCAGGTCACAACGTCTTGTCTCATAGGTAACCAACGCTCATGATAGTTACAGCGTGTATTTAAAGCAAACATGATTTGCATCCTCGTAGTGACGCACATAGCGCCACTCTTACGCGACTGACGCGAAATATAAACACAGATCTTTCAGATGAGAAACATGTCTACCAACTTTCGTTTATTTATTGATGCAATAATTTACCAACAGCCGTATGTATTGCAGAAATTTATTTTATGAATTTCTTATGTGCTACCAGTTTCGGCATTACATTGATGCCATCTTCAGGCCCCACATGTCATAGTCGTAAAATCGCGATACATACGACTGCTGGTAAATTATTGCATGAAGAAATAAATGCCAGCCGTTGTCCCACGGTCCGTAATGGATCAACGAAGAACTTTCGTTTATGTCTCACAACTCCATCTTAATGTTGTGCCTGGTTTTTTTTTTTCGTCAGAGATAATTATCATCTTATGATGACAAATACGACACATAAGTCTAGAAAGAGATACAAGACAGACAACTTATTCGCAAATTGCTGGTCCCATAAACGAAATTTGTATTAGCCTTTATGTAATCGCCTAAGACGAAGAGAACGAAAGAGCGAGCTCAAATTCGTTCATTCTAATAGTCGAACGATCTTAGACCTGCAGTTTTCTAGAAAACGATGAAAAATCTGTGATAAGAAAAATCAGTGCCTACAGGTTGAAGCACAAGTATGAACTGAAAAAGTAAAAACTTACTCACCCACACAACGATGGATAATCGTCTCACACGACACGTTCACCTTCATCAACTCAAGTGTAAACACTCTCCAGGCAATAAAAGTAGTGATGATGAAATCGACAGCGGCAAAGCGACATAACAGCTGAGTTAATCACATATTAGCAGTTATCATCGATTTTATTTACTAGACTTTAGTATGTAAACATACCAATCTCTTTTAGAATTTTGCATAATTATTTGATGTCTTTATGAGAGAAAGACACATCTAACTGTCTGTATAACTGAAGACGAATATCTTTTACTCCAATGTTGTTCAAGCTCTCGTAACATACCATATGATTAACCAGTCAAGAGCATACACACAAGGCGCTGTTGACAATCATAGTTTATGGTCTCAGAAACACGAAACCATACCAGCAGGCCGCCTGTACATAAAGAAGTGTTACAAAGTAAAAAAGATAAAATAAAATGGTAATCCATAAAGTCAGAAGGACGCAGAACCGCAATACTAAGGACACTGTTAAAATACAGATGCCTTTTGAAGCTTATCAGTTATAGGATTCTATGAAATATCTGGTTAATAATATACCCTGTAACACTTATATCGATTAGGAGTAGGTTTATTTTATGTAACTGTGTATTTGCAATTTATGAAGTGCGTATTTTGTGTCGTTTAAACTCCTTGATCTATGGCAAAAAAATTAGAGCTTTGTAATGCACACGAAAACAGCAAAAGAATATGTTGACATGTTAAATTGTTACAATATGAATATGTTTACAAAAAGAAAATGTTTGTTAAAAGCTGGTTCACGCTTAGGGCACTTGTATTTGTAACATGTAAACGCTGTAGGGAAGTCCCTCCGCAACGGAAGTGGCATGGCACAACGTAACAGGTGGGTTTGGTGGTCCAACTGAGCGGCTCACTTGTGTGAACGACACGCAGTACGTGGCTAGCCTTAGCACGGTACACCTCGACGGTGCTAAGAGAGGCAATTGGAAGCTGCATTATAAGCGATTTACCTCGGATGTGGAGCTGGCTATTATTTGGTATTCACGGCGCAATGGAATGGCTCTAACATGTTGAAAATCCGACGCCAAGATGAGATTTTACAGAGCATTCGCACATCATGAGCCATGAGTACAAATGGTTCAAATGGCTCTGAGCACTATGGGACTTAACATCTGAGGTCATCAGTCCCCTAGAACGTAGAACTACTTAAACCTAAGTAACCTAAGGATATCACACACATCCATGCCCGAGGCAGGATTCGAACCTGCGACCGTAGCAGTCGCGCGGTTCCTGACTGAAGCGCCCAAAACCGCTCGGCAACCGCGGCCATCCCGTGAGTACAGTTAGCCGTCATGGCGGCTGCCACCAATCTTCGTCACTGCTTCACAAACTTCACACATTCACTTAAGCAATTTATATCGGTATGGACCAGTTAATTTGTGTGTTGTTTCAATAATAATCTCATTAAACATAAATTCGTGTCCAGAACCATATTTTCAATCCTGATCACGAACCTACGCGGCGTCCTCACCTAAGTGCTACTAAAACTGAGTATCCTGATTTAAATGAAGAATTCTTGCAATCATGTGTTTAAAAGTAATTTTTTGTCTAAAGTAAAAGGAGTAGTAAAAGTTAAAGTTAAAACCACACAAGTGAAGTTTGATAGGCTTTTGCTAAAGTATCCTTAGTTTATTATAAAAAATAGTTTTGTAGTATTACGGTTCAATATTGTGTAAATATTATTGCAAAGAATACCTGGTTCACAGGTAATTAAAGTTCAAGTACATATAATCTTTAACGAACAGATTTACGACAGTATTGTTAGAAGAAAAATTATGCACATTTTTAAAGATGTAATTTTGGCACCCATCATGAAAGGTTTCTTTTCTGTAGTTAATTAAACCCAGTGTTCTATTTTATTGTCTTGCAAAGTAATTTATGAACTATTCCAAGCAAAGAGAATGATCAGCTTTTAGAGGTAGTATTCACTGTTGCAATAATCAATATGCGGCTTTTCCCGTGACAGGACTAATGGTTCAGTTATTAGGGAATAGTGAACTGCTGGCAGGCTTATTACTCTTTAAAAAACCAGTAATCGCAAGCCCTCTGCCATAGAAAATAATGTGGAGCACCCGGAAGTTGAGGAGTTAACTAAACTTCACTACTTGAGGTGATATGCGCTACAAAACTCTTAAGACGATAGTGGCCAAATGTTGACAAATCTCTGTCGACATTTGTCTCGGGTTCTTCGGCCGACGTTCGTTCGACGATTTTGCTAACGTTTCACTAGCACGAGTGGCTGGCATTTTCTCAAAGTGCACCCTCCATCGCTCTTGGCGGATTGTGATCGAACTCGCGACCGTAGTTTATGTGTACCTATGGCGCCAACATCCGAGGGCTTTCCCGTGGCCATTGCCGCTGTGGTTCCCCCTCTTCTGCCTACAACGGTCGTCCGCTGCAGCACGAGAGTCCACCATCCGTTCATGTTCTGGCTTTCCTCTTTGCTGTTCAAGCTGTTGTCGTATTTGTGGATTTCTTTTCCTTCTCCGAACAATCGAATGTGATACTTCTTCTCCAAAGAAAGAACTTCCACTTTGGAGAGTTTCATTATAGGTCGGTCCCATTACAACGCTTGCTCCGCCACGACCGATGTCTCCATTTTGCTGATCGTTAGATTTCATGATACTTCTAACGTAACTCGTGACGCACACATTGTTCCTCAGAAAGCTTTTCGGGCATTGTATCACGCGTCTGAGGCGCTGCGGCTAACATACACATCTTGTACCATGTTACCAGCGTATTAGTCACCCCTCTTCTGTGGCTCTGGTGGTGATCTGATATTTTGTGCAGGCATCAGTCCGTGTCCAGCGGCTGTGTTTGGAAATGTTCCATGAAGAAGTTGATCACCACCGGAGTAAGTGTACCACACAAGGCGACACCATCCATCTGGGTAGAAGTTACCTTTCCAGGTGAAATATCTCAAGGTGAGATACGCATGAAAGAGCTTGATGATGTCTTGCGGGAAAACGGGTCATATGTATTCCAGACAAACGTTGAGTGTCATTTTGTTAAACAAAGGACCAACATAGAAGCTGACCATAATGTCTTCTGGTTCTAGTTTTAGTTTTTACAGCTTCTCAATAAAATATCTTATGTTCTTTACGTGTAGAGTGTTTCCCAAGTGAGGCTGAAGCAGAGAGAGAAAGTGTTTCGCCAGTTCATACGTCGTTGAGTCAGGAGCTCTTACAGTCGGTCGTAGTGGAACATTATCTGTATGAGGAAACTAATACTAAAACCAAACGACATCCTGGTCAGCTTCTACACTCCTGGAAATGGAAAAAAGAACACATTGACACCGGTGTGTCAGACCCACCATACTTGCTCCGGACACTGCGAGAGGGCTGTACAAGCAATGATCACACGCACGGCACAGCGGACACACCAGGAACCGCGGTGTTGGCCGTCGAATGGCGCTAGCTGCGCAGCATTTGTGCACCGCCGCCGTCAGTGTCAGCCAGTTTGCCGTGGCATACGGAGCTCCATCGCAGTCTTTAACACTGGTAGCATGCCGCGACAGAGTGGACGTGAATCGTATGTGCAGTTGACGGACTTTGAGCGAGGGCGTATAGTGGGCATGCGGGAGGTCGGGTGGACGTACCGCCGAATAGCTCAACACGTGGGGCGTGAGGTCTCCACAGTACATCGATGTTGTCGCCAGTGGTCGGCGGAAGGTGCACGTGCCCGTCGACCTGGGACCGGACCGCAGCGACGCACGGATGCACGCCAAGACCTTAGGATCCTACGCAGTGCCGTAGGGGACCGCACCGCCACTTCCCAGCAAATTAGGGACACTGTTGCTCCTGGGGTATCGGCGAGGACCATTCGCAACCGTCTCCATGAAGCTGGGCTACGGTCCCGCACACCGTTAGGCCGTCTTCCGCTCACGCCCCAACATCGTGCAGCCCGCCTCCAGTGGTGTCGCGACAGGCGTGAATGGAGGGACGAATGGAGACGTGTCGTCTTCAGCGATGAGAGTCGCTTCTGCCTTGGTGCCAATGATGGTCGTATGCGTGTTTGGCGCCGTGCAGGTGAGCGCCACAATCAGGACTGCATACGACCGAGGCACACAGGGCCAACACCCGGCATCATGGTGTGGGGAGCGATGTCCTACACTGGCCGTACACCACTGGTGATCGTCGAGGGGACACTGAATAGTGCACGGTACATCCAAATCGTCATCGAACCCATCGTTCTACCATTCCTAGACCGGCAAGGGAACTTGCTGTTCCAACAGGACAATGCACGTCCGCATGTATCCCGTGCCACCCAACGTGCTCTAGAAGGTACAAGTCAACTACCCTGGCCAGCAAGATCTCCGGATCTGTCCCCCATTGAGCATGTTTGTGACTGGATGAAGCGTCGTCTCACGCGGTCTGCACGTCCAGCACGAACGCTGGTCCAACTGAGGCGCCAGGTGGAAATGGCATGGCAAGCCGTTCCACAGGACTACATCCAGCATCTCTACGATCGTCTCCATGGGAGAATAGCAGCCTGCATTGCTGCGAAAGGTGGATATACACTGTACTAGTGCCGACATTGTGCATGCTCTGTTGCCTGTGTCTATGTGCCTGTGGTTCTGTCAGTGTGATCATGTGATGTATCTGACCCCAGGAATGTGTCAATAAAGTTTCCCCTTCCTGGGACAATGAATTCACGGTGTTCTTATTTCAATTTCCAGGAGTGTATGTTGGTTCTGTGTTTAACAAAATGACATTGAGTGATTCTCTGATATATAGTGGTCCCGTTTTTGCGCACGTCATCACCAAACTCTTTCGTGCATGTCTCACCACAAATTGTTTCATTCGGAATGGTAACTTTTACGAACAGGCAGTAGGCGTCTCCATGGCTAGTCCACTTACTTCAGTGGTAGCTAACGTCTTCATGCAACGTTTCGAAACACAGCCGCCATACTTTGTATCTTGTAAAACTAAGGTTGTGTGAGCCACGGTGAGGAACACTCCAGTCACTTCCAGAGACATCTAAACAGTTTCCATGTCAACATATAAGCACCAGCACTTACCCTTTCTAGATGTACTGTTTACAACGGATGGTGATAGATTGGAAAAAACGGTGTAAACCGACACACACGGTCTGATGCCTGCGCAAGCCATCAAATTACCACCAGAGCTAGAAAATAGAGATGATTAATTGACTGATAACATGGCGGAAGACGAATATGTCAGCCGCAGCACCTCACAAGCGAGATGCAACACCTGGGAAGAGTTCTGAGGATCAAAAGGGTGTTGCAAGTTAGGAAAGAAATCTCACGAAATCCAACAGTTGGCGAAGTTGCACATTCGAAAAAGACAAGTCGGGCACGGCTTTTCTGCCCTACAATCCCAGGGTTATGTTGCACGAACACGACAAAAAGTCTATTTATAAACCGATAGAGAATATCAAAGAGTGTGACGTCGTAATAAACATTGAAAATATCGTAAAATCAATATGATTATTTCGGTGCTCCATCTGTCCTCCACATTCAGGAGAACGCTGCTGCTGCCGAATCCCACTGAAATTTGATGCCATGTTTGCAACGATGAGACCGCAATTTGCAACCCTGGCATCAGTCTTCTCCTGAAGATGGCGAACAGGTGGATCGTCGAAATATTGAATCAGTTGATTTCAGGGTCCGGTACCAAACCCAAGGAGACCTCCCAGATCAAATTGTGTCTCAAATAGGCAAAGGACAAAACGAATCTACTTACAACGTCGAGAATATACCTCACACCATGTAAATGTAGAAAAGACTATGTTGGAATGATTGAACGATCAATCAATACCAGGATTACCGAACATAAGTGGCACTGCGGATTCGGGCAGATGGAGAAGTCGGACATGAGCTGTGTGAGACCGATCACATAGTAAAATTCGTCGAGACAAAAGTTCTTGATGTGGAGAAGACCTACCACACCCGTTTCTTCAGAGAAGCTATAGAAATCCACTAACATGACAATAGCTTCAACGAGAAAGAGGAAATCCTCAAGGTGAATGGATCCTGGACCCTCGAGCTGCAGCGAACGACCGTCGCATGTGGCAAGGGGAGAACCACAGCGGAAATGACCACAGAAAAGCCCTCGAACATTAGCTCGCCACATACATACAGCCTGCGGCCGCGAACTCCACGCCTGTCTGCCGCCAGCAATAGGAAGTGAAGTTCTGACAATGCCACTCACTTGGGTTGATGAAACATCAGAAAATTCACAAGCCGCGACGATGTGACCCGTATATGTAATAAGTTCCCTTTAATTTACGTCTATGCTCACAAACTTTTTGTTAACAGATTACCGGTTTCGGTCTTTAATGACCATCATCAGATCTGTTTCATAAAAACAAATCGATGTACTGCAGCCATAGTGGCATTGTCAAATGATATGTATTTGACGATGCTGGTGCTGATTCCGCATTTGACACTTGACGATGCCACTATGGCTGCAGTACATTAGGACTTTGTTTTTATGAAACCGATCTGACGATGGTCATTAAAGACCGAAACCAGTAATCTGTTAACAAAACGTTTGTGACCATAGACGTAAATTAAAGGAGACTTACCAGAAAATTCATCAAACAAAACGTCGGCCGAAGAACCCGAGACAGAAGCCAACGAAGTGTGTGATGTTATAATAACAAAATCAAGTCAAAATTGCAAAGACCCTGGCAGTGTGAGCCCCATATCACCCTCTGTTGCATGCACTAATTCGGTTGGTCAGGATGTCATTAAGCCATTATATCCTCCCCTGAGGCAAGCTGGCACATAACTCTCGATATCCTGGACACAGGCAATGGGATGGAGTTGACATCCGAGCTGGTCCCACACATTTTCTGTCGGCGACAGATCTGCGAATCTCACTGGCAACGAGAGTACCCTAACATGACGCACCAATTCGTGGAGCCATATGTGGACGAGCGTTCTCCTGTTGAGAAATGGTACCACGATTCTGTTGCATTAGAGGTAGTACATGAGGACGCAAGATGTTAGAGACGCAACGTTGTGATGTCAGAGTTCCCTCAAGCACTACCAGCTGGTACCTGAAATTACATTGATGGCTCACCAACCCAAGAAGGTAGGAGTAACAGCGCTGTGCCTTTCCGAAACTTTGGAAGACTCGGAACTCTTCTCAGGTCACCGCCATACTCGACGATGGCCACCAAGGGCAGTGCACAACCGCGATTCACTTCTGAACAAAATGCAACGCCATTCATCAGTAACCCATGCTTATATGTCGCGGCGCCATTCTAAACGCAGCCCATTTGTGATTCGTTGTTAACGGCAGCCTATGGGTGGGTATTAATTCGTCAGTCTGGCTGCTGCTAATCTGCGACCAACAATGGAGGATGGGTTTCGATACTTGCTATCGGAAGGTACACACAGATGCGACGAGGATACGACGTGGTTCGAGTATAATACGACTACGCTCCCAGACACGGTTGGCTGGAACCTTGACGATGAGTGTGACTGTCCTTCCCACGCGGTCTAACATCGGATCACAAATCTGGATATTGCACGGTTTGACCAGACGGCAAAATGAGAACCGACAGTGAGGCCCCCTTTGAAACTCCGTCGGTGCTGACAGCGCCGTCTCATACCAGTACCTCCACCTCCACGTCCTTCACTCAACATCTGAAGCTGTTCACGCTCCTTATGTACCGCATCGCAACACTACACACTCTGCTCGTCCTTCTGCCTGTTACAGAGACTTGCAAATATTATCATTTGTATAACTGCTGATATGTACGTGTACGAATTTACATTGACACCCGACCATGTCTTCTGGGTCTACATTTTTCTTTCGTCAGGCAGTGTATATCATTCCTTGTTTGGTTTTTTTTTCACCTCTAACGGTTTTCTATGCAGTATAACCGCTACAATTTACAATACTAAAGTACTTGCACTACTCCTATAGTAAAAATTCACACTAAAAGTACCTTACCCGACACAAGAGAGCGCCTGAAGACTCCAATGTGGCCAAATGAATTAATTTGAAGTTCCTGTAGATTCCACGGTTGAGTTGTAGTCTTCACGTATTAAAACCATATAAATAGTCTTCCAAGGGTTGTCTCTTGCGTTCTATGTTATGACCTCAGTATTTAATAGAGCGTTGAAGTATGAAGCTTAGACACGCTTGTACCCAGTGCCGATTTATATTCCAGCACAGCTACTGACAATCTACTCTTCTTGTCATTCAAGCCTCTTCTGGAGTCATAAAGGCACTGCAATGCCCAATGCCGTCATCTGGGCATATGAATCCTAGGTTCAGGTGACGCTGTACGTGTAGGAACTTCCTGTTTTGCGCATTCATCCGGGCAAGTACTGTCGACAGAAGAAGAAGACACGGTCCACATTAATCAATTGTTCAACTACACTCCTGGAAATTGAAATAAGAACACCGTGAATTCATTGTCCCAGGAAGGGGAAACTTTATTGACACATTCCTGGGGTCAGATACATCACATGATCACACTGACAGAACCACAGGCACATAGACACAGGCAACAGAGCATGCACAATGTCGGCACTAGTACAGTGTATATCCACCTTTCGCAGCAATGCAGGCTGCTATTCTCCCATGGAGACGATCGTAGAGATGCTGGATGTAGTCCTGTGGAACGGCTTGCCATGCCATTTCCACCTGGCGCCTCAGTTGGACCAGCGTTCGTGCTGGACGTGCAGACCGCGTGAGACGACGCTTCATCCAGTCCCAAACATGCTCAATGGGGGACAGATCCGGAGATCTTGCTGGCCAGGGTAGTTGACTTGCACCTTCTAGAGCACGTTGGGTGGCACGGGATACATGCGGACGTGCATTGTCCTGTTGGAACAGCAAGTTCCCTTGCCGGTCTAGGAATGGTAGAACGATGGGTTCGATGACGGTTTGGATGTACCGTGCACTATTCAGTGTCCCCTCGACGATCACCAGTGGTGTGCGGCCAGTGTAGGAGATCGCTCCCCACACCATGATGCCGGGTGTTGGCCCTGTGTGCCTCGGTCGTATGCAGTCCTGATTGTGGCGCTCACCTGCACGGCGCCAAACACGCATACGACCATCATTGGCACCAAGGCAGAAGCGACTCTCATCGCTGAAGACGACACGTCTCCATTCGTCCCTCCATTCACGCCTGTCGTGACACCACTGGAGGCGGGCTGCACGATGTTGGGGCGTGAGCGGATGACGGCCTAACGGAGTGCGGGACCGTAGCCCAGCTTCATGGAGACGGTTGCGAGTGGTCCTCGCCGATACCCCAGGAGCAACAGTGTCCCTAATTTGCTGGGAAGTGGCGGTGCGGTCCCCTACGGCACTGCGTAGGATCCTACGGTCTTGGCGTGCATACGTGCGTCGCTGCGGTCCGGTCCCAGGTCGACGGGCACGTGCACCTTCCGCCGACCACTGGCGACAACATCGATGTACTGTGGAGACCTCACGCCCCACGTGTTGAGCAATTCGGCGGTACGTCCACCCGGCCTCCCGCATGCCCACTATACGCCCTCGCTCAAAGTCCGTCAACTGCACATACGGTTCACGTCCACGCTGTCGCGGCATGCTACCAGTGTTAAAGACTGCGATGGAGCTCCGTATGCCACGGCAAACTGGCTGACACTGACGGCGGCGGTGCACAAATGCTGCGCAGCTAGCGCCATTCGACGGCCAACACCGCGGTTCCTGGTGTGTCCGCTGTGCCGTGCGTGTGATCATTGCTTGTACAGCCCTCTCGCAGTGTCCGGAGCAAGTATGGTGGGTCTGACACACCGGTGTCAATGTGTTCTTTTTTCCATTTCCAGGAGTGTATTTTTGTAATTCTTTAATCATCATTTCTATGACATCTGCTTAGTACATACAATTTATTTAATTTTTCTGCTCGGCCCGCGTCATATACTCCATGGGCTTCCTACTGGCAGCTGCATTAACCGAACTTATATTAAGCTCCTTTTGCCTCAATCACATCTTAAAAGATGAAACGTAATCCCTATGTAGAAATCGTTAAATAAACGCGTGGTGCACGCAGTATCTTTCATGGTGAGCTGCTGAATTCTAAAATTCCTCATCCTTGTTGATAGTCTTGTGACATATTGGCTCACTTAACGATTTCAGGTAAATGTTGAGGGCTTGTTTGAGTGGCGCTGCGTCAATAGCCGGAAAACATGCAGTACTATGCAGGGTGTTTTCGTAAGAGCGTAAAAAAATGTAACAGGGCATACAGAATGCTCCATTGAACAATTTGAGGTTGAGAATCTTGGGTCGGAGAAGCCGGCTTAAGGAGATATGGTAGTAAACTTGTCTATTGCTTTGTCTTATTTACAACTAACACGCTTCCAAGTTTACTCATACTGTGCTGTTTATTTGCATGTATATTCTTTGTTTCCCGCAAGGAAACAACGAGCCTGATTGCTAGGAAGCCATGATGCAGATTTTATTTACTTGAGGTTCGTGCAAAGGGTTCTACCCGAGTTGTTGGAGAACGTACCCTTGGCTGTTCGTGAGAGGATGTGGATACAACATAACGCTGCACCGCCTTACTTCAGAGTGGATATCTGCAACCGTCTCAATGCTGTATTTCCTGGTCGCTGTACTGGATGGGGAGCTTATAGTCCATGGTATGCGAGGTTACCTTACCTGAATCCCGTAGATTATTTTCTATGCGGGTATCTAAAGTCACTTATGTATGAGACCACAGTGGATACGGAGACGGAATTAGTTACCACAATTGTAGCTGTCTCTGTTGTGATTCGAATCACACCAGAGGTATTTATCAGGGTGCGTCACAATCTTGTTCACCGATGTCATGGCCGTCGGTTTTAGCACATTTTGTAAGATACAGTATAAACGGTACGTTCATTGTGCCAGTGATGCAGTCAACTGTAACTAATGTAAATAAAAAGTACACAGTAATGTGATTTTATTCTCATTATCTCCTTAAGCTAGCTTCTCCGGCCCCAGATTCCCTGCCTCAGATCGTTTAGTGGAGTTTCCTCGAAGTCCTGCTTATTTTGGCACTCTCTTATGGAAACACCCGGTATAAAGTATACACCGACAGTACTCTCAATTCACTTTTGTGGACGTACGAGGCAACGACGGAAGATTATGGTGGCAGTCTAGCCTCCTAACACTAAAGCTAGCCAAAAGAGGTGGTTCAAATCGGGGGATATGGTGTATCGGCTTATGTAGTACGTTAAAATATTGTTACAAAGTTCTTGCCCTCTAAGGAATGGTACCCTAACGGATACCGCCACAGTGAGTTCTCTGCTCACTTGTACTGGTACAAAGATTACCGAAATGAGAGCTGACACCACTTAGGTATAAAATAAGGAATTCCTCTTACTTTTTTACTGCCACGCAGATTTAATAAAGTTCGTCAAATAGCAGAAAATGTAGAGAATACAGATTTGTCACACCAACTTGCATATGCAGTTCAGGGCTATACTCGGCTGTCAGAAATCTTTGGATAGCACTATTTATACGTAAAATGAGTGCAAAAACAGTTTCTAACCGTCCAGGTGTGAAGTTCGTCGCTGCAACATGATCCATCCGTGGTTGGAAGGCTTTGAAAGCCTCTCTGTGTTGATTCCCTTTTGTCACTTTTTCATTCTTGTATGTCGCATGTTTTTGGACACTTCACAGTGTTTTCAAAATCTTCTGCTTATAACAATGATCTTTAAGAGTCCAATAACTTTTTCGACGCCTACTATTTCTGGGAGCTTCCAAAAAATAGGCTCCCTCAGCCTGTCGTAACATACTGAATAATGAAATCTGAAAGGTTCCACATTGCCCATTGAAGTATAAATGTAAAAGTAAGTATAAACGTAAAATTACAACAAGCCTCAAATTAGAGCAAAACTCTTTACAAAACTAACCATATTAATAAAAAAAATGTCTCTGAGCACTATGGGACTTAACTTCTGAGGTCATCAGTCCCCTAGAACTTACAACTACTTAAACCTAACTAACCTAACGACAGCACACACGCCCATGTACGAGGCAGGATTCGAACCTGCGACCGTAGCGGTCGCGCGGTTCCAGACTGTAGCGCCTAGAACCGCTCGGCCACACCGGCCGGCTAACCATATTAATATTTTAATTACAAATAATTATTAGGTTTCAATAGTAATTATGGTACAGTATTGTCACAAATTTGATAATGGTTCCATTACCTAACCACTGGGTAGGAACGTAGCGTGCATTTTTTGCCATTTTTTGGTGGTTGTGGAACATATCATGTCCGTATTCTTTCCTACTGGGCGATTTTCAATGGTCGCAAAAAGAGTGCCATCTGTTGCCCTCTACACTTGAGGCAAGGCAGCGCTTCTCTGTGTTTATATGGTGTTGGTTGTGCTGCATGTAGTATTTAGTCTTTGGTGTGACGTCATAAGCGAGTGACTGCGTGTGAGATCGCTCTCCAAGTTTTTATATATTTTTAGGTTTCAGATACATATTTTAACGGTTTTTGTGATAATATTTACTATATAAGTGACTTATTAGTGGTTTCTTCATTCACCTCTGCCTTTCTTGTGCTGTGACCTGATATTTGTGAATGTTTCGTATCGAGCAACGTAACCTCTTACCTGTGTTTACATTCCGCGCTGACCAGTTGCAGCTGTAGCGGCGCATCGAAACCTAAGTACTAATTAATTGTTTGTGTATAGTGGTTTATTTAGGAACTTTAATAGTCTTCCACCGGAGTTTTTTGTGTTTCTGGTGAAATAATTTCAGAAGAACCTTTTGAGAACTGTTTTCAGCTTCGTTACTGTGTCATTAGATTCTCTTTCTGTATTAGTCTTTTGTTATATTCACATTTGTTGTTTATTAATACTGTTACTAATAGTAGTTACTTCCCTTGTAGAGTAAGTTTGTGATTATTGTAGTCAGGTTTTTAACATCTTCTTATTGTAGTAGCGGAACTTAGAAAAAGTAAAATTTTACCATGAGTGAGAAGTGTGGGTTTTGCCGTAGGGTCGCGAGTAGTGGATTGCGGTGTGAGACTTGTTCGAAGTATTTTCATTGGGGGGGGGGGGGGGGGAATGCAGTGGGGAAGCCAGTGGGCATTCTGGTGAGATCCTCTCCTGGAACTACAGGTTATGTAGCAAGAGTAAGTTGATAGAGAAGCAGGAGCGTAAGATCTGTGCCCTTCAGGTGCAGTGGAAAAACGCACAGGAGGAGCTAGATAGGATGAGGAGGAAGAAGGGGGTTGGGGAATGGGAGCTGGCTGTTGGCAAGAGATCTGCTAGGAGATGAAGATTTTCAGATAGTTTTACTACTGGTGCTTACATTAGATATCACCAACTGTCAGAGTCTAGTGGAGAGGAATCTCTAGTAGCTGTAGATGTAGGAAGTATGCAGCAGACCTCAGTAGTTACGGTGGCTAGAACAGTTGCAAAGTCGAAGAGGAAGAAGAAGGTTCTGCTGTTAGGTAGTTCTCATGGCAGAGGTGTAGGCCAGCAGTTGCAGGAAGTGCTGGGGAGTGAGTACCAGGTCACCAGCATTGTGAAGCCTAATGCAGGATTGGCTCAGGTGACTGTTAACATAGGGGGGTTATGTAGGGATTTTACTAAAGAGGATCAGGTAGTGATTGTGGGTGAGGCTGGTAATAGTATTGATAGGGATGGGGAGTATAGCATAGATGGTGACCTGGAAAAGATAGCCACTCAGACTGGCAACACGAATGTGCATTTCGTGGAACTGTTTCAGCGTCACGATCGGCCTCATCTTAATACAGCCGTCAGGCGTAATAACATGAGACTGGGGGGTGCGCTGATGACAGAAAGCATGGGTCACATTTCAGTGGTGTCGGTGGTGTCTATCAGCAGGACGGGTTTCACTAGACATGGCCTGCATCTCAACAGGTATGGGAAGGGGAGGTTGGCAAAGCTTATAGGTGACAGCATAGGTGGGGTTGGTGGGATCACTCATGGGAAAATTCCTGCAGTAGTGGGCGTTAGAGCTGCACCTTTTTTTAGATTGAAGTCAGCTGATAGGTATTCCAGCTTAAGGGAAGTCTCTCTAACAAAGGAACCACTTTTGACAAAACAGGTATCCGAGTAATAAGGGAATTAGTATATTTCATCAAAATATACAAGGTATTAGAGACAAAGTTAGTGAACTGCTTATAGATGTTGACTCTGAAAGTATTGGTATATCTGAACACTTCTTAAATAAGGAGATAATTTAGAGGCTTCCTTTACCAGGATACAGGTTGGCTGGCAGCTTTTCGAGGAGCTCTTTGCGATGTGGGGGAGTAGCCATGTATGTGAAAAACGGCATCCCATTTGAGTCAATTGATGTTTCAAAGTACTGCACTGAAAAGGTGTTTGAATGTTGTGCAGGTGTGGTTAAATTTAGCGGAGCTAAACTTCTAACAGTTTTATTTATAGATCCCCAGACTCCGATTTCACAAAATTTTTGCTAAAGCTAGAGGAGGTTCTTGGTTCACTTTATAGGAAATACAAAAAGTTAGTTATATGTGGTGACTTCAGTATTAATTGTATAAGTGATTGTACAAGGAAGAGGATGCTGGTAGACCTCCTTAAATCATATAATCTTATGCAAACCGTATTCTTTCCAACGAGAGTGCAAGGGAACAGTAGAACAACCATAGACAACATTTTTGTTCATTCCTCATTACTTGAAGGGCATTCTGTTAGCAAAAAGGTGAATGACGTTTCAGATCATGATGCACAAATCTTAACTCTAAAAGATTTTTGTGCTGAAACACGTTAAATATAGTTATCAACTGCCTAGGAAAGCTGGTCCAGTTGCTGTAGAGACCTTTGTAAACCTTATCAAGGAACAAGAGTGGCAAAATGTTTATAGCGCTCATACAGTAGACGATAAATATAATGCTTTTCTCAAGACATTTCTCATGCTCTTTGAAAGTTGCTTTCCGTTAGAACGTTCAAAACAGGGTACTAGCACAAACAGGCAGCCTGGGTGGCTGACTAGAGGGATAAGAATATCTTGTAGAACAAAGTGGCAATTATATCAAAACGTTAGAAACAGTCAAAATCTAAATGCAGCAGCCCATTACAAACAGAATTGTAAGGTGCTTAAAAATGTTATTAGGAAGGCAAAAAGTATGTGGTATGCAGATAGAATAGCTGAGTCTCAGGATAAAATTAAAACCATATGGTCAGTCGTAAAGGAAGTGGCTGGTCTGCAGAGACAGGTCAAGGATATAGAATCAGTGCGTAGTGGGAATGTCCGTGTTACTGATAAGTCGCATACATGTACAGTATTTAATAATCACTTTCTGAATATAGCAGATGAACTAAATAGAAACCCATTCCCAACAGAGAATCATATAGCGCTCTTAGAAAAAAGTGTTCCGAGACTGTTACCTGAAATGCTCCTCCATGATATTGACAAGAGGGAGATTGAGTTAATAATTAAATCACTAAAGACCAAGAACTCTCATGGATATGACGGGGTATCTAGCAGAATACTGAAGTATTGTTCTATGTATGTTAGCCCAGTACTTGGCCATATCTGTAATTATTCCTTTAGGAGTGATCGGTTTCCTGACCGATTAAAGTACTCGGTAGCGAAGCCACTTTGTAAAAAGGGAGACATTGATAATGTTGACAATTTTAGACCTATTTCTATGCCATCGGTGTTTGCTAAAGTTATCGAGAAGGTTGTATATACAAGGTTACTGGAACTTTTAAATTCACATAATTTGCTGTCAAATGTTCAGTTTGGTATTAGAAATGGTTTAACAACTGAAAATGCTATATTCTATTTTCTGTGTGAGGTTTTGGACGGATTAAATAAAAGGTTGCGAACGCTAGGTGTTTTCTTTGATTTAACGAAGGCTTTTGAACACAAAATATTACTGCAGAAGTTGGACCATTATGGAGTAAGGGGAGTAGTTTAGAATTGGTTCGCCTCTTACTTTAAGAACAGAAAGCAGAAGGTAATTCTCCGCAATATTGAGAGTGGTAGTGATGTTCAGTCCCAATGGGGCACTGTTAAGTGGGGCGTTCCCCAAAGGGTCGGTGCTGGGGCCACTGCTGTTTCTTATTTATATAAATGATATGCCTTCTAGTGTTAGAGGTGATTCAAAAATATTTCTGTTTGCTGATGACACCAGCTTGATACTGAAGTATCTTGTGTGTAATATTGAAACAGTATCAAATAATGTGGTTCATGAAATAAGTTCGTGGCTTGTGGAAAATAATTTGTTGCTAAATCACAGTAAGACTCAGTCTTTACAGCTTCTAACTCACAATTCAACAAGAACCGATATTTTGATCAGACAGAATGGGCATATTATAAGCGAGACGGAACAGTTCAAGTTCCTAGGCGTTCGGATAGATAGTAAGCTGTTGTGAAAAGCCCATGTCCAGGATCTTGTCCAGAAACTAAATGCTGCTTTATTTACCATTAGAACAGTATCTGAAATAAGTGACACTTCAGCACGAAAAGTAGTCTACTTCGCATATTTTCATACGCTTATGCCGTATGGTATTATTTTTTGGGATAATTCTTCTGATTCAAAAAGGGTATTTTTGGCTCAAAAATGGGCTGTTCGAGCTGTATGTGGTGTAAATTCGAGAACCTCTTGTCGACCCCTATTCAATAGTCTGGGAATTCTGACATTGCCCTCACAGTATATATTTTCTTTAATGTCGTTTGTTGGCCGGCCGCGGTGGTCTAGCGGTTCTAGGCGCGCAGTCCGGAACCGCGCGACTGCTACGGTCGCAGGTTCGAATCCTGCCTTAGGCATGGATGGGTGTGATGTCCTTAGGTTAGTTAGGTTTAAGTAGTTCTAAGTCCTAGGGGACTGATGACCACAGATGTTAAGTCCCATAGTGCTCAGAGCCATTTGAACCATTTTGTCGTTTGTTGTTAGCAATATTAGCCTATTCCCAAGAGTTAGCAGCTTTCACTCAGTTAATACTAGGCAGAAATCCAATCTGCATGTGGAATGTACTTCCTTGACTCTTGTACAGAAAGGAGTGCAGTATTCTGCTGCATCCATTTTCAATAAGCTACCACAAGAACTCAAAAATCTTAGCAGTAACCCAAACTCTTTTAAGTCTAAACTGAAGAGTTTCCTCATGGCTCACTCCTTCTATTCTGTCGAGGAGCTCCTGGAAGAGCTAAAAAATTAAGCAAATTCCAGTGTTACAATGTTGATTTTCTTTATTTAAACTTACGACTTGTCACCTGAATATGTTTATTTTATATTTCATTTTATCTGTTTCTAATATCGTTTTATAATTTCATGTATTGACTCGTTCCATGACCGTGGAGACTTCTCCTTAATTTGGTCCCATGGAACAATAAGTAAATAAATAAAAAACAGACTCATTCAACCGTTTGATGGAAGTATCATCTGCTTAAAGAGCCACAGTCCCTGATAAACCGGGAGGAGTTTAGGGCCAGTAATTGAAAGCTGTTATAAAAAGATGCCCTCTTAGGCACCTAAAAAAATGCACACAAAATTTACTTATTCGCGATTTGTTAGTCAATGTTGTCTTGGAAATAATTCCCCAAGCAGTAATGGCTCTGAGCACTATGGGATTTAACTTCTGAGGTCATCAGTCCCCTACAACTTAGAACTACTTAAACCTAACTAACCTAAGGACATCACACACATCCATGCCCGAGGCAGGATTCGAACCTGCGACCGTAGCGGTCGCGTGGTTCCAGACTGTAGCGCCTAGAACCGCAGGGCCACTCCGGCCGGCCAAGCAGTATTACGAGCAGTTAAGATGTAAGTCGATTTTACATCATAATGTCGTCACATTCTGGTTATCATCTACTTTCCGTCCGAATGGGCTTCACCGACCGACCGACCGCGGTACCATCATAAGCTTACAGGCGTTACTGGGTGCGGATATGGAGGGGCACGTGGTCAGGACACCGGTCTTCCGGCCGTTGTCAGTTTTCGGGACCGATGACGCTACTACTCAATGAAGTAGCTCTTTAATGGGCATCACAGGGCAGCTCTCGGCAGACCCAACCGGTCACACACCGAAGTGTGACAGCGCTAAACTTTCCTGATTTGATGGGAATCGCTGTTATCACTGCAGTAAGGCCGTTTGTTGATAATCATTTTACTGAATTTAAGTCCCACAGTGGAAAACTGCGCTAAAAGAAATCTTTTATCGTGTTATATCCCTTCTTAAAAAAAAAAAAAAAAAAAAGAAAAAGAAAAAAAAAAAAAAAAAAAACTGCACTATTTCTTAAATATCTTAATATCTACGTCAGCATAAACCAACAATAAATAAGACAGAATAAGCACTCCGTCTTCCGGCCACGAGATGCCTACCGGGACCATCCGACCGCCGTGTCATCCTCATTGGAGGATGTGGATAGGAGGGGCGTGGCGTCAGCACACCGCCCTCCCGGTCTTTATGATGGTATTCTTGACCGAAGCCGCTACTATTCGGTCGAGTAGCTCCCCAATTGGCATCCCGAGGCTGAGTGCACCCCAAAAATGGCAACAGCGCGTGGCGGCTGGATGGTAACCCATCCAAGTGCCGGCCACGCCCAACAGCGCTTAACTTCGGTGATCTCACGGTAACCGGTGTATCCACTGCGGCAAGGCCGTTGCCAAGACAGAATAAGGACTATTTTTACACTACCGTCTGGCATCTTGCACATTAATTCAAAGGAAGACGATGCTGCTACTGTGTTACTCCAAATACAGAACTAAAAATAAGGTTTGTGATATTTATTTACATGCAAATCGCCTGCAGATGAAGCATTCGCCTCCAGATTGAATAGTTCACCCAGCAGCAGATTATACCTTGTTTTAAAACTGAGAGAATAAACTGTGTACTGAGTGGGGACTGAGAGTCGAAACCTTGGCCTTGCTCAAACCAAACGAGGTATCCAGGTGCGCATAACGACTCACCCTCACAACCTCAATTCTGCCGGTACTTCCCACCTACTTTACAAACTCTGCAGAATCTCTCCCATACTCTTTGCTAGTCTTGCTCTCCCGGACGGCAGGAAGTGGTGAAGATTCCACGTTCGCAACTCGACCTGAACGCAGTTGCAATGTGCCAAGGATATTACACCTAACCTTTTGTCGTTTACGTCTTTTTAGTTGAGCTGAAACGTTAATCACTGTAACAGTAGATCTGCCATATTGACACATGCAATCAGTAAATTTACACAGCCCCATAATAATTTCATTATTACTCTACCGGCTTAGCAGTACTGACAAGGTGATCTCGAGGAGAGTTGCAAATAAAATACTGATACACGAGCTAAGTCCATAAAATTGGATTACTGATTTAATTTAATGTAAATGAGTGAAAAGCAATAAGTCGTATTGCTTAATCCTATTTCATGTTACTCCTGAAACACGACTTCGAAATCTGGCCTCGTATGAACCTGGAGCTCAGGTCACTGAGCAGGAAGATTTGATTAGCCGTGTGACAGCCTGCCAGGGCAACGCATGGAATTTAATTGAAATTCCTCGGGAAAACATGAAATATCTCCCGCCGTGTATGTAGTTCAGAAACAAAATGAAAAGCAAAGCATCCTCCGGATTATTGACGTGTAGTGACTGCTAACGATGATATCATTCGCGTAATTACACCGAAATGCTGTGCTGTGGCTTATCGCAGTGACATCAGCTTCATAAACATGTCCACGGGAATTTACGCGCACTGATTTTTTCGGCCGTTTTCCGCTTTTTGCACCCGGGAAATATCATATAATTAAGATAACAATATTTAATTACTATTTGTGTAATGTATATCACTGCATGGAATATTAATACACAGCACCAATCAGAGATGCAAGACTGGGCAACACGACCAGAGCAAGATTTGAAATATATTCAACAATAAGTTTTATTCGAAAATAAGAAAATGCATTCCAACAAGATAAAAAAGATGCACCACGAAGGAATTATCCGAATGGGACGGAAATCGGTAGAAGATGTACAAGTGCAGATAAACAAATGATGGCTATTTCAGAAAAACTGGATGATTTATTCTAGAGAAAGAGATTCACAAATTGAGCAAGTCATTAAGGTGTTGTTCCATCCCCGACCCGTACGCAAGCAGCTACTCGGCTTGGCATTGATTGATACGTAGAGTTGTTGGAAGACCCCCTGAGGGATATCGTGCCAAATTCTGTCCAACTAGCGCACTAGATCGTCAAAATCCCGAACTGGTTGGCGGAGGGGTGGGCTACCCATAATGCTTCACATGTTCTGAACTGGGGACAGTTTCGGCGACCTTGCTTGCCACGATAGGGTTTGACAAGCACGAAGACAAGCGATAGAAACTCTCGCTGAAACGTAAGCCAAGAATGGCTTACCATGAAGGGCAACGAAACGGGGCGTAGAATATCGTAGACGTGCCGCTTTACTGTAAGGATGCCGCGGATGACAACAGAGTAGTCCTGCCATGAAACTAAATGGCACACCAGACTAACACTCCTGGCGTTGGGGCCGTGTGTTGGGCGACAATCAGGTTGCTACCCCACCGCTGAGTTGGAGTACCTCTAGTTCCTTTTTGGCCGGTCATCAGGGCTCCGCTCGAAGCAGGGTTCATTAGATTACAGGCCGTAGACGTGTCTCGAGACAGCGGTGGAATACCATTCTGACTATCGGCAGCCATACGACTCTACAACCCGGAGTGACGGTCTGGGGCGTCATATCCTTTCAAGGCAGAACCCCTTGGGTTTTCGTCCGCAGCACCGTTACGGCACGGCCATATGAAGACGATAGTCTACGTCCCGTTTTGTTGCCCTTCATGGCAAGCCATCCGGGGTGTACATTTCAGTAAGATGAAACGTAGTTGTGATGCCTCGTGTGGGGTGGAGAAATGCGTACCATCACGATTCCGACTTTGATAAAGGTCGGATTGTAGCCTATCGCGATCGCGGTTTATCGTATCGCGACATTGCTGCTCGCGTTGGTCGAGATCCAATGACTGTTAGCAGTATATGGAATCGGTGGGTTTAGGAGGGTAATACGGGACGCCGTGCTGGATCCCAACGGCCTCGTATCACTAGTAGTCGAGATGACAGGCATCTTACCCGCTTGGCTGTAACGGATCGTGCAGCCACGTCTCGATCCCTGAGTCAACAGATGGGGACGTTTGCAAGACAACAACCATCTGCACCAACAGTTCGACGACATTTGCAGCGGCATGGACTATCAGCTCGGAGACCATGGCTTCGGTTACCCTTGACGCTGCATCACAGACAGGAGCGCCTGCGATGGTGTACTCAAAAACGGAACTGGGTGCACGAATGGCAAAACGTCATTTTTTCAGATGAATCCAGGTTCTGTTTACAGCGTCATGAGGGTCGCATCTGTGTTTGTCGACATCACGGTGAACGCACATTGGGAGCGTGTATTCGTCATTGGTTACACGTCTCGGTCATCTCTTGTTCGCATTGACGGCACACTGAACAGTGAACGTTACATTTCAGATGTGTTACGACCCGGGGCTCTACCCTTCATTCGATCCCTGCGAAACGCTACATTTCAACACGATAATGCACGACCGCATGTTGCAGGTCCTGTACGGGCCTTTCTGGATACATAAAACGTTTGACTGCTGCCCTGGCCAGCGCATTCTCCAGATCCTTGACCAATTCAAAACGTCTGGTGAATGGTGGCCAAGCAACTGGCTCGTCACAATACGCCAATCACTACTCTTGATGAACTGTCGTATCGTGTTGAAGCTGCATGGGCAACTGTACCTGTACACGCCATCCAAGCTCTTTTTGACTCAATGCCCAATCTTATCAAGGCCGTTATTACGGCCAGAGGTGGTTGTTCTGGGTACTGATTTCTCAGGATCTATGCACCCGAATTGCGTGAAAATGTAATCACATGTCAGTTCTAGTATAATATATTTGTCCAATGAATACACGTTTATCATCTGCATTTCTTCTTGGTGTAGCAATTTTAATGGCCAGTAGTGTATTTCAGCAGCCGTTCTCCTTTAGATTGCTGGAGGTGCTACGCCCATGAGGCAATAGATTTTGTTAACATCAGTTACCCGCAAGCACCCGGTTACATTTCGCCCTGTTTCATTTAGGGCAATATTTATCTGTTTGGCATGGCTGGAGTTCTGCCATACAGGTGTTGCATATTTATCAGCGGAGAAGCACAAAGAAATGGCAGATGTGAGGAGGACAAGAGGATGTGCTCCACTGTTGTTGCCAGTCAGTTTTCTAAAAAGATTATTCCTAGCACATACTTTAATTTTTGTATCTGTGCGAATGAAGCGTATCATAGGCACAGAAAAAAAGTGTGGAAGTGGACATATCAGTACGTCTAATATTGCGTTTGAGCCTGTGAGGACAGTAGGGGAGGACAACATAAAATAAGTCGAAATATTGGTAATCACAAATCGATATTAAGAAGCTCTTTCTTTCCTACCCTTTATACTGTTATCCGAACAAGCTGATTTAGTATTTCCCTTCCAATCTGCCTTATTCATATATTATGGCGGATATCCGTACCCGTTACAATGCCTGTCGAGTTAGGTGGAAGCAGGAACTTCCAGTGTCTTCAATGTAAATTACAAGTTGTTTTCTCTCTTATAGTTGTTGTTGCTACTGTATAAAGCATTTTCTGTATCAAAAGTAATCAAAATGTCAAAGTATGTTGACGTACAAACTTACCGGTTGCAAAAAGAAGATTATAGAAAATGGCCGAAGCTGACAAATTAATTGCGCAATGGCCACTGTTAACGTTATTACTCGATTAGCAGAATTTGAGTTATCTAATGTCTGCAACCTTCCAGAAACCAAAGTAAAGTACTGAATATTATTTACACTAGAGAGTACTGGTTCAAATGGCTCTGAGCACTATTGGACTTAACATCTGAGGTCATCAATGCCCTAGATCTTAGAACTACTGAAACCTAACCAACCTAAGGACATCACACACATCCAGTACTGAATATAATTTACACTAGAGAGTACTGGTTCAAATGGCTCTGAGCACTATTGGACTTAACATCTGAGGTCATCAATGCCCTAGATCTTAGAACTACTGAAACCTAACCAACCTAAGGACATCACACACATCCAGTACTGAATATAATTTACACTAGAGAGTACTGGTTCAAATGGCTCTGAGCACTATTGGACTTAACATCTGAGGTCATAAGTCCCCTAGAACTTAGAACTACTGAAACCTAACCAACCTAAGGACATCACACACATCCATGCCCGAGGCAGGATTCGAACCTGCGACCGTAGCGGTCGCGTGGTTCCAGACTGAAGCGCCTAGAACTTCTTGGCCACACCGGTCGGCCTAGAGAGTACTGCCGAAACAGTTGAATAACAGTGATCTAAACAAACAACCGTCCGCCCCACTAACTTTGCTTCACAGTTCCACTAATCCAGTCATTACTGATTAAACAAAAATGTTTTTTAGTTTTAACGGTTTCAAAATTATCATTACAAATTAATTCCTGTATGACGTCCTTCCCGGCGGTTTTTGTCTGACGATCTTAGGACGAGTTTTATTAGACGATTTTTCTGACGAACTGCTATCACAAGTTGATGGCATTGTCAAAGTTCCACCCACAATTGCTGGTGGCGACTGGAGACAAGCCCGCGGCCGGAGATTATATGCACAGAACCTGTCGCACCTGCATCTGTACACTTTTCCTTGGCCATTACTCTGCTACTGGACTGCGTGGAATGCTCGCCGGCGCAAATGGACTTCGATGGACGATAGAGAGCAGCGTCGCCACAGCTTTGCACTCGCCTAGTGAGTGCGCCACCGTCTCGCCACATGAATACACCGGCCAACGGTGTACTTCGCTGCCGGCATAAATACCACGTCACCTCGATCGCTCAGTCATCAGTCAGCGGAGTGCACGTCGTCTGGTGGAGTACGTGACGCACAGGCGAGTGGACAGGAGAGAGCGCGCAGGGGTGGGCTGATCGCCGTCTGGCGGTGCCTGCGCCGCCAGCGGCCCCATCGCTCGTCTCGTCTACAACGACCACGGACACGCAGGAAGGAAATCCGGTGACAACAACTAAGGCTGCGGACACGACATCTTCTGGAACAGCGGAAACGGACAACTACGAAGGGCCTGGTCCCCGTCCGACGCCAGTAAGCCCGCGTCCTCCAAGCCAACGATCGAGGTCTGGAACCTGCCGGGAAGGACAGTTAAACTGGAAACACACACCTTACAGCATATCAACATCCCACCGACCGAAGATCGTCGAGGACAGCGAATAACAGACGATGATCGAAGATGACTAGTCCAGATGGTTCGTGATACAGCCGCTACACGCGATAAAATCACGTCGAAGGGACAGCACTGCAGTTCTTCCACAACGCAAAAAATCCGTTCCATACTCACCAACCTCTCAATGTCGTCATTAAATATCTCCATGCCGAAATTACGGAGCAGCAAGTTAAGACGGAGTTATATGCCACTGTTTTTATGCTAGCTGTGCTGCACCAGTCTACATTATGTCACTCTCTGCCGGTCCAACTTACGACACACATCATATCATGTACACAAAGGTTAAGGTGAAAACTTCATAAGAAGGGTCGTCGACATTGTAAATGCTGACTGCGTTATTTCCATACTGCAAATTACTGTTCATTTCCCAACCAGTGCGTCAAATATGGAGGCCCCAGTAGCAGGGAGATGAGGGTATGAGCGTAATTTTGATATGAACTTGATATTAAAATGTATTAAATTTATCAATTAATTACCCCCACCCCCCTGCACACCCACAGCCCCAATCCCATGTGACGCCATGCGTTCTTCTACATCTGCATATGGGTTCCCCCACCCCCACCCCAACTCTCCTCCTCCCACCTAACCTACTCGCACGATTTTCGAATTTTGGTTGTAATTCTGAATTTTTGCGGGAATTTCGAATTCTGCTGGGACCTTTTCTGTCCCAGGGCTGCACTGACGTCGAACCCCACGCCCCACCCAGGAATTGGCGGGAAATAAAAAATAGCCATGCCCCTTCCAGGAAAAGAACTCTGGTCTGTCTGGACAGAGGGTCGAAGTACACCACCCAACACCTGGAAACTGTGCAGATGCAGGAGAGAAAGCGTAGCTTTTTGTACTTTATTTATTTTGCTTGGGAAACTGAAGATCGGTCCTAATTACGCTATTAATAATAAAGATTGGTCCTAATTACACATCTGTATGCGTGGTGCTACACAGTGAGCGCCTAAAGACACAATACAGCTCAAAACTGACTGACTGGTGTTATCCTCCTAGAGAAAAAAATCAGAATACCGCTTGAAACTAGTGGCATACATACTCAAACCCTACCCTTCACCTACAAGCTGCCAGGAAAAAGGCTGGACTGGAGGTGCTATCTTTATTTTTTGGTGCAAATTGTGTTCAGCTGAAGAGATACTGGTGTTTGACAGAGAGGAGCTTAGTAAGTGTATTACATCTAAGCATACGGCAGAGAAGTGTATCTATCGCTGTTTGACGTCAGAATTCGCTAAAGACGCCTCCTCATGGATTGCTCGACAATCAACCTCCAGCCCAGATGCTCTAAATTCAGGAATTCCAATACTTGCTACCACAACTATTGGAAAAGGCTTCCCTGTTTTAATTACACATCGAAATCGTCGTCAAAAAAACCAGCACTCATAATGAGTTGTTAATAATGCAACACATGTACTGAGGAAATCGTCGTCACAAAAGACTGCTGAGAGGCGGCAGTTGAACGTGAGTTCTCCTCAATGTTCGATCAGGAACTAGCGAAATTATGGGCACTCCTACCTCTCCTCATAACTCCCCCTCCTTCCAGCTACGGCCGGGACACAGGCTTTTACCAATGGTCAAGTGCTACTGCATGCGGCTAACTGCCCTTCTGCCAACGGAGCAGTAGCACGGGCCGATCTTGAGAAGACGGTCCAATGATTATCCCTTGCCAACACAAAGGATGTAAACCCAACTAAACAACTCGAGAAAAATGAGGGCCACCCCAAGTGCACATTGTTTCTTCATCTAAAATGTAGCAGCATGTGGGGCGGCGAGTAAGTTAAACTTCATTGGCTTAAAGTTTTGATGCCGTCTTTAATCACGTGAGCCTGGCAACTAATTTGGTGGTCAGCCAGAAAGCGAAGGGAAACATACTGACCTTAGTTTCCAATCTGCACGGCCACATTCCGGTCCAGCCCACTGAAATAAAAGTGTCTGTTTCCCATTTCTTTGCGGGATTAGGACTATGACTTGAGTAAAAGTTTAAAGATCCGATCAAGATTTAAGTTAATTAAAGTTTCTCACAAACAACACTTAAAATAACGTTATGTTCAATTGAAAACAAGTCTTTCTAATCTAACAGCATCTTTAGCAGTTCAGAGGCGACCTCTACGGTAACTTCCTACCAGATTGTTTTTCGCCCTGACTAACATCACTCAATTGAAAGTTCGCAATAAATGTTCAAAAATTAATGCTCGCCATAAAAGTGGAAATAAATTCATCACTTGCCACGCAGAATTGAATTTCACACGGGCGGCACACCAACAGTGATTTTACCGAATTCTAAACGATCCAGGACGGTGTATAGTCCTCGCGAGTTCACTATACGTTTTCACTGCCAAATACGCGCTTGTCACAGCTCGGCTCTGACGTCATCCGAGGCAGAGCGCGACCAGACGTTTAACTGGCGTGGACCTCACAGTGTCTGAGAGCGAAGTGAACCTTCCTACTGCTTCAGGGGCTGTATTTATAAGGTGCCGGTGCGGACTGCCGAGAAAATATCTGTTGTCTCTGTCTATTTGCATACGGCGGCAGTCTACAAACGACCGCTATCTCGGGCACATAATCTTTAATAATATAGTTACCAATTACTTCAGAAGCTTCTTCATTTTTCCTGGCATGCAGATAAGCAGTTTGAAAGCACCTAGAAAGTTTCAGCTCGCCAGAATGGAAACTTTGCTTAATAGAATTTATTTAGTGAAACTACCGGTAGATTGTTACCTCTGAACCGTACCTTTGCTAAGACTTATATCAGTTGCTATTTATGTTACAAGTTTTAAACTTGGTGTAGCTCTATTATTTATTATATTTGATCATCTGGTTTAACCAAAATCCTCTATCATTAAAATTTCAAGTACTTAATCTACAACACTTAGGTACATTTTAGTTACAAAATTAGTTTTTATTTAATTACTCAAGAACTATAAGAGGTAGATTAACGTGGACTCTCTGTTATTCTTTTTGGGGTGTACTGAAGCACAAAACAAATTTTCAAGTATCTAAGTCCATTATTTAGCGCCTCTGATTTTTCTTAAAAACGTGGATACTGGCGTTAATTTTTGTTTTATGGTTTTGGAAACCAGCATCACTTATTTATAACTTCTAACTGCACCTTCTGACCAAATTCTGGCTTCCTAGTGTCATTATTTGGCGCCTTTGATTTTCTCTTAAAACGGCATTTTTCCGTAAACTATTAAGTTTAGAACATCAAGACTTGGTATTTGGAACATTATTACACTAAACTATAATTTAACAAAGTTTTAAACGTAAATTTTGATTTTTAATTTCATAATAAATTGTGGTGCAATACTTGTGCGCTACATGCAGACGCGTTAAGGTGATGTGGTGCTACTAGCAGTGAACTGGGCTAAGTCCCAGCGCAGTCGCTCGCCTCTGTATCTCACACATGATACAGGGCTTGGTTTGCTTCAAGCACCACGCCGCCCCCACAAAGCTCCTGATCA
Organism: Schistocerca americana; assembly: GCF_021461395.2. Taxonomy (NCBI): domain Eukaryota; kingdom Metazoa; phylum Arthropoda; class Insecta; order Orthoptera; family Acrididae; genus Schistocerca; species Schistocerca americana. Next base: position 962,717,333 of record NC_060119.1, read on the forward strand.
GGGCACAACTGCGTCACCGACCGTACATATAGTAGGCACACCCCCAACACCTCCAGTAGACTAGGCATTCTGCGAGGAAGATATTTTACTGTAACTACTGCAATTAACGTCAACGCGTCTCTTCTAAGTGAGCAGCTATTAAAAAGGAAAACACAATTGCGACAACAATAAAGGTCCTCTCTCCACGAAAATAGACAAATTCATTATCTTTTAGCTTCATGAGCAAAATGGTTATAGTTTTTACGTTCGACTGCACTGTCCCATGCGCATCTCATTATTTCGCGACATCCAACCAGTGAAAAAAACTACAGCAACGCCGCCGATGACCAGTCGGCAAGGTCGGGCTATTACATTACTTATGCATGTCCAACCTGCGTAAAGTCGGGGAAAAAACTTCCACTATTTTTCTGTAGAAACCACCGATCACCGCAGAATATCCTAGTTATTTCGAAACCATCATTGGAGAAAGAAAAAGCGAGAATTTGAACTCCGACGAAAAAACATCTATGTTAATAAATGTCTTTCAGCTTCATGGGCGAATTACACGATCTGAGAGCATCTCTTGCGTTGAAATCAGTGTCTGTAGATACATTGTCATGCACTTTTGTATTTCATAGACTTCATACTTACAAAATAAGATTACAGTATACAGCCTTTCACGCCGTTACCAACATCTTAGAAGAAACGCAATCATTTTACGTTCAACAACACCAAGCTATAGTTCAAGAGGAAGTTGCTGTTTTGTGCACCATGGCAAGTCGCGTTTCCCCAATGTGGTGCTACATCACACTGGTTTTTACGAAACAGATCGTGAGTGAATATCTTGTAATAGAACCTCCTATAAGATTTTACTGCGTCACTCTCTCTCTTCCGATACAACGAAGGCAAATAACGTCTGCATGCTTACATTTGACTCTTGCTCCATCACTCCCCTCAACCGGAATGTCTGTAAAGTTACTATCACACAGCAGACAATCATTCGCAATAGCAGCAGATTCTTGCGAATCTTGCGTAATAAATTTGATCATTACAGCGGGAAAAACACTATCATTTCTAGGTTTCACAAGGAGCTGTAATTCATGTGGCGTCTGTTTTATACACTACTGGCCATTAAAATTGCTACACCACGAAGATCACGTGCTACAGACACGTAATTTAACCGACACGAAGAAGATGCTGTGATATGCAAATGATTAGCTTTTCAGAGCATTGACACAAGGGGCGCAGGTGGCGACACCTACAACGTGCTGACATGAGGAAAGTTTCCAACCGATTTCTCATACACAAACAGCAGTTGACCGGCGTTGCCTGGTGAAACGTTGTTGTGATGCCCCGTGTAAGGAGGAGAAATGCGTACCATCACATTTCCGACTTTGATTAAGGTCGGATTGTAGCCTATCACGATTGCGGTTTATCGTATCGCGACACTGCTGCTCGCGTTGGTCGAGATCCAATGACTGTTAGCAGAATATGGAATCGGTGAGTTCAGGAGGGTAATACGGAACGCCGTGCTGGATCCCAACGGCCTCGTATCACCAGCAGCCGAGATGACAGGCATCTTATCCGCATGGCTGTAACGGATCGTGGAGCCACGTCTCGATCCCTGAGGCAACAGATGGGGACGTTTGCAAGACAACAACCATCTGCACCAACAGTGAGACGACATTTGCAGCAGCATGGACTATCAGCTCGGACACCATGGCTGCGGTTACCCTTGACGCTGCATCACAGATAGGAGTGCCTGCGATGGTGTACTCAACGACGAACCTGGGTGCACGATTGGTAAAACGTCATTTTTTCGGATGAATCCAGGTTCTGTTTACAGCATCATGATGGTCGCATCCGTGTTTGGCGACGTCGTGGTGAACGCACATTGGAAGCGTGTATTCGTCATCGCCATACAGCCGTATCACCCGGCGTGATGGTATTGGGTGCCATTGGTTACACGTCTCGGTCACCTCTTGTTCGCATTAACGGCACTTTGAACAGTGGACGTTACATATCAGATGTGTTACCACCCGTGGCTCTACCCTTCATTCGATCCCTGCGAAATCGTATATTTCAGTAGGATAATGCACGACAGCATGTTGCACGTCCTGTGCGGGCCTTTCTGGATGCAGAAAATGTTCGACTGCTGCCCTAGCCAGCACATTCTCCAGATCTCTCACCAATTGAAAACGTCTCGTCAATGGTGGGCGAGCAAGTGGCTCGTCACAGCACGCCAGTCACTACTCTTGATGAACTGTGGTATCGTGTTGAAGCTGCATGGGCAGCTGTACCTGTACACGCTATCCAAGCTTTGTTTGACTCAAAGTCCAGGTGTGTCAAGACCGTTATTACGGCAAGAGGTGGTTGTTCTGGGTACTGATTTCTCAGATTCTATGCATCCAAATTGCGTTAAAATATAATCACATGTCAGTTCTAGCATAATGTATTTGTCCAATGAATACCCGTTTATCATCTGTATTTCTTCTTGGTGTAGCAATTTTAATGGCCAGTAGTGTAATTAGAGGCTATGAAGTATGAAACAATACCAGACTTGCAGCAGCAACTATTTTTAAACACGGATCGTGACAATAATAATAAAGTCAGCAATGTTTCCTTGAGAATAGGTATAGTCGATTTCTATTAGTTTCATGAGCAAAATCGGTGCAGTTTTGAGAGAACTATCTGCATCCAAACTTTATTCTGTATTATTTTACCGTGTCTCTCTCTTCTAATATACTGAATATACCAAAAAACAAATACCGACTGCGTGCTGAAATCAAAAATAGTACATGTACACATATCGTTCCATTAGAGCAAGTGGCCAGTGATTCATGTCGCTTGCACAGACCTGCATAAAGTTCTGTCGAGTGTACTGGAGGAAGACCATATCCAACAGACTATCCATCACAAGAGAAGTTTCCTGTATTGTTCATTCATAAGCAGTTTAATACATTGTTCTTTTTTCTTTCAGCTGTAACATATCTAAGCAGTGTATGACTATAACTTTGTACACAGCCATACACTTTGGTTTCCTACCTTGGTTCAAATGGTTCAAATGGCTCTGAGCACTATGGGACTCTACATCTTAGGTCATAAGTCCCCTAGAACTTAGAACTACTTAAACCTAACTAACCTAAGGACACCACACACACCCATGCCCGAGGCAGGATTCGAACCTGCGACCGTAGCAGCCTCGCGGTTCCGGACTGCAGCGCCAGAACCGCACGGCCACCGCGGCCGGCGTTTCCTACCATGACTTAGAGCTCTGTGTCAGATGCTAAACCGACATTAAGCACGTTACAAACCATTAGTTCTCACAGAAAGCTGAATATCGCGTGGTGTAAACTATGCAATTCCCAAAACACACAAGATGGTAGAAATAAAACACAGGCGATCTTCCTCATACACGAAAATGTGGAAGACTTCGCAACACATTGAAACTGGAAGAGTTTGCGACATAGTAGAGCGTTGCCAACGCTTATCCGAAGGTGATGGCCTTTACACTTAATCTGATCTTCCACAGTGAAGGGGTAGCAGATATTTCGGTGTTTCGTTTGGAGAGCTTTGTTTCCTCATTTTGCAGTTGTCTACGTGATTACTGTTCTGGAGTTGACAATCGTCAGAAGGTGCTGCTCACAACACATGCGAGGCAGTAGAAATTAAAAGAGGTGCGGTTATCTTATTAGTGAAAAAAATGTAGAGGACATCGCAGCGTATGGAAATAGGACGAGTCTGCGGCATTGAGGAACGCTTCCAAACAACTGTCTGAAGGTGATGAACTCTACATTTAATACCATGCTCTACAGTGACAAGTAGAGGATATCCACTGTTTCCCCAAGGCTCTATCCTTCTCGACCAAGTGACGTCAGTCAACCAATATCTGACAATCAGCACCATATCAGTGGATGGATGGGATGGGAAAGACACCATTGATATGTGATGATGTCCTGTAATACACACCGTAGTTGATAATGTTATCAATTTTAGCAACGGTACCAGTTATCCTTTAGTTTCAATGCCAGCCATTGACACAACAGAATGCTTCCCAATGTCTGTATCATCGTTAAATCACCCCTCCACTCATTGCAAGTACCATATACTAGATTGTAAATCCACATAAATGACTGCGCAGTACTTCAATTTGCTCATACACACCAAAGTATACCAGACAGTGTCCTATACATTGTACTCTATAGATTATCTACATACTTCCAGCACATCTATCATGGCACAATATTTAGGATTACGACTGGCCATCTTTCCCTGTGTGGATAGGTGTCACATAGCATTTTCGAATTCGTAGGATAAAGTTGGAGATCGACAGATCCCTCCCACATCGTCCTTCACAATACTCGGTGGCAATTTAATCTGCGACTGACCAGAAGCATGAGAGTCCAACACCCACTACAGTCAATGTTTTGGGAAGGAACAGAGGAAGACGTGTCCGTAACTGGTGTTCAGCGAAGCCTGTTCCAATCTTACCCACGGCATCCATCAAAATGCACATCCCTCCAGATGCCTGCATGTCTGGGAAGTTAGCACCCCCTATCGGTGTATAGTAGACTTGAGAATTTCGGTGATATAACAGATGGTTAAGAATAGATGCGTGTTTTAAAGATGATGGAGCTCCAGAAGGATAGGGTTTGAAACATTTCACGTAAATCAACTGTGCTACCAATTCTGTATTCCTCTGTCTGGAATCAGTACCAGGAAGCTATTGGTATTAGAGCAATGATCATAGACCATACCAGGTGTAGAAGTATGAAGCCGGAATTTCCCTATAGATGGTGCTAGCCGTCAGTGTATGGCCCGTGAGACCGCGGCTCCAGCACCAGCTGCTTCCTGTAACGGCTGACAACGAATGTCAACACACAGTAACCCAAGTTCCATACATCGATACCTGTTTCAAACCTGTAAACATGTCGAGTTTTGTGCCTACGAACTACGATTTGCGGTCAGCACTGTTTTTCAATTATCATTTGAAGAAAACTGCTGCAGAATCCCATCGAATGCTTGTCGAAGTTTATGGCGAACGTGCTGTTGGGAAAATGCAGTGTTTCGAGTAGTTCAAAAAATTCAAAAGTGGTGATTTTGACGTGAGAAACGACGTGCGCGAGAGTCCGCCGAAGAAATTCGACGACAACGAATTGCAGGCCTTATTGAATGAAGATGATACTCAAACTCAACAGGAACTGGTGGAACAATTGAAAGTGACGCAGAAAGCCGCTTGTCTTCGGTTGAAAGCTATAGGAAAGGTGCAGAAAGTGGGAAAATGGGTTCCACGTAAACTGAATGAAAGACAGCAAGCAAATCGAAAGACCACTTGTCAAATTTTGCTTGCCAGATGTCAAAGAAAGTCGTTTCTACATCGAACAGTGACAGATGATGAAAAATGGATATATTTTGAGGATTCTAAGCGTCGTAAGTCATGGGTGAATCCAGGCAAACCATCGACATCGACTGCAAGACCAAATAGCTTTGGAAAGAGGACAGTGCTCTATGCTTGGTGCGATCAGAAGGGTGTCACCCATTACGAGCTGCTAAAACCTGGCGAAACCGTTAACTCTGATCGCTGCCAACACCAAATGATAGATTTAAATCGAACATTACATGAAAAAGATCGTAATATGGAGAAAGGCAACACAGTCATATCGCTCCATGACAACGCCCCATCACACGTAGCAAGACGGATCAGGGAAACGATCGAGACGTTCTGTTAGGAGATACTATGGCATGCGGTTTATTCTCCAGACTTTGTTCCGTCCGATTATCATCTGTTTGCATCACTGGGACACGCTCTCGCTGAACAAAGCTTAAATTCGTATGAAAATGTACGAAAATGGCTCGCTGAGTGGTACGCTTCAAAAGAAGAATTATTTCTTTGGTGGGGCATTCATAGCCTGCCGGAAAGATGGAAGAAATGTATAAATAGCAATGGAGATTATTTTGAGTAAAATATGGTTTATCAGTTTCAAACAACAGACGTGTAATTATTGCAACCGAATTACGGTTTCATACTTCTACACCTGGTAAACACACACTCCTATGGATACACGACTGTGCGACTAAAAATGCTATGTTGTTAAAGCCATATTGTCTCCAAAGTATTAGTTGTGCGAAATGTAACGCTCTTAATACTCTAATGCAGGATGTATTTGTCTAACATCAGAAACACGACCACTCTACAAGTTTCCTATCCAGTCACTATGGTGACAAACTTTAAAATAATAAAACCACTTGCTTCTAAACTATTATGGTGTCCTAGGAAAGCATCGCAAGTCTATATCCACCACTCGAGCTGCTTATAAACCAACTATAAAGAAGTCACGGGACTGCTGTTCTGTCACTTAGGAAACTAATGGATTTATATGTCCTTTTAAGTCGGAAATGTACTTCCCACGTCAGTAATGCCTATTATCAGTATTAGTAGCGGTGTTGACGGATGCAGCTATGTGTCACTAGGAAACAAAGTGAGGAAAAAACGACATGATTATTTTCGGTATGATGACTGAATTACCCCACACGCCCTGCTGCTCGAATATGCATACGAACAAGCTGCAACGTCTCATTAGGGAGTAAGCACCACGATCAGTAGCTGAAGGAGATGTAACAGTCTTATTGCCGTTTACAGTAGCATCATCACGGCTCTAGTAGCATTCCTCTTGCACAGGGAAGTCGTTGTCTGATGTTAGATAGTTTTGCTCGCGTGCAGGATAATATATCAATTCGTCCTAACCATGTCTCTCGAGTCGCCCCCCTCCCCCTCCTCTCACTATTAGAAGTTATACATGTGACATCGGTCCACTCTCCTGTAGAAGGCTCTAGGGAATGGCTTAAGTTTCATATACGCATTGATTCTTCTCCTTCATACTTAAGGAATAACATTGCTTGTGAGAACCAACCGTAATTCGTTAATATCTATATTCGACTGCATGTGTGAGAACACAGTTATGGATTGGGATACAAATGTTTCACCTGCTATAATACAGTGCCTCCTCGATTGGAGTATGTGTTATGAAACCCAAGTAGTTTAGAGGGGGATTGCGAGGGTTAAAATTGAATGTATCCAGGGCGTAATTTTTAAGCTATTCTCAAATGGTTCAAACGGCTCTAAGAGCTATGGGACTTAAAATCTGAGGTCATCAGTCCCCTGAACTTGGAGACTATTTAAACCTAACTAACCTAAGGACATCACACACATCCATGCCCGAGACAGGATTCGAACCTCCGACCGTAGCAGCATCGCGGTACCGGACTAAAGCGCCTAGAACCGCTCGGCCACAGAGGCCAGCAAGTTTGTCTCTGTCTTCAGTGTCTACGTACCTCCATTTTTTTTTGTCATCAGTCTACTGACTGGTTTGATGCGGCCCGCCACGAATTCCTTTCCTGTGCTAACCTCTTCATCTCAGAGTAGCACTTGCAACCAATCTCTGTCTTCCTCTTCAGTTTTTGCCTCTACAGCTCCCTCTAGTACCATGGAAGTCATTCCCTCTTGTCTTAGCAGATGTCCTATCATCCTGTCCCTTCTCCTTATCAGTGTTTTCCACATATTCCTTTCCTCTCCGATTCTGCGTAGAACCTCCTCATTCCTTACCTTATCGGTCCACCTAATTATCAACAACAGTCTATAGCACCACATCTCAAATGCTTCGATTCTCTTCTGTTCCGGTTTTCCCACAGTCCATGTTTCACTACCATACAATGCTGTACTCCAGACGTACATCCTCAGAAATTTCTTCCTCAAATTAAGGCCGGTATTTGATATTAGTAGACTTCTCTTGGCCAGAAATGCCTTTTTTGCCATAGCGAGTCTGCTTTTGATGTGCTTCTTGCTCCGTCCGTCATTGGTTATTTTACTGCCTAGGTAACAGAATTCCTCAACTTAATTGACTTCGTGACCACCAATGCTTATGTTAAGTTTCTCACTGTTCTCATTTCTACTACTTCTCATTACCTTCGTCTTTCTCTGATTTACTCTCAAACCATACTGTGTACTCATTAGACTGTTAATTCCGTTCAGCAGATCATTTAATTCTTCTTCACTTTCACTCAGGATAGCAATGTCATAAGCGAATCGTATCATTGTTATCGTTTCACCTTGTATTTTAATTCCACTCCTGAACCTTTCTTTTATTTCCATCATTGCTTCCTCGATGTACAGATTGAAGAGTAGGGGCGAAAGGCTACAGCCTTGTCTTACACCCTTCTTAATACGAGCACTTCGTTCTTGATCGTCCACTCTTATTATTCCCTCTTGGTTGTTGTACATATTGTATAAGACCCGTCTCTCCCCATAGCTTACCCCTACTTTTTTCAGAATCTCGAACAGCTTGCACCATTTTATATCGTCGAACGCTTTTTCCAGGTCGACAAATTCTATGAAAGTGTCTTGATTTTTCTTTAGCCTTGCTTCCATTATTAGCCGTAACGTCAGAATTGCCTCTCTCGTCCCTTCACTTTTCCTAAAGCCAAACTGATCGTCACCTAGCGCATTCTCAATTTTCTTTTCCATTCTTCTGTATATTATTCTTGTAAGCAGCTTCGATGCATGAGCTGTTAAGCTGATTGTGCGATAATTCTCGCACTTGTCAGCTCTTTCCATCTTCGGAATTGTGTGGATGATGCTTTTCCGAAAGTCAGATGGTACATCGTCAGACTCATACATTCTACACACCAACGTGAATAGTCGTTTTGTTGCAACTTCCCCCAATGATTTTAGAAATTCTGATGGAATGTTATCTATCCCTTCTGCCTTATTTGACCGTAAGTCCTCCAAAGCTCTTTTAAATTCCGATACTAATACTGGATCCCCTATCTCTTCTAAATCGACTCCAGTTTCTTCTTCTATCACATCAGACAAATCCTCACCCTCATAGAGGCTTTCAATGTATTCTTTCCACCTATCTGCTCTCTCCTCTGCATTTAACAGTGGAATTCCCGTTGCACTCTTAATGTTACCACCGTTGCTTTTAATGTCACCAAAGGTTGACTTTCCTGTATGCTGAGTCTGTCCTTCCGACAATCATATCTTTTTCGATGTCTTCACATTTTTCCCGCAGCCATTTCGTCTTAGCTTCCCTGCACTTCCTATTTATTTCATTCCTCAGCGACCTGTATTTCTGTATTCCTGATTTTCCCGGAACATGTTTGTACTTACTGCTTTCATCAATCAACTGAAGTATTTCTTCTGTTACCCATGGTTTCTTCGCTGTTACCTTCTTTGTACCTATGTTTTCCTTCCCAACTTCTGTGATGGCCCTGTTTAGAGATGTCCATTCCTCTTCAACTGTACTGCCTACTGCGCTATTCCTTATTGCTGTATCTATAGCGTTAGAGAACTTCAAACGTATCTCGTCATTCCTTAGTACTTCCGTATCCCACTTCTTTGCGTATTGATTCTTCCTGACTAATGTCTTGAGCTTCAGCCTACTCTTCATCACTACTATATTGTGATCTGAGTCTATATCTGCTCCTGGGTACGCCTTACAATCCAGTATCTGATTTCGGAATCTCTGTCTAACCGTGATGTAATCTAATTGAAATCTTCCCGTATCTCCCGGCCTTTTCCAAGTATACCTCCTCCTCTTGTGATTCTTGAACAGGGTATTCGCTATTACTAGCTGAAACTTGTTACAGAACTCAGTTAGTCTTTCTCCTCTTTCATTCCTTGTCCCAAGCCCATATTCTCCTGTAACCTTTTCTTCTACTCCTTCCCCTACAACTGCATTCCAGTCGCCCATGACTATTAGATTTTCGTCCCCCTTTACATACTGCATTACCCTTTCAATATCCTCATACACTTTCTCTATTTGTTCATCTTCAGCTTGCGACGTCGGCATGTATACCTGAACTATCGTTGTCGGTGTTGGTCTGCTGTCGATGCTGATTAGAACAACCCGGTCACTGAACTGTTCACAGTAACACACCCTCTGCCCTACCTTCCTATTCATAACGAATCCTACACCTGTTATACCATTTTCTGCTGCTGTTGATATTACCCGATACTCATCTGACCAGAAATCCTTGTCTTCCTTCCACTTCACTTCACTGACCCCTACTATATCTAGATTGAGCCTTTGCATTTCCCTTTTTAGATTTTCTAGTTTCCCTACCACGTTCAAGCTTCTGACATTCCTCGCCCCGACTCGTAGAACGTTATCCTTTCGTTGATTATTCAATCTTTTTCTCATGGTAACCTCCCCCTTAGCAGTCCCCTCCCGGAGATCCGAATGGAGGACTATTCCGGAATCTGTTGCCAATGGAGAGATCATCATGACACTTCTTCAATTACAGGCCACATGCCCTGTGGATACACGTTACGTGTCTTTAATGCAGTGGTTTCCATTGCCTTCTGCATCCTCATGTCGTTGATCATTGCTGATTCTTCCACCTTTAGGCGCAATTTCCCACCCCTAGGACAAGAGAGTGCCCTGAACCTCTATCCGCTCCTCCGCCCTCTTTGACAAGGCCGTTGGCATATGTGGCTGATTTCTTATGCTGACTATGTATCAAAATTTAGGCAGTGGCGAGGATCGAACCCGGGACCGAAGTCGTTTTAATTATGAATCAAAGACGCTACCCCTAGACCACGTACCTCCAACCCACCTCAATTTTCCGCATTTCATGGTACTTCCTGTAATTTTATGTGTTCTCAGTCAATTTACGTAATTGTGCAAGTTTTTTTCGAGATTTTACATATTTCGCTGTATTTTCCTCAAATGTTACTTATTTCTCATCAATTTTCGTAATTATATCAGCTACTCCTCGATTTTTACCGGTTTTATATCATGTCTTCATGTCTTTTCGATAATTTTCCGTATGTACACTATGTGATGAAAAGTATCCGGACACATGGCCGAAAACGACTCACAAGTTCTTGGCATTCTCTATTGGTAATGCTGGAATTCAATATGGTGTTGGTCCACCCTTAGCCTTGATGACAGCTTCCACTCTCGCAGGCATACGTTCAATCAGGTGCTGGAAGGTTTCTTGGGGAATAGCAGCCCATTCTTTATGGAGTGCTGCACTGAGGAGAGGTATTGATGTCGGTTGGTGAGGCCTGGCACGAAGCCGGCTTTCCAAAATATCCCAAAGATGTTCTATAGGATTCAGGTCACACCCCTGTGCCGGTCAGTCCATTACAGGGATGTTATTGTCGTGTAACCACTCCGCTACAGGCCGTGCTCGATCGTGAGGTGCTCGATCGTGTTGAAAGATGCAATAGCCATCCCCGAATTGCTCTCCAACAGTGGGAAGCATGAAGGTGCTTAAAATATAAATTGTAGGCCTTTGCTGTGATCGTGTCACGGAAAAAAACAAGGGGTACAAGTACCCTCCACGAAAAACGCTACCACACCAACAGCACCGCCTCCGAATTTTACTGTTGGCACTATACACACTGGCAGATGACGTTCACAGGGCATTCGCCATACTCACACCCTGACATCCAATCGCAGCATTGTTTACCGTGATTCGTCACTCCACACAACGTTTTCCCGCTGTTCACTCGTTCAATGTTTACGCTTCCTACACCAAGCGAGGCATCGTTTGGCAATTGATGTGTGGCTTACGAGCAGCCGCTCGACCATGAAATCCAAGTTTTCTCACCTCCCGCCTACCGGTCGTAATACTTGCAGTGGGTCCTGATGCAGTTTGGTGTTCCTGTGTGATGGTCTGGATAGATGTGTGCCTATTACTCTTTACGACCCTCTTCAACCGTCAGCGGTCTCTGTCAGTCAACAGACGAGGTCGGCCTCTACGCTTTTGTGCTGTACGTGTCCCTTCAGATTTCCACTGCGCTATCACATCGGAAACAGTGGACCTAGGGATACTTTGGAATGTAGAAATCTCGCGTACAGACGTATGACACAAGTCACACCCAGTCACCTGACCATGTTCGAAGTCCGTGAGTTCCGTGGAGCGCCCCATTCTGCTCTCTCACGATGTGTAATGACTACTGAGCTCGCTGATATGGAGTACCTGGCAGTAGGAGGCAGCACAATGCACCTAATATGAAAAACATATGTTTTTGGGGGTGTCCGGATACTTTCGATTACATAGAGTATATGGTCATATTGCTGGCATACGCATGTGTTGTTTGATTTTATATGAGGAGATTTGCGTATCCTATTCACCAGCCTACTAAAAAAAACCTAATAATTCCCCTCTTCCCGATTATCTACATGCACGCGTTTTCGACAGGAAGATCATGGTAACACTCGCCTCGTACCTAGACGAGCCAAATAGTGTTTCAGATTGGAAACTCGTATTCAGCAATCATTGTATTGCCACACACATCAGAGAGCTTGTCTGCAGATCATGTAGCGATGTACTTAATGGAAACTCGAAGTACAGTTCTACACGTTCATTTGACTTCCACTCTACTGTGTAGGGATCTTACCAGGTGAGCTTCGCAACTTTTGTTTGCACCTTCCAACTATGATACGTCCCCACAACCACGTCAAGACATCTACAAACTGTAGATTTTGGGTTTTTTTTTATTCTAGTAGTAAGTTATTCGTTAGTTGACGGTGTGTTGACTGAGCACCCTGGAACGTGAGAGATTCCCATCTGTATCTACAAAGTGCGCACCCACAGCAGCTTAATTTATAGAAGAACAGTTAGCAAGCTATGCATTCGAACCCCAAACGACCGCCGCTGACAGCTCTACATACATATACAGAGTGTTACAAAAAGGTACGCCCAAACTTTCAGGAAACCTTCCTCACACACAAATAACGAAAAGATGTTATGTGGACATGTGTCCGGAAACGCTTAATTTCCATGTTAGAGCTCATTTTAGTTTCTTCCAACTACGCTCAATGGAGCACGTTATCATGATTTCATGCGGGATACTCCACCTGTGCTGCAATAACATGTGCCTTTACAAGTACGACACAACACGTGGTTCATGCACGATGGAGCTCCTGCACATTTCAGTCGAAGTGTTCGTACGCTTCTCAACAACAGATTCGGTGACCGATGGATTGGTAGAGGCGGACCAATTCCATGGCCTCCACGCTCTCCTGACCTCAACCCTCTTGACTTTCATTTATGGGGGCATTTGAAAGCTCTTGTCTACGCAACCCAGTAGCAAATGTAGAGACTCCTCGTGCTCGTTTTGTGGACGGCTGTGATACAATACGCCATTCTCCAGGGCTGCATCAGCGCATCAGGGATTCCATGCGACGGAGGGTGGATGCATGTATCCTCGCTGAGGACATTTTGAACATTTCCTGTAACAAAGTGTTTGAAGTCACGCTGGTACGTTCTGTTGCTGTGTGTTTCCATTCCATGATTAATGTGATTTGAAGAGAAGTAATAAAATGAGCTCTAACATGAAAAAAAATGGCTCTGAGCACTATGGGACTTAACATCTGTGGTCATCAGTCCCCTAGAACTTAGAACTACTTAAACCTAACTAACCTATGGACATCACACACATCCATGCCCAAGGCAGGATTCGAACCTGCGACCGTAGCGGCCACGCGGTTCCAGACTGAAGCGCCTAGAACCACACGGCCACACCGGCCAACCCCACCTCCCGACTCATAGTTGCTGAACAGTTCAAAGAAAACTTGAGTCTCATTTCAAATAAGTACCCCGCTCATAGAATTATAGACAGTGGTAACTTCAAACTACCCTCCATATGCTTGAAAAATTATACGTTTAAAGCCGGTGGCAGGGATAAAACGTCATCCGAAATTGTACTGAATGCTTTCTCAGAAAATTATTTTGAACAATTAGTTCATCCGGCCACTCGAAGCGTAAATGGTTGCGAAAGCTTATATGACCTTCTAGCAACAAACAATCCTGGACAAATAGGGAGTACTGTGACGAATACAGGGATTAACGACCACAAGGCAGTTGCTGCTAGGCTGAATACCGTAACCCCTACAACCATCAAAAAGAAACGCGAAGTATATATATTTCAAAAAAAAAATGTTCTTAACGCCTTTTTAAGAGACAGTATTCACTCCTTCCGATCTGATCATGTAAGTGTATAAAAGTTGTGGAATGTTTTCAAAGAGATAGTATTTACAGCAATTCAGAGATATATACTACATAAATTAATAAGTGATGGTACTGATCCCCCATGGTACACAAAACGGGTCAGATCGTTGTCGCAGAAGCAACGAAAAAAGCATGCCAAATTTAACACAACGCAAAATCCCCAAGATTGGAAAAGTTTTGCAGAAGTTCGAAATATAACGCGTACTGCAATGCGAGATGCTTTTAATAATATCTACAACGAAATTCTGTCTCAAAATCTGGCAGAAAACCCAAAGAGATTCTGGTCATTCATAAAGCACACCAGTGGCAAGACGCAATCAATACCTTCACTGTGCGGTAACAACAGTGAGGTCACTGATGACGATGCCACTAAAGCGGAGTTATTAAACACGTTTTTCCGAAACTCCTTCACCAAAGAAGACGAAGTAAATATTCCTGCATTCCAATCAGGAACAACTGCCAAGATGAGAAACATAGAAGTAGATATCCTCGGTCTAAAAAAGCAGCTTAAATCATTTAATAAAGACAAGGCCTCCGGTACAGATTGTCTACCAGTCAGGTTCCTCTCAGAGTATGCTGATAAAATATGTCAGTATTTATCAATTATACTCGCTCACAGAAAGATCCGTAACTAAAGACTGGAAAATTGCTCAAGTCACACTAATACCCAAAAAAGAAAATATGAGTAATCCGCTGAATTACAGGCCTATATCACTAACGTCGATTTGCAGTAGGGTTTTGGAACATATACTGTATTCGAACATTACGAAGTACCTCGAAGAAAACGATTTATTAACACATAGTCAGCACAGATTCAGAAAATATCGTTCTTGTGAAACACAACTAGCTCTTTGTACTCATGAAGTAATAAGTACTATCGACAGGAGATGTCAAATTGATTCCATATTTTTATATTTCCAGAAGGCTTTCGACACCATTCCTCACAAGCGTCTTCTAACCAAACTTCCTGGCACATTAAAATTGTGTGCCCGACCGAGACTCGAACTCGGGACCTTTGCTTTTCGCGGGCAAGTGCTCTACCAACTGAGCTACCGAAGCACGACTCATGCCCGGTACTCACAGCTTTACTTCTGCCAGTACCTCGTCTCCTACCTTCCAAACTTTACAGACTGTGGCTAAGCCATGTCTCCGCAATATCCTTTCTTTCAGGAGTGCTAGTTCTGCAAGGTTCGCAGGAGAGCTTCTGTAAAGTTTGGAAAGTAGGAGACGAGGTACTGGTAGAAGTAAAGCTGTGAGTACCGTGCGTGAGTCGTGCTTCGGTAGCTCAGTCGGTAGAGCACTTGCCCGCGAAAGGCGAAGGTCCCGAGTTCGAGTATCGGTCAGGCACACAGTTTTAATCTGCCAGGAAGTTTCATATCAGCGCACACTCCGCTGCAGAGTGAAAATCTCATTCTGGTCTTCTAACCAAACTTCGTGCCTACGGAGTATCGCCTCAGTTGTGTGACTGGATTCGTGATTTCCTGTCAGAAAGGTCACAGTTTGTAGTAACAGACGGAAAGTCATCGAGTAAAACAGAAGTAATAACCGGCGTTCCCCAAGGAAGTGGTATAGGTCCTCTATTGTTCATGATCTATATTAACGACATAGGAGTCTTAGATTGTTTGCAGACGATGCTGTCATTTACCGTTTTGTAAAGTCATCAGATGATCAAAACGACTTGCAAAATGATTTAGGTAAGATATCTGTATGATGCGGAAAGTGGCAATTGACCCTGAATAAAGAAAAGTGTGAAGTTATTCACATGATTACTAAAAGAGATCAGCTAAATTTCGATTATGCGATAAGTCACACAAATCTGAAGGCTGTAAATTCAGCTAAATAGTTAGGGATTACAATTACAAATAACCTATATTGGAACGATCACGTAGCTAATATTGTGGGTAGAGCAGACCAAAGAGTGCGATTCATTGGCAGAAGACTTAGAAGGTGCAACAGGTCTACTAAAGTGACTGCTTGCACAATGCTTGTTTGCCCTATTCTGGAGTATTCATGTGCGGTGTGGGATCCGCATCACGTGGGACTAACGAATGACATCGAAAAAGCACAAAGAGTGGCAGCTGGTTTTGTATTATCGCGAAATAGGGGAGATAGTGTCACAGACATGATACGTGAGTTGGAGTGGCAATCATTAAATCAAAGGCGTTTTTCGTTGCGAAGGGGTCTTCTCATGAAATTTCAATGACAAGGTTTCTCCTCAGATTGCGAAAACATTCTGTTGGCAACCACCTACATAGGGAGAAATGATCGTCACGATAAAATAAGACCGGCCGCTGTGGCCGAGCGGTTCTAGGCACTTCAGTCCGGAACCGCGCTGCTGCTGCGGTCGCAGGTTCGAATCCTGCTTCGGGCATGGATGTGCGTGATGTCCTTAGGTTAGCTAGGTTTAAGTAGTTCTAAGTCTAGGGGACTGATGACCTCAGATGTTAAGTCCCATTGTACGTAGAGCCATTTGAACCATTTTGATAAAATAAGAGAAATCAGGGCTCGCACAGAAATATTTAAGTGCTAGTTATTCCAGCGTGCCGTTCGAGAGTGGAACGGTAGAGAGACAGCTTCAAGGTGGTCCATTGAACGCTCTGCCAGGCACTTTATTGTGAATAGCAGAGTAATCACGTAGATGTAGATGTAGATATGGCTTCCCTGAGCAAACAGGCTTGGTAGCTGTTTTCTAAGGCGAGAACCTGCGTGTTGGCGAATTTTATTATGCGCTTTGTCTCATACACAGCGTGCTCCCATTTTACAATACAATTTATGTACGAAAATAATGGTGTTGATTATTCTCCAGTCATTCCAACACACTTTTCCTCAGGGCCAAGGTGTGCAGTATATTCCCGAGATAGCGAGTGAGTCCATTTCATCCTTTGCTGATCTGAGGCATTTTTTAATCTTCTTGGTCAATTTGTAAGTAGTACTTTCGCCGTGTTTGGACAATATACGTTGCAAAAGTTGAAACTGAATGAATGAGCAGATTGTAACCATAGCATCAACAATGATCCTACTATAACAGCCTCTACAGCAGCTTTTATAAACACATCCCTTAATCTTATTTAGCTGTGTCCATTCTTGCAGTTTTCTAGAACACTACTAAATACCAAACCCTGGCAATTATCAGTTCCTTTAGCAGCGCAAACTTGCACATCAGCGTCATCGTGGTCTGCATTACCATTACCTTTGACAGCATCTGTGCCTTTGATAGTTTGCTCACCATTACCTTCGTCTGGTCGATTACCTTTATCCATGCCAGTGACATTCTCAACTCCATTACCAGAACCACTGCCAAATCATCTCCAGGGCCATCGCGTACTGAATGACCAGCACCACTGTCCACTCGTACTTCTGCAATGTACACCTGTGAAGTCCATCACCACCACCTCCATCACCACCATTACCAACCGTACGATCTCTAACATCAGCCTGTACACTTGAAATTCCAGCCACGTATCCACCATCAACAGGACATTCCAATCATAGCGGTCTTCGGGTGACTTACGACCATACTCCCATCGACATCCAGACTACTAACCACAGACTCCAGTAACCAAACATCATGACTTCCAGCTTCCTGCTGCTCTTTAGCGCAAAATATTGCCCCAAAACACGCAAGATGCAATATTCGAGTATTCGTACTACTATATGCGTGTCTCACTTCAGCCTCTCTCCTTACAATCTGTCCGTGGCAAAGTAAAAGCACATCCCACGCAGGCGGCGCGAAAACATGTCGCTCGTGATCTGTGTTCTAGGGTAGCGTGTTTGTTTACTGATCAACAGGTTCTCGGTTCCGGGTTCAGAACCTGCCATAGCTTAAATTTTGATTAATAATCAGCATTGGCGGCATAGGAAGTCACCCTCATTACGCCAATAGCGTTGTCAAACAAGTCAGACTAGCGGACACAGGTTCAGAGAACTCTCTTATCCTTGGGATGGGAAACTGACCCTAAAGGCGGAAGAATCAGCAATGATCAATGGCATGAGGATGAAGAAGGCAGTGGAAGCCACTGCATTAAAGACACATAATAATGTTTATCCACAGGACATGTAGCCTATAACAGGAAAAAAGTGTCATGATGATCTCTCCATTGACCAAAGATTCCAGAATAGTCCCCCATTTGGATCGCCGGTAAGAGACTACCAAGGCGGAGGTGACAATAATAATTATATTAAATGACCAACGGAAAGATAATGTTGTACCAGCCGGGGCGTGGAATGTCACAAGTTTGAACGTCGTAGGGAAGCTAGAAAATCTAAAGGCGAAAAGCAAAGACTCAATATAGTAGGAAGTGGAAAGAAACAAGCATTTCTAGATACCAACAGCAGCAGAAAATGGTATAATGGGAATAGGATTCGTTATGGACAGGAACGTAGGGCAGAGAGTGTCTTACTGTGAACAGTTAAGTGATAGGATACAATGGACAGCAAACCAAACCGACAACGATAGTTTAGATCTACATGCTGACGTCGCAAGCTGAAGATGAAGAGAAGGGGAAAGTGTATGACAATATTGAAAGGGTAATACAGTACGTAAAGGGAGATGAAAATCAAATAATCATGGGAGACTGGAATGTAGTTGTAGGGGAAGAAGCAGAAGAAAAGGTTATAAGAGAATATGTGCTTGGGACAAGCAATAAGAGAAGAGCCAGACTAATTGAGTCCTGCAACAAATTTCAGCTAGTAATAGCGAATACTCTGCTCAAGAATCACAAAAGGAGGAGGTATATTTAGAAAAGGCCAGGTGATGCCGGAAGATATCAGCTAGATTACATCACGATCCGATAGAGAATCCAAAATCAGATACTGGATTGTAAGGTGTACCCAGGAACAGATATAGACTCAGATCACAATGTACCAGTGCTGAGGAGTAGGCTGAAGTTTAAGAGATAAGGCAGGAAGAATCAATACGCAAAGAAACAGTTCAATTGATCGATGAAAAAAGGAAGTCCAAAAACGTTGAGGGAAATTCAGGAATAGGGAAATACAAGTCCTTAAGGAATTAAATAAATAGGAAATGCAGAGAAGCTAACCTTGTAAGACGAAATGGCTGCATGAAGAATGTGAATGAGAAATCTAAAAAGAAATGATTGTCAGAAGGACTGACTCAGCATGTAGGAAAGTCAAAACTATCTTCGGTGACATTAAAAACAAGGGTGGTTACATTAAAAGTGCAACAGGAATTCCACTGTTAAACGCAGAGGAGAGAGCGGATAGGTGGAAAGAGTACACTGAAGGCCTCTAATAGGGGGAAGATTTGACGTGATAGAACAAAAAACAGGAGACCATTTAGAAGAGAAGGGGATCCAGTATTACAGTAAGAATTTAAAAGATCTTACGAGGACTTAAGATCAAATAAGGCAGAAGGGATAGGTAACATTCCACATTCCATCAGAATTTCTAAAATCATTTAGGGGGGGGGGGGGGGGGGTGACAACAATACGACTACTAACGTTGGTTCGTAGAATGTATGAATCTGGCGACATACCATCTGCCTTTCGGAAAACTATCATCCACACGATTCCGAACACTGCAAGAGCCGAAAAGTGTGAGAATTATCGCACAATCATCTTTACAGTTCATGCATCCAAGTTGCTGACCAGAATAATATACAAAAAATTGGGGACATGTTAGATGCCGATCAGTTTGGCTTTACGAAAGGTAAAGGCACCAGAGAGGCAATTCTGACGTTACGGTTGATAATGGTAGCAGGACTTAATAAAAGTCGAGACACTTTCATAGGATTCGTCAATGTGGAACAAGTGTTCGACAATGTAAAATGGCGCAAGATATTCAAAATTCTGGGAAAAGTAGGGGTAAGCCATATGAAGAGAAAGTGTAATATACAATACTTACTAGAACCAAGAGGGAATAATAATAGTGGACCACCTAGATTAAAAAGGGTGTAAGACAGGGACGTGGTCATTCGCCCCTGCTGTTCAATTTGTAGATCGAAGAAGCAGTAATGGAAATAAAAGAAAGGTTCGGAAGTGGGATTAAAATTCAAGGTGAAAGGTTATCAATGACACGATTCGCTAATGACATTGCTATCCTATGTGAAGGTGAAGAAGAATTAAATGATCTGCTGAATGGGATATGGATTGACAGTAAGTCGAAGAAAGACGAAACTAATGAAAAGTATCAGAAATGAGAACGGCAAGAAACTTAACATCGGGATTGACGGTCTCAAAGCAGATGAAGTTAAGGAATTCTTCTACCCAGGCAGCAAAATAATCGATGACGTACGGAGCAAAGAGCGCATCAAAAGCGGACTAGCACTTTGAAAAAGGACATCCTTGACCAAGAGAAATCTACTAGTACCAAATATAGGCTCTAATTTGAGGGAAAATTTCTTAGAATGCAAGCTTGGAGCACAGCACTGTATGGCAATTAAACATGGACTGTGGGAATACCGGAACAGAAGAGAAGCGAAGCATTTATGATGCGGTACTACAGACGAATGTTGAACATTAGGTGGACTGATAATGTAAGAAATGAGGGGGTTCTGCGCGGAATTGGAGAGGAAAGGAATATGTGGAAAACGCTGACAAAGAGAAGGGACAGGACGATAGCACATTTGTTAAGATATCAGGGAATGACTTCCACTGTACTAGAGGGAGGTGTAGAGGGCAAAAACTGTTGAGGAAAACAGAGACTGGACTACATCCAGCAAGTAACTGAGAACGTAGGATGCAAGTGCTACTCTGAGACGAAGAGGTTAACACGTGAGAGGAATTCGTGGCGAGCCGCACCAAACCAGTTATAAAACGGAAGACTCAGAAAAAAGTGCTTTTATTATTTCATTAGAATGCCCACTGTTGTCTCCTTTTTCACAAAAGAGACTACTTTTAGTTTCAGTGAATGTTGTTTTGACGAATCTGTCTTTCCGATGGCCACTTCATTTTCTATTTCTTCACTTTTTTTGTGTTGCCATTTCGTTTGTTTTCCCTGCTCTTACTGTTTGTCTTATACTTAAATGACTTACATTGGGTAATTCCTGTCTTTTACTGAGCATTTTCGAACTTTTTTCTTTCTTGGATCAACAGTACTATTCCTTCCGTTACCCAATGTTTCTTCGCAGATGCTTTCCTTCTACATATATTTGTCTGTCCAACCTTCAACTAAAATGCCAATTCTAGTATTCATTATCGCAATATCTAAAACTTCAGAACTTCGAACGCGCATTAGCAATCCTCATCTCTTCCATATCCAACTTCTTACGCTCTTAAACTTCAATCTACTCTTCATCGTTACTAAATTGTGATCCGAGTTCGTATCTGCTTCTGATACAGTGTGTCTTACAGTCCACTCTATCTGACCATATGTAATACACTTTGTATTTTCCCATATCTTAAAACTTATCCGAATATACCTTTTCCTCTTGTGATTTTTGAACAGTGTATTAGCTATTACTAGCTGATATTTACTGCAGAAATCAGTTTGTCTTTCTCCCCACTCACTCTTACTACCGAGCCCACATTTTCCCGTAACATCATTTTAAATGTCTTCACATACCACAGAGTTCCATCCCCCATGATTATTACATTGTGATCTATCTTTGTATACTGAGCTACCCGTGCAGTACCCTAACTAAATATCTTTACATCTTCGTCTTCTGCTTGTGACATCGGCATGCATACTTGAATTATTGCTGTTTGAGATCGTTTGGTGTCGATTCTGATGAGAAGAACCTTGCCACTAAGCTATTGACAGCAACTGAATCTCTACTCTACTTTCCTATTCATAACAAATGCTGCGCCTGTTGTACCATTCTATGCTGCTTTTGATATTAGCCTGTTTTAGTCTGACCAGAAACACTTATCTTCTTTTTATTTTACTTCACTGATCCCCACTGAATCTAGATTGTACCTCTCCATTTCTCTTTTGAGATATTCTAGCTGCCCTGCTACATTCAAACTTTTGATGCTCCGATTCATAGAATGTTACACTTTCGTTGGTTATTAAACATTTTCTAATGGCTACTTCCCTTTCCGGATTTCTCTACCGGAGATCCGATTGGGGGACTAATCCACAATCATTTGCCATTGGAGAAATCATCAAGACACTATTGGTCGTTTTTCCGATGGATGCAATTTACGTATCTAACTCACTTTCCACAACATGGGCAAGAGGATCCCATGAAACTCTATGCAGGCCTCCGCCGACATTGACAAGGGGAAGCATAAACTCTAATACCGGAAATATTCGGTCGTGACTGCTGATAATTTTTATTCAAAATTAAAGCAGTGGTTGCGATCAAGCCCGGGACAAAGGACAAGATTACTAGACAATGACGTTCCCTCTATACTGTCGGCGTAAAGAATATTAGTCCCACAATAACCCACTGATACGGTAACATCAAACATAAATACTCTGTAGATTTTTGTGTGCCGTGCGTAGGAAACTTCCCTGTGCCCTGGAAAGTCTGACGGTGTTTCCAATACCCAGCCCGCAAACAGCATACGGTGGGGAGATCTGACAGGGGTCTTGAGTCCTGCGTCAGCGCCATCATTTCTATAAACGGAAACCTTGCGCGTGACATCGGCAAACGGAGCCCCGTGGGTGGCTGTCGTGGGCAAGCGCTTGAATTGGCAGCGGTGGCGGCTGCGGTGGCGCTAATTTGCGTGTCATTCAGCGAGAGCTAATTCCGTGCTGTGTCAACGCCGGCCGCGCCGCGCCGTCCCGCCCTGCTGAGTGCGGAATAAGACCGCCGACTATTCAATTATGACCGCGGTGCAGCGCCACACACTCGCTCGGTTCTCACTAGGTCACCAGTCGCCACCACAGTCTGACGCGGACAATGGAAACGAGACCGGGATATAACGTGTGCATAAAGCCCTGCCCTATTGTATTTATTGGTGGCTTTTGGAACATACGAAAAATTTCAAAATACTTTCCTTCCTTCTGTATAATTCCCTACTCCTTTCATAGGCTTTGCGGGAGGCTCCTAGCCGCTCTTCAACCACGCTCTTCAGCAGAGAGTGCACCATTATAAAATTTATTGCAGATAAAAACTGTTTGAAGCGGGTTCGAGCCTGAACTCTTGCCTTTCGCAGGCTGTACAAGCACAACTGACGAACTGCTCTCACAAAAAAATGGCTCTGAGCACTATGGGACTGAACTTCTGAGGTCATCAGTCCCCTAGAACGTAGAACTACTTAAACCTAACTAACCTAAGGACATCACACACATTCATGCCCGAGGCAGGATTCGAACCTGCGACCGTAGCGGTAGCGCGGTTCCAGACTATAGCGCCTAGAACCGCTCGGCCACTGCGGCCGGCCCTGCTCTCACAGTTCATACAGCTTTGTCACTGGTTCGATTTAATATTTCTTCGTTAATTGCTCGACTTACACACAAAATCTTACACATTCTTCTGTAACACCAAGTTTCAATATATTTTCTTTCCCTGTCTGTACTGATCGTCATCTTCAATTCGAGACTACCCTCCAGATAAAATACTTTCGGAAAAGTCTTTCTTACTCTTAACTTCATGCCAACGGAAATATTCTCCTAACGGACAACAAAAAATCCGAAAATGTTCCTCTTTATTTGAGAGATTCTTACGCTAAACTTGGGTACCATCTGCTTCATTCTCTATCTCCCTCAGCACCTGTAAAAATATTTCCAAAAATTTTGGCATGCAAATATATTAGCGTTTTTTTAAACATGCACCTCACCCGAAATCCCACAAGCTCTGCTAACTGTAACTCACTGACATTCACTAATCCATCGCTGTAACTCCTCACACCCAACAGCTCCCAGTTGCCCTTTCTCACCCACTCATTCACCACAACTCATTGTCATTTTCTCTTTGTGTGTGTGTCTCTCTCTCTTTCTGTCCTGTGCCACAGCCACAGTTCTCTTGCTTGTTTCCTCCTGTCTCTGTCTCCCTCTTACTCTCTCTTGTGTTAACATCTCATTCATTCCTACACCTGTTGTCTCTTTTCTCTGTGGCTGTGTCTCTCTTCCTCCTTGTCATTGCCATATACTCTGCCTATTATCACTGGTTCTTACCCACTTCCACTTTCTCTTTATTCCTCCCGCTTCCCACCCCCCTCCCCCTGTCACTGTCTGCTTCAATTTTCTCGTAGCACTATTCTGTCATTGTCAACTATGTTCCACTGCCAACTATGTTCCACTGCCAAAGTGTCTCTCTCTTTCTCTCCCACTGCCATTGTCTCCTTCGCTCTTTCTATAACACAGCCATTGTCCACTATCTTCCAGTACTTATTACTTTTCCATCTCTTTGCCAATGCCTCTTTCTCTCTTAGTATAGAAAAAGGCGAATATGTTCAGGCGCCAAAAATTTTGAGAAAAATTTTAAAGGTGTGTGTAACGTAGAAGGAGACAGCTGGTACTTCACTTTTCAGTCGGAATCTTGTAAATAAACATGGGCATATTCGAATATTGGTGCTCCGATAGGACCATTTTTCGGGTGATTCCCTTTTTTCCCTGGTGCAGCAAACCAAATAACTCATAATAGGGATGTATTGGTCACTAAAATTTAGACAGTTTACTTATGTGTAATTGAAATAACACAAAATTAAATATACAGGTCAGACCATACTTTTCCTGCAAAAAAAATTTGTATGCGCTACAGTACTACAATATGGGGTTCCCAGATAACGGAAACAATTTACGACATATTTCTCCGTGCTGCACCACTTTCTAAACTAGGTAAACTATGTTTTCATCTCACACCGGGTTTTACTTCTTTATTTTACGTGTGCAATTAGGGTAACTCTGAACCTGCGTATCCCGGAAACGGATAAAAATATGAAGAACATTATCAAGGTTTTCCAAGATCGGGAGCTTAGGAATACATCATAAACATTAAAGCCATTTTCAGCTTTGTTTTGGTACCTAAAACCAAGGTTTGGGGGTGTTTCTCGATAACATATCAGATTTTTGAAAACAGGGAGATGGATTTTCTAGATATTTGCCTAGAGACTATATCGTTAAAATTTGAGCAATTTCGCGATTATTTATTTAGATTGCTCGTCATACAGGATTTTACGTGTAGAAGTAGAGTAACTTTGAACTTCTTTATCTCGGAAATGAATACATCATGAAAATTTTCAAATTGTTCGTGAACAGGATCTTCGGAACATATCGTATAAATCTTGGAGGCCTCGGCTCCGATTTGGTCCGCCGATGGCGATGGAAATATAGTATAAGAGTTGTATTTTCCGAAGAATCGCCCATCAATTAATGGTGCCTCCATAATGCCCATCAATCCTACCGTAGGCTACATCAAATGCAAAATTAATTAATGATTTGCTCCATTTATCTAAGCAGGATTAAATGTATAATATTCACACTATGACTCTATACTGTGTGATAGTGACACTAAGAGGACCTTAGGGTGTACAAATGGTCCTAGACCAAGGCCTATCCAAAACACTTGACCCTAGCTTTTTCTCACCAGGAGAACCTGATGTATGAGGACCGGAAAATCCTGTTTCTATGTGCAGCGTTTTGAAACGTGTTAGGTATGCATACCTATTTTGACAGCATATGTCTCTTTTTCTGAGAATCATCCCTGTTTTTCGCCAGTGTGAGTTATATAAACGAAAAACTTCCGTTGTCGTCGGTTACTTTACTACGGAAGTAGAAAAACTCGTCTTTCAACGTCTCATCTCCTAATCCAATTCCTGCACTACCACCTGGGTTAATTTTACTTTAGTCCATCATCCTTGTCCTACTTCTATTGATTTTCAAGTTACAAGCACTTTTCAATATCGTATCCAATCCACTGAGCTGATCTTTCTTCCTTTTCCGTCCCCAACATAGTTATGATGTCTTCGGTGAACTTTAAACTTCTATTTGTTTTCCAAGAACTTTAATTCCTTTATCAAAAATCTTCTGTGGTTCTTTTACTACTTGCACTACACAGAGACTGAAAAATACGGGGGATACGCTAGACACTCCGTCCTCCCCCCCCCCCCCCTCCCACTCCACTAGTGCTTCCCTTTCATGTCCTTCGGCTCTTGTAACAGTAGTGTGCTTCCTGTACAAGCTGCATATAATATTTCGGTCCCTTATGGCAACAAAATCTCCAGAGATAATTGAGGAGAAAGATCGGTATACTAGGTAGTTCGATTCAAGCATAATTCCCGGAAAGGGGCGACAAATTATTTAAATACAATCAAATAAACTTAAAACATATCTCAAATTTTGTTTGAAAACAATTAGAATGAAATCACAAAAAGTTTGTTGAAACATAAATCTTTAGATGACAAATAACTTGATATATATTTTGTACTGACAAAGCCAGTAGTTAACTACACAACAACCATTCTGATTAAAACCAATTGTGTTATCAACATTCTCATTAGATTTTCATAAGTCTTATAAGAACTGAAGGTACCTAATCATACAATCAACTATGTATTTTTACAACACAATTTTGTGTAATGCAGCTTAAATTTATCAATAATCGAAACCATAAAACGTGCTTATTGTAGGATCTGTTGATTTCTTTCTGTAGGGTAACTGTATCTTCACAAATTCTAGCGTTGTAAGCAAATAAACAGCAGTCTATGATAATGCTGGGTTAAGCTTAATGGTAAATTAGTAAGCATTAAGCAAGAAATGTCAGGTGAAGACAAAAGAAAAAGGCTTAGTGTAGATAAAATATAAGTAAATTCGAAGGTAAGTGAATTCTAAACCTAAAGGACAATAGAACTAAGCGGTCTCAGGGCTCGCAGTTCCATAAGAGAATGGAATGAAATAGAAAGAAAAAGGGAAACCAAGTGAATGAGAAGTTACAAATATTGTGACTCTAAACCGTAGATTGTTTCTACTTGGCGAAGCTGTAGGTTGATTGACGCTTTCGTGAAGTTCACGTTGATGTTGACTGTGATACTGTGGCCACTCCAAGTGATACTGTTATGTAGATGGCGACGCTGACTGTAAGTGAGTAGCTTACGACGTCTGCAGGAGAGTGGGAGAGATTCAGAACACGGTACGTGCATATTCGGGTATAGGGGCAGAACGCAGCTTGTTGTGGGAAGAAAAGGGTCCGACGATACCTCCACCTAACGTTGTGAGTAGTGGCTGTGGAGGTGGGTCCTGGGTCAAGTGTTAAAAAGAGTTTAGGCGATGAGGGATATTGTTGTAATCTACTGAAAATAAAGGGTACCAGGAACAAGATGCACGTGGATATCGAATCCGTATAAGCTATTCGAAACCAAAGTAATCAGTTACTGGAAATCGTTACCTTTAGCAAAGGAACTATTTTCAGTCAATACATAGTTCTGTGACTTCATAAAGCCCCAATCGTTTTTTTTCAAAATGCCAGGTTCCCGTGTTGGAGTCCCTGTCCGTCGCACAATTTTAATCTGCCAGGAAGTTTCTCATCAATTTTGTTCCCTATGTGCATAGTGAGAGCCAAGCGAAGAGAGACAACCCTTTAATGTTATCAAACTGTTTCCGACCCATACTGCTACTTCTTATAACATACCAGACAGACATTAGCGTCCGGTTAAATAACGGTAATTTGGAAGTAATCCTGATCACAATCGTAACCAAATCATGAGCAAAATTTGCTTAAATCACAGGATGGCAAATACCAAGGAATATAAGACACTGCAAATATCTGCGGTACCTAGGCGTTTCAGACTCAGTCAGCAGGGAAATTACGAAGACATTGGCACTCCTACTTTCACACACAAGTTTTTAACGTGGCGTATACATCTCAGACAGGGTTAAAACACTTACCATAACTAATCGCACCTTTGCACCACGGAGTTCGATCAACTAGTGTAAAACAAACAGAAATACTGAGTAAGGCAAAAAATATCTCCCTTATTTGGGGAGGGTGCTGTGTAGGTTGTGGTGGGCTACTGATGCAGATGGTATATTGACCGAGAGCGGTATACCTGCCGTTTTCAGTAGGCACAGTAGCTTGGCTAGGTGAACATCAAGCGTTTGTAGAGGAGAAATATATTCTTAATGGTGGTTCTGTGATTACCACTCAGCGAGTGTTTCGCATTCAGTTCGAATTTGGCCGACATGATTCGAGTTTGGGTATCAACCTTTAGTCTATCAGGTTCTGGACAGAAAAGTAAATCTCGGGCTACAACGACGGAAGATGTGGCACATATGAGGACGTCCGTCCAGTAATCTCCAAGCCATTAATCTCTTAAACATGCAGCTGTTCGGTGATTGTGTGATAGGAGTGTAAGAAGAATCCTGCATTGAGATCTTCACATGCACTCATACAAAATGATTGCTAACCAACAATTAATGAGAGAGATTTTGAAGCTTACAGGGCAGTGCGTGGGTAAATTCTCGAGATAATTCCTGCTGGTGCTGCTCTGATTTCTTCTTATGAGGTAGACTTTCTCTTGACAGTTACTGAAAAAATAGTAATTCTTTGCCTGATGTCTTAACAGGTGTCTATCATTTTATTCCTTTTCCTTGTCAGTGTTTTCTATATATTTCTTTCCTCACCGTTTCCGCCCAGAATCTCTTCTTTCCTTGCCATAACAGTCCAACTAATTTTCAACATTAGTCTGTAGCACCACATTCAAATGCTTCGATTCTCTGCTGTTCCGGTTTTCCCACAGTCCATGTTTCATCCATGTTTCACTACCATACAATGCTGTGCTCCACATGTACATTCGCAGAAAGTTTTTCCTCAACTTAAGGCTTATGTTTGATACTACTAGACTTCTCTTGGACAGGAATACCCTTTTTGCCAGTGGTAGTCTCCTTTTTATATCCTCTTTGGTACGTCCGTCATGTCTTATTTTGCTACCTAGGTATGAGAATTTTCTAACCTCAGCTACTTCGTAGTCACCAATTACGATGTTAAGTTTGTCGCTGTTCTCATTTCTGCTACTTCTCATTACTTCCATCTTTCTTCGGTTTACTGTCACTCCATGTTCAGTACGCGTTCATTCTGTGCATCATTCATTCCATTCAACGGATCTTGTAGTTCTTCCGCACTTTCACTGAGGATAGCAATGTCATCAGTGAATCTTATCTTTAATATCCTTTCTCCCTGAATTTTAATCCCACCGCTGAACCTTTCTTTTATTTCCGTCATTGCTTCTTCGATGTACGTTAGAAGCTAAATACTATATCTATGTCTTTCCTGAGCGCTTTGTTCTGGGTCTCCCAATCGGTAATACACAGAGTTCGAAATTTAGTAACGGTTCGGACAGCATCAAATTCTCTAACACGGGATCATGAGCTTGGATGAAGATATGGGGACATCATTCCATGCTGCTTCTTACACATTCTGCTGCATACCTAGCTGGACTAGCCCTCTAGGAAGAATGTCGTGAAGAAATGGATTAAGCGCAACATTGGGATTGTTCAAAAAATGGCTCTGAGCACTATGGGACTTAACAGCTATGGTCATCAGTCCCCTAGAACTTAGAACTACTTAAACCTAACTAACCTAAGGACATCACACACATCCATGCCCGAGGCAGGATTCGAACCTGCGACCGTAGCAGTCGCGCGGCTCCGGACTGAGCGCCTAGAACCGCTAGACCACCGCGGCCGGCTTGGGATTGTTAGTAAAAGATATTTCATTCTACAGTGCAGAGGTCCAACCCCATCGCACTGGCTGACGAGAGGTGACCTATCAGTCTCTCGGTACCCAGTGAGCAGGCGTTTGCAGCTGGTGAGAGATCTGCAACACGTGGTGGCCAGTACAACAGTCGAACACCGTGTGTACCGAGGTAGGTCAGAAAAGCACGGGAAACACCACGTATTTTTGCGTTATCTGGTTGAAACATATGGTCATGAAGAACTAGTAAACACAGACTTCTAAATTCTTGCGACTTACTTTCTTCTCTCAAAGTTTTCACTGACGAATCTGTCAACAGTTGCAGTACATATGTTCAGCGACTAGTTTCAAACCAACTAGTTTATTTTCAAATCTGGCCTACTGAGGCTGCAAAAGGAAGAATAAAACAGTAAATAGTTGCCAGTGAACAGCAAATTCGAAGTGTAATTATTATTAATTATTTGAATTAATCGTACCTGCACTGAAAGTGCCTGATCTTATTAATGAAGATCAAATAGCAATACACGCTTTATAAAATGTTCGCAAAATGGCTGTCGCAATTCACATGTCTCATAGCAAGCCATAATTACACTGGAGTCCGCAGCTCGTGGTCGTGCGGTAGCGTTCTCGCTTCCGACGCCCGGGTTCCCGGGTTCGATTCCCAGCGGGGTCAGGGATTTTCTCTGCCTCGTGATGACTGGGTGTTGTGTGGTGTCCTTAAGTTAGTTAGGTTTAAGTAGCCCTAAGTTCTAGGGGACTGATGACCATAGATGTTAAGTCCCATAGTGCTCAGAGCCATTACACTGGAGGTCAACATAGCCCACAGCTCCAAGAAACTTTCTATGGCGTTAGCGCCACACCTCTTGTACAGGCACATACCCGCAGTCAATGAGCGTGTTGCGTCTTAAATGCGGATGCTTCTAGACACATTTATTAATATTGACACCACTGTAAGTGAATGACAATAACAAACGTACAACTATTACACAAATGCAAATGTTAGTGTCGTGCATACACATTACATATTTGATCATAAGACAGGCGATTCGTAATCATGGGTGCGTCCACGGCCAATGATCGCATGAAATTAAAATAAGGGGCATCGCAGCGCCTTTATTAAACGGTCACAATTAATATAACGTACAATAAAAATAAATAAATTAAAGTCTCACTTGTTGCTCCATTAATTTTGCGTCATACATGCAGATGGTTGCGTTCCAAAAGTCTACATACAAAGATAGTTTACTCATACAAAACGTTTAAAGAACAATACATATTGTTTGTTTGCCAAATAAATTTTGTAAAAAAATGTGTGAAATCTTATGGGACTTAACTGCTAAGGTCATCAGTCCCTAAGCTTACACACTACTTAACCTAAATTATCCTAAGGACAAACACACACACCCATGCCCGAGGGAGGACTCGAACCTCCACCGGGACCAGCCGCACAGTCCATTACTGCTGCGCCTCAGACCGCTCGGCTAATCCCGCGCGGCTAAATTTTGTAGGAGACAGTTATATAGCCCAACTAAAAATCGTCACATGACACAGAATATCTCATAATACGCGAGCACACTGAAACCGTCTTGTCCTGTACTCACTGTGCTAACCCGTTCATGCGTGTCCTATTGTAAATTACAGAAGACAAATACTGAAATACGGATACTCAAGCACTTTACATAATTTTATACAATTATGCGTTACTGGCTTCACATGCCCCATGAACAGTCTATTTCATTTGGAACCGATGTGAATTACGTCACCTTTCACGTAAAAACATCATGATCTGACGTGATTTACTAACAATACAATACGACATAATTTACTAACTAGACAGACTAATGCAACTATAGATGCACTTAAGTGCTCTTCTTCAAAACATTGATTCAGATTCAAACATCTTGATCTGACATATTTGATGGCTTGACACACATATCTAATTGCAGATTACATTCAACTGATATGATATCCACAACAAAGCGCTCAAGTACGGAACATTGTGCTACGTGTCATAAGTGCACAGTTTTTCCTAGTTATTCGCTGTGAGATCTTCGTACACTATTTTGAGGTCTAACGCAGTAATTAGGAATTGAAGAAGGCCATTATGAGTATAGGTGAAAACTTACATATCCTCAACTAAGAAAAAAAAATGAAGAAATAAAATTTCTTCTTCTTAGCATTACCCCATCTATTACGGACTATCCCGTACCCAGGATATGACAAATTTATTTTCTTTAACTTTGTGGTCAGATTCCCTGACGATGCGGTGCTTAATGGAGGGAAGTTGTGTGTCACGCCTCGGCAAATTGTGTAAACCTTGTTCTGTATATGTCTGGTCATGTGTTGTGTTCCCTGAAGTGTAAGAACATTATTCTCCACAGCCATTATTTTTACCGTTTTTTATTTAGGCTACCACTTTCGATTAAACAGTAGTCATCTTCAGACCATGTAGCGTGAACGCCAGAAAGCATCCACAACGAACAGCGGACCAGTATTTGCAACTGGTTTCAGTAGAATACATCACGCATTTCTCGTGATGTCATCTATGGAAACCTGGCGCAAATATTGGCTCCCGTTATATCAAACGAACAAGCTCAACAGAGAATGTAACATCTAGATGTACGAACGTGGAATCACAAATGATAGCGGCTTTAGACGAAATTCTAGCGTATTTTCAAGCAGAGCTAAAGCGTTACTGCAACTGTCAATAACAAAGAAATATGGGAATTTGCACTAGGCAAAATCAGATTTCGTGGACAAAAAGAGGAACCAAAAACTGAAAACGAAAGACTGCGTGTGGAATTAGCGGCGGCAAATGCCCTTGAGGCAACATTTGCACTAGGCAAAATCAGATTTCGTGGACAAAATGACGAACCAAGAACTGAAAACGAAAGACTGCGTGCGGAATTAGCGGCGGCAAATGCCCTTGAGGCAACAGACAGAATTCAGCGTTTAGAAATGGACATCGTAGCCCCAAAGGAACAAAATAAAAAATTACACACTGAAACGAGGCCAACACCACTGACTTCCGCTGCAGTCGCGGCACGTGGTCCTGTCACCAAGCCGAAAATCAGGCTTCAAAAACAAATTGAATTAGCAAAAAATAAACAGGCAAGTAACCCCTTTTTAAATCAGGGAACAACCAGTATGCTAAAGCCATAAGGTAAACCTTAACTAAATTAATAAACCCTTGATTTGATAAAATAAAAGTTCAACCAATAAGGAATACAGTAAACACAGTAATTCTCGAAACTGAGACACAAGCATACAAGAGGAAGATTATTGAAAAAACAGCATACTTAAAAGACATTCGATGCGAAGAACCCAGAAAACTAAGACCACTACTGGCAGCACACAGCGTTCAAGATTTTCTAAAAGAACTCTTTGAAATATATCTCAGCGACAACATCAGCAAAGAGGAATTTCCTACAAGAACTGACAATACGATTCAAGACAGGACCGAAAGGAAAAAGAACGGTAAATAATGTTGTAGAGGTGACACCATGGGTGAGATTACTATTGCGACAGAGGGATGGGTGTATATACAACTTGAACCTTTACGCCTTAGGGATTAAGTGTCAGTACAAAGGTACCTCAACTGTTGGGATTTTGGTCATTCGTCGAAAAGATGTGACAGGGAAGCTACCTGCGGGAAATGTGCGAAACCCGGACATAAAAAATTAGAATCTCATGAAGAAACGACTGTTGGCTGTATTCCTTGCAAGAACGTGTAACAAAGCTGGGGGATTAGAGTGCCCAGCTTATAATGAACTCTACAAAAGACAAAAGAAAAAACGGAGTATGATGTCACCAACAATGTCCACTAACACACAGCAAAACCAAAGCAGTGAGACAACACTCTTTGGACATCGAGATAGGGATATGAATACAAGTATCAACTACGGAAATGTACAGACGTTGTTTCAACAAAACGCGGATATGAACACCAACATCCCACTTTGCAGAAGCAAACGCAAATCACCAGCAACCAAACTAAGAACGTGGCGACTTGCAGTAGCCTGTAGTCAACAGCTTGGGCTAATGCTGACCACCAACGAACATGGATTCCCTCAATAGTTACAACATTGTGTAAGAAAAATATTTTAGCCTAACAGATTACACCGACAATACGTGTTTCTACGGCGCCATGGACTACAATGTGACGAGGCAAGTTAAACGCGAATCTTTCCAGTGAGCAACACTGCAAACGGCGACTCTTTTTTTTAGGATAGGAGAACCGGAAGAGGAAGCCCTGAGTAAAGAAGGCCTTAAAAACAGCGAACAAAAGATAACAGAAGTACATAAAAATGACTATAGACATCCAAGATATGGTCATGCCTACCAAGAACAAGACCATGACACAGTCGTTAAACACAACGCACCACGCTTAACAGAAGTACATGACAATGACAACAGACATTCGAGACACGGTCAAGCCCACCCAGAACAGGATAATGACACAGGCATAACACCGGTACATCCGGACACACCGAGACGGTATAAATGCAGATTAATTCTTCCCTCGCCATACGATAGGTTATCGTTTAATTAAACAACAACTTCAGAGAAATATGAATATGACACAGCAAAATTTAAACTGTACGTTTCGTCTACGGTGTCAATAAGTGCGAAAAGACAACTCAGGCGGAAGAAACATAAATGAGAAACAGACCCAAACAGACTACT
The DNA here is from genome assembly GCF_021461395.2 of Schistocerca americana. Classification (NCBI taxonomy): domain Eukaryota; kingdom Metazoa; phylum Arthropoda; class Insecta; order Orthoptera; family Acrididae; genus Schistocerca; species Schistocerca americana. The sequence continues at coordinate 962,751,555 of NC_060119.1, forward strand.
TCAAACAACAAGAAGTGACCATACGCCATATGGAAACTAAAACCAACATGAACACACAACGTTCACGAAAAATCACAAACAATCTTCAACTGAAGAGACATCACATCACCCAAAATCGGAAATTATTTCAAGAGAGAAATACCACGGCCCAGTACATCAGATAGAGTTACGAAACTATGAAGTAAGAAAAAGAACAGACTACGGTGGCATCGAAGATAACTTGCGCCTAAGTCGACTGCAAAAGAAAGGAGGTTTTCAAACTGCACTAAGAGTGACAATAAGACTGAAACACGCATTGGGTGACACAATATGGTACGACTGAACAAACAGACAGAATGATTCTACGAGCCGAAAAGCTACCAACAGATAAACCAGAACTCTGTAATCTTTTACGTAAATCATGTGAACGAAGAAAGGAAGTCCTTAACCTTGGCAAAGTCTATAAGGACCTGGTAAGGGCGCACGGACGCATATATCCCGATTACGCCCTAAGTGGGCCGAAGTTCTTTATTTTACTAAGTTTCCATAGTGAAAGCATTGCAGCAAACTTTATGGGTAGTACGACGGTGGCTGCAGAGCTTGGTGGCCTGGTGAACGAGATATGCGCGACACATTGTGTCTACAAGAACCGTTCACTTGACATGGAAGAATTTCGTGCCTTTCGAGGCAGTATATGAAAATCACAGGCACGAACAAGGCCAAGGCTATAAACATTGTAGCAAACAATAACATTACAATTACACAAATAAAGCAAAATTATGCTCACAATACACCCTTACAGTCGAAATAATTGCAGGCAGGAAGCATGGATCATTTGGTCGACCTACGCCCACTACTCATTTGAAATAGAGCCTTTTGCTGAAGTAACAATATAAGTTGCTCGATTGGCAAATGGCAGACGACTACTTACTTTAACAGGCATAAATGCAAGGTCAACCCTCTGACACTCTGACACAACGGACGCCAGAGGACAAATAATAGTCGACGTTATAAACGAATGTTAGACTGAACAACAAATTTGAATTGAAAGTGTGTAAATTGCATGATTTTCAGTTAGTTATGTTTATTTCAGTATAAAATGATACAAAATCATCATTGCCTTAAAATATTTAGCTGTAGTTTTTTTTTTTTTTAAGTTATCTACATTTTTGTATGAATAACTCACTAACTAAATATGCATTCATATTCCAAGCTTCAACATAACAAATTTTAAGTGAACAATTACTTGAATTATGTTATGTGTTATGCATTGATAAATTTCAGTGCCATTCTGGAATTAAAAAAGTAAAATATTATGAAAAATGAAGATAATATTACATGAATGAAAATACTTTGTAAGTCTACTTTGTACCAGAAATATCTAAAGCACAAAAGAAAATATATAAATTAACGGTTCACAAATTTATATAAAGGACTACAAATGTTAAATGTCCATATGTACAGTATATACAATTACATATTTTGTTCAGGGGTAAATTCAGAAGACGACCGTTTTCGCTAGGCTTGACGTTTATACACATACTCGAGAACATTCCTTACGACAGTCCGGCAGTAATCTGCTAAAATAGTAGAGCTCCACTTTCCGGCATACCTCTTCTCAAATGTGATAATATGTTGATGAAATCGCTACCCATATTCATCAATTACTGCACCAGAAACTTTGGGGAAGAAGTCAAGATGACTAAGTAAGAAATTGCATTTTCAGTGACATGTTGCAACCAAGTTTTTCATAAGGCGACAACAGGTTATATACAGAATGAGATTTTCACTCTGCAGCGGAGTGTGCGCTGATATGAAACTTCCTGGCAGATTAAAACTGTGTGCCGGACCGAGACTCGAACTCGGGACCTTTGCCTTTCGCGGGCAAGTGCTCTACCAACCTTTTTTTTTTTTTTTTTTAACCACTGCGCCACCTCTCATTATTCAGTTAGCCCGTCTCCAGCCATCCTGATTTAGGTTTTCCGTGATTTCCCTAAATCGTTTCAGGCAAATGCCGGGGTGGTTCCTTTGAAAGGGCACGGCCGATTTCCTTCCCCATCCTTCTCTAACCCGAGCTTGCGCTCCGTCTCTAATGACCTCGTTGTCGACGGGACGTTAAAACAACACTAACCTAACCTAACCTATTCAGTTAGCGATCTTCAGTTGAAGTTTTACAATGTACACCGACGAAGAGAACGTACAAATGCAACTCATCTATGGAGAAACGAAGTTACCAGAACAGTAACTGCAATAATGTTTTCTCATTTATAAGACTGGTACATGTGGTAAAGTAAAAATGAAATGAAATTATCTTATGGCATTGATGACTGGGATGTTCCATCGGGGAAGTTCGGCCGCCGAGTGCAAGTCTTATTTCAGCCGACGCACGTGCGAGGGATGAAGATGAAGACAACACAACACCCAGTCCACGAGAAAATTTCCGACCCCGGTAGAAATCGAACCCAGGCCCGCTGCATGAGAGGGAAGCACGTTACCACTTTTTTTCACATAATGGAGTAACAATAACAAACATAAACTGCTGCTAGCATTTTTTTATATATAAGACGATGACCTTTATAAAATAAAATATTGCTGGGAAACGTATAAAAGTGGACTTTTTTTTTTTTTTGCAGAATGGTGCAACAATAACAAACATAAACTGCTTCTAGCATTTTTTTAAAATATATAAGACGATGACTTTTGTAAAATAAAAGTTTTCTGGGAAACGTAAATAAGTGGATATTTTTTTTACAAAATAGTGAAAAAAATATATCCTGCTTCTGTCAGTACAAAACAATAACGGTCTACGTTCCTCTTTTGGGCGCGTACCTCGCTAATCCCGTTATACGTCGCGTTAGTGTCGGGTACTTCTTCACGTGTGTTTGTGGATCCTCTCCACTGTCCTGGTCCTTTCTAGTTCTGATACTTATAGACAATAACTACATTCTCCTACCCGGGACACCCCAACTGGGTGGGGGATCAAGCAAAACACTCCCTAAAAAATTTGCGTAATATGTTTGATATATCAGATGTCTCATAAGCTGTGAGTGATGTTCCTGTAGTAAGTCCCAAAAGTCGAGCACATTCTTACTGCCGTCTCGGAAGAGATAACGCACAGTCAAACCTCGAATCCAAGTCACTGCGTTTGTCTTTGTTCAGGGATAATATGTCCTATCTGGGAGAAGTAGTGTGCGTGGTTCTATTGTTTGCGGCCCCACCCGAAGGAGGAAGGCGATCATTTTTTTGACCAAACACCATACGTCCGAGGAAAGGTACGCATATCAGGCGATGCTCCTCTGTGTCTATACCATTGCACTGCGGACACAGTGGCTCGTCCGCCATATGAATTGTATGCAACCTGAAACGAGTCACGTATTTCCCGTTTACCACCTTATACGACAGTGCGCGCGTTCCCGTATCAAGGTGTGGGTGGTGAACTGTACGCCATACCACCGACCACGTAACTGTTGGTTGGCGGCGCTCTGCGGCATTATTCGGCCGTCGTCGAGTCAAGATGTGATATATATCACGTGCCGTTGCCGTCCTGGTAGTCGGTAGTTCCATGTGTACATAACTGTGTTCCACAAAAAAGGTTCACATATGGGCAAGTGCTGGTGAGATGTGAGACACCGCTACCGGAGCCGAACGAGAAGGTGGAGCGAGTTCGTCTACCAAGGTGCCCATCAGACTTGTCTGGTGTCGTGTCCACATCTTTATCATTGTGGTTACATAAATAGCCGCCGGCCGGAGTGGCCGAGCGGTTCTAGGCGCTACAGTCTGGAACCGCGCGACCGCTACGGTCGCAGGTTCGAATCCTGCCTCGGGCATGGATGTGTGTGATGTTCTTAGGTTAGTTAGCTTTAAGTAGTTCTAAGTTCTAGGGGACTGATGACCTCAGCAGTTAAGTCCCATAGTGCTCAGAGCCAGCCACATAAATAGCCACTGCTCGGTCGCGTACGTGGACTAGTCCAAGACCTCCACGACTACAAGGAAGGGTGAGGGTTTCGTATCCTAGCTCAAAAATATCCTAGTGCCGGCAGGATTCGGCGGGCCAACACCACCGGCATAGGAAGAACTTGTGCCAGGTGGGGGAGCGAGAAGCTAGATAAGTGCTGGCAAAGGTGATCCGTTGTATCATATCCAGTGCCCTTAACCTGTGACTTCGGACACTCGCACGAATTGTTTGCAGAAGATGTCTATAACTCAGTGCCGCCGTGCGTCGGACGTCTGTAGTGAATGTAATTCCTAGGCATTTCATCTTGTTGATCGGCTGTAATGGTGCGACACTTCCTGTCAGGAGTCCTCTCCCGATGTTCATCGCTCCCGACTTTGCCACGTTCAGGCGACTTCCCGTAGCCACACAATACAAATTAATCCAATGTAAGGCCGCTCTTGCCTCGTCGCCTGACCGTGCTAAAAACACTAGGTCATTTGCGTATGTTTGGCATATAAACTTGTTGTGTCTTATCGTCATTCCTTGGAGTCGATTCCGGAGCCCGCAGAGCAGCGGCTCGACAGTGATGGCATACAATATCGTTGACAGCGGGCACCCTTGTCTGACCGATCGTGAGATGACGATGGGCCCCACCAAGCGTCCATTGATGAGCACTTTGGATGCGGCTCCGTGGAGTAGTCTCATGACGACGGTGACAAAACATTCCGGAAACTTCATTTTCGTCATCACGTCCGTGAGATAAGCATGACTCAGCCTGTCAAATGCGCGATCGAAGTCTATCGATACCAATACACCCCGGAGACGACATGTTGATGCCAGTGCGATAACATCACGTTAGTCGCTGAGTGCAGTTTGTATATTGCTATCTCCTCCTAGCTGGGTTTGGTCGAGTGATATCACTTAGCGTATTACGCGTTTAAAGCGTGCTGCAAGTATCCTGGCATAGATCTTGTAGTCGCAATTAAGAAGGGTCAGTGGCCGGTAGGCCTGTATCCCTGTGCCGCCAGATGGTTTGTGGATGGGAATGATCATTCCTTCCACGAAGGAGGCTGGAAGAGGCACGTTGGGAGACATCAATTCGCAGTACATGGCAGTCCATCGTGGAGTCATAAGATCTTTAAATGTACGATAAAACTCTAACGGAAACCCGTCGGGCCCCGGCGATTTGTGCGACGCTCCCTTATCAATCGCTTCCATTACGTCGTCGACTGTGACTTCACCTATTAACTCCAGGTTGGCCGTCTCGTCGAGACACGCGGAGAGCGTTCGTCGGACCTCATGAAAGGCTGCCTGATCGTGTTCCGCTTCTTCATAGAGATGATCGTAGTGTTCCACAAAAGCGATGGCAATGTCTTTTTGCGTTGTCATGCGGCGACCATCTGGCAGTACGACCGTCTGCATTAAGGTTCTGCGGCTACGTTGTTTTTCTCTGATAACGTGATACATCGACGGTGATTCTCCACGGACACGTTCAAAGGCCCTTGCACGGATTGCGACACCCTCCAGACGACGGCGCGTTATGGAAATTATTTGGGCCTGTGCTCGTTTTATACCGGCACGACGCTCCTGTGAAGGTGCTTGTACAGAAAGTTCGCGGAGCATCGTGAAATAAAATTCCGTCGTGTGTCGCCTCCATATCATCTGCTCTCTTCCATATGCAATTAACGCTCGGCGCAATGCAGGCTTAACGCATTCCAGCCACCACTGCAACGTCGTCGGATATGTCGGGAAGCGTCGTTCACACACGTGCCAAGTGTCTTCGATTAATCGTCTGCACTCAGGTTCCCTGAGGTGTGCTGTATTCAGTTTCCAAACACTGCAACTCCTCCACACTTGTTGACGACGCAGGGAGACCGTGCATATACAGGGTGAGTCACCGAACGTTACCGCTGGATATATTTCGTAAACCACATCAAATACTGACGAACCGATTCCACAGACCGAACGTGAGGAGAGGGGCTAGTGTAATTGTTTAATACAAACCATACAAAAATGCAAGGAAGTATGTTTTTTAACACAAACCTACGTTTTTTTAAATGGAACCACGTTAGTTTTGTTAGCACATCTGAACATATAAACAAATACGTAATCAGTGCCGTTTGTTGCATTGTAAAATGTTAATTACATCCGGAGATATTCTAACCTAAAGTTGACGCTTGAAACCTCCGACGTTCAGTTGCTTGTTGTAACAAACACGGGCCACGGTCGGCGAGCAGCGTCTGCAGGGACGTGTTTACGATGACGACTGTGTTTACGAGTGTGGCTGTAGTGCACTGTTGTGGTTTGGTCTAGCTGTCGCAGTGTCCGCATGTAGCGCTTGCTGCTATTGTTATGCTGCATTCGTCTCCGCACGCAGACGAACTGTGGTACACCGTGTTACCAGACGTCTGTGATAATGTAGTGTTGTAGGAACTGTGACCATGGTGTATTCCAACTCTGAAAAGGCGGAGATGATACTCATCCATGGCGGGTGTCGACGAAATGCAGCTGAAGCAAGCAGAACGGTACCCGGACAGAGAGCATCCAACGTGCCGCACATTGCAAAACATCTACCGCCAACTGTATGCAACAGGTATGGTTGTAGCACGCAAACGGGTCCGTAACAGGCCCGTCACAGGAGAAGCGGGTGCAGTTGGTGTGTTAGCTGCTGTTGCCATGAACCCACACATGAGTACACGGGACATTGCGAGAGCCGGTGGACTGAGTCAAAGTAGCGTCATGCGCATACTGCATCGTCACCGCTTTCACCCGTTTCATGTGTCGCTCCATCAGCAATTACATGGTGATGACTTTAATCATCGAGTGCAATTCTGTCAATGGGCATTAACAGAGAATGCGTTGCAGTTCTACCTGTTTACCGATGAAGCAGGTTTCACAAACCACGGGGCAGTGAATCTACGGAACATGCATTACTGGTCCGTGGACAATCCTCGCTGGCTCAGACAGGTAGAGCGACAGCGACCGTGGACTGTAAATGTATGGTTCGGAATCATTGGCGACCACCTCATTGGTCCTCATTTCATTGCAGGGGCCCAAACAACTGTCTGTCGGACCCCGACGGTGCGTAGATGTTAATGACCCGTACTACCAGCACTGTGAGCGCCAGTCCTCGCGCTGACGGCAGGTACACCACGTCCTCGCTACTATGCCGCTACGTAGCAGTATCGCTGCGCCGCTGCCGCCGTCGGTAGTAGGTGTAATGTGTGTATCGTACTCATAGAGGTCGGGGAAGCTCTCAACACATACTTCCTGCAGCAGAACGATGTCGAAGTCTGACACGTTTCTACAGAATGATCTGCCAACGTTGCTCAAAAATGTCCCACTGGAAACGCGTCGACGTATGTGGTATCAGCATGATGGTGCACCTGCACATTCCGCAATTAACACTAGCCTGACCCTTGACAGGATATTCGACTGGCGTTTCATAGGACGTGGAGGACGCATAAATTGGCCAGCCCGTTCTCCTGATCTTACACCTGTGGACTTCTATCTGTGGGGTACGTCAAAGGAGAATGTGTACCGTGATGTGCCTACAACCCCAGAGGATATGAAACAACGTATTGTGGCAGCCTGCGGCGACATTACACCAGGTGTACTGCGGCGTGTACGACATTCATTACGCCAGAGATTGCAATTGTGTGCAGCAAATGATGGCCACCACATTGAACATCTATTGGCCTGACATGTCGGGACACACTCTATTCCACTCCGTAATTGAAAACGGAAACCACGTGTGTACGTGTACCTCACCGCTCATGGTAATGTACATGTGCGTCAGTGAAAAAGACCAATAAAAAGGTGTTAGCATGTGGACGTAATGTGCTGTTCCAGTCTCTTCTGTACCTAAGGTCCATCACCGTTCCCTTTGGATCCCTACGTAATTCGGTGCTCGCCGATACACACGATCGAACAGCGGAGGAGTGGTACTCAAGCGTCAACTTTAGGTTACAATATCTCCGGATGTAATGTTACAATGCAACAAACGGCACTGATTACGTATTTGTTTATATGTTCAGATGTGCTAACAAAACTAACGGGTTTCCATTTAAAAAAACGTAGGTTTGTGTTGAAAAACATACTTCCGTGCATTTTTTTTAATGGTTTGTATTAACCAATTACACTAGCCCCTCTCCTCACTTTCGGTCTGTGGAATCGATTCGTCAGTATTTGATGTGGTTTACGAAATATATCCAGCGGTGATGTTAGGTGACTCACCCTGTATATGCTATGTGATCTGAAAAGGCGACAGGCCACAATTCCGCATCGAGGATCGCAGGTTCGAGACGACGTGTTACGTAATGCGATCGAGACGACTTGCAGACTCGTGACGTAGGTGTATCCACGTCTGTCGACATGTATCGTCTCCCATGTATCAATGAGATTCATGTCCTGTATGAGTTGCCGCAGCTCCGGGCATGAAGTATAACGTGGGTGTTGATCTTTTGGTACGAGCACGCAGTTGAAGTCGCCTCCAAATAAGACATCTTCATACCGACCTAAGAATAGTGTTGCAATCTCCTCTGCGTAATATCGGGATCGGTCGCGCCGTCCGTCGGACCCCGACGGTGCGTAGATGTTAACGACCCGTACTCCCAGCACTGTGAGCGCCAGTCCTCGCGCTGACGCAAGTACACCACGTCCTCGGCTACTATGCCGCTACGTAGCAGTATCGCTGAGCCGCTGCCGCCGTCGGTAGTGGGTGTAATGTATGTATCGTACTCATAGAGGTCGGGGAAGCTCTCAACACATACTTCCTGCAGCAGAACGATGTCGACGTCTGACGCGTGCAACATGTCTCGTAATAATTGCAATTTGACAGGCGTTCTTATCGTATTAATATTAATAGAGGCTGTTCGATATGTCTGCCGCTGTTCCTCAGTGCGTAAAGCGCACATGAACGCTTATGTTAATTTGTGTGCTGCTGCCCGTTGACATGCTGTCTGTGCGTCAGTCTCCATCTTCTGCGTGGTTAACATCCGGTGGACGCAGCACTCGCCATTGCGGGTGCGTCGTCGGTCTATGGGTCAGTATCGGATTCGTCCGCCCAGTGCCTGTGCAGGAGGTCCAGCTCCCGTCGTATCCCTCCGGCCTGGCTGACCGAAGGAGGTGGCGTGGCTGCGGTGGGTGGAGGGACTCCTTCCGTGGGCTTTCCGTCCGGTGTGGCTGTATTCAACCCATGTCTAGCATGATTCGCGTCGTACTGCTGTGTGGGAGGTAGAACCTCCCGTTGCGCCTCTGGATGCACTGTATCGACGTTACACCCAAGTCCGTCTGACGAGGACTGCAGTAAGCAGGTGTCCGACGGCGCCAGCCGTTGTTTCTTGTGGCGCTTCGACGATCGTTGTTTGCGCGTGTGCACCTTCGTGTCCGAGTGCAGAAGTGACTCCCGGTGCTCAGGGACGAAAGCAGCTGTCGGCACAACCGCAGGATCAATTTCCATACCTCCTAACGATCCTTTACGCTCGGTTAAGGGCGTCGTCGGCACCGGAGCGGCAGAAATGTGCGTCGTTTCGTCACTGGAGGCGGCCTCTGCTGCAGTCAGTTGCCGTAAACTGTCAGGATTCTGTAACTGGTCATTCTTCGGGATGGGATCTGTTCGAAATGCGTCGGCATACGTTAATGGCAGCAGCGTCAACGTGGACGGAGGCACGGGTTCGCCGTTTGGAACTTGCACTATCCTCCGCTGCATACATTCGGAACGGATGTGGCCCTCTTTCCCGCAGCCTGAGCATGTTTTGGGTTGTCCATCGTAGATGACTATAGCTCTGCATCCGCCGATGAACAAGTACGAGGGTACATGTTGTGTCAGTTCTATTCTGATTTGACGCACCCCATTGAGCACTCTTCCATATGGGCGTAAGGCGTCAACGACCAAGTGAGACGGAACCTCGAAGGGAAGTTCGAAAATACGTATGTTTCGTAAGCCCAGTCCTGCGTGATCAATACTTACTTCTCCAACATGTCCATCAGAGTGACGAAATTTGAGTCCATGTTTAGCATCTCGGATGATTCTGTCACATACTGCATCGTTAATCAGCTTGACGTAAACGACACTGCTCACTATGGAGAGGTGGATTCCGATAAGTTCGTTGTAGTCAAGTTTAACTTCGTCTCGTAGAAACCTTTCTATTTCGTAGGCTTTCGGTCTCACATATTCATTCGAAAAACTAATCTTGAGAGTCGACTTTCGGTATGCATATGCCATTCTATATCGAGTCGTCCAAACGCGCGAGTACGCGGAAGAAGTAAACAACTGCGCGAGCGCGAACTTCTCCGGCAGGGACGTAAACAGACGTCCGTGCCGTAGCACCGCCGAAGGCAGACTGACGTCGACTGAGCTACCCAAGCACGACTCACGCCCCGTCCTCACAGCTTTACTTCTGCCAGTACCTCGTCTCCCTACCTTCCAAACTTAACAGAAGCTCTCCTGCGAACCTTGCAGAACTAGCACTCCTGAAAGAAAGGATATTGCGGAGACATTCCTGCCGGGGTCGGAAATTTTCTCGTGGACTGGGTGTTGTGTTGTCTTCATCTTCATCCGTCGCACGTGCGTCGGCTGAAATAAGACTTGCACTCGGCGGCCGAACTTCCCCGATGAAACATCCCGGTCATCAATGCCATAAGATAATTTCATTTCATTTTTACTTTACCATATGTGCCAGTCTTATAAATGAGAAAACATTATTGCAGTTACTGTTCTGGTAACTTCCTTTCTCCATAGATGAGTTGCATTTGTGCGTTCTGTTCGTCGGTGTACATTGTAAACCTTCAACTGAAGATCGCTAACTGAATAATGAGAAGTGGCGAGTGGTTAATTAAAAAAAAAAAAAAAGGTCGGTAGAGCACTAATCCGCGAAAGGCAGAGGTCCCGAGTTCGAGTCTCGGTCCGGCACACAGTTTTAATCTGCCAGGAAGTTTCATATCAGCGCACACTCCGCTGCAGAGTCAAAATCTCATTCTGGAAACATCCCCTAGGCTGTGGCCAAGCCATGTCTCCGCAATATCCTTTCTTTCGGGAGTGCTAGTTCTGCAAGGTTCGCAGGAGAGCTTCTGTTAAGTTTGGAAGGTAGGGAGACGAGGTACTGGCAGAAATAAAGCTGTGAGGACGGTGCGTGAGTCGTGCTTGGGTAGCTCAGTCGGTAGAGCACTTGCCCGCGAAAGGCAAAGGTCCCGAGTTAGAGTCTCGGTCCGGCACACAGTTTTAATCTGCCAGGAAGTTTCAGGTTATATACAATCTCGTTGTAATTAATTGCTCGTTTGTTCCCTAAGAACTGTAAACAGACTGTCTTAAAACATTTCCATGCATGCTTCTCATCACCTTAGATGATTCCATGAAAAGTATAGTCTCCAAAAATCTCTCGAATTTGTGGTCCTACAAAGATGCCCTCCTTTATTTTGGCATCATTTGAGTAAGGAAACTTTTGCCTTAACTACTTAAACGCGTCACCATCTTTGTTCATTCCCTTAACAAAGTATTTCATGAGACCCAATTGATGTGCAAGGGCGGGAGGAGAAACTTTCTAGCGTCTACTAGAGGTTCACTCTTAATGTTCTTTATACCTGGTTGAAGAGATTTTCTGGTGGGCCATTCACGTTTATTGTAATGGGATGCACGAGCTCGGCTATCCCATTCTCAGAGAAAGCAGCAATATTTAATATAACCTAACTACATACCTTTTAGCAGTGCAACCACTTCCAAGTCACCACAGATCTGCCATTGAGAGTCATTATACTTGATGGCTTCTAGTAAAATTACAAAAACCAGTACAAGTAAGAACAGGGATAATATTATAATCCATTCTTACTAGATATTATGACTTGGACAAACCATTGTAGTATCTGATTTTAAACTTAACATAAAAATCCGTATATACACCCCTGGAAATGGAAAAAAGAACACATTGACACCGGTGTGTCAGACCCACCATACTTGCTCCGGACACTGCGAGAGGGCTGTACAAGCAATGATCACACGCACGGCACAGCGGACACACCAGGAACCACGGTGTTGGCCATCGAATGGCGCTAGCTGCGTAGCATTTGTGCAACGCCGCCGTCAGTGTCAGCCAGTTTGCCGTGGCATACGGAGCTCCATCGCAGTCTTTAACACTGGTAGCATGCCGCGACAGCGTGGACGTGAACCGTATGTGCAGTTGACGGACTTTGAGCGAGGGCGTATAGTGGGCATGCGGGAGGCCGGGTGGACGTACCGCCGAATTGCTCAACACGTGGGGCGTGAGGTCTCCACAGTACATCGATGTTGTCGCCAGTGGTCGGCGGAAGGTGCACGTGCCCTTCGACCTGGGACCGGACCGCAGCGACGCACGGATGCACGCCAAGACCGTAGGATCCTACGCAGTGCCGTAGGGGACCGCACCGCCACTTCCCAGCAAATTAGGGACACTGTTACTCCTGGGGTATCGGCGAGGACCATTCGCAACCGTCTCCATGAAGCTGGGCTACGGTCCCGCACACCGTTAGGCCGTCTTCCGCTCACGCCCCAACATCGTGCAGCCCGCCTCCAGTGGTGTCGCGACAGGCGTGAATGGAGGGACGAATGGAGACGTGTCGTCTTCAGCGATGAGAGTCGCTTCTGCCTTGGTGCCAATGATGGTCGTATGCGTGTTTGGCGCCGTGCAGGTGAGCGCCACAATCAGGACTGCATACGACCGAGGCACACAGGGCCAACACCCGGCATCATGGTGTGGGGAGCGATCTCCTACACTGGCCGTACACCACTGGTGATCGTCGAGGGGACACTGAATAGTGCACGGTACATCCAAACCGTCATCGAACCCATCGTTCTACCATTCCTAGACCGGCAAGGGAACTTGCTGTTCCAACAGGACAATGCACGTCCGCATGTATCCCGTGCCACCCAACGTGCTCTAGAAGGTGTAAGTCAACTACCCTGGCCAGCAAGATCTCCGGATCTGTCCGCCATTGAGCATGTTTGGGACTGGATGATGCGTCGTCTCACGCGGTCTGCACGTCCAGCACGAACGCTGGTCCAACTGAGGCGCCAGGTGGAAATGGCATGGCAAGCCGTTCCACACGACTACATCCAGCATCTCTACGATCGTCTCCATGGGAGAATAGCAGCCTGCATTGCTGCGAAAGGTGGATATACACTGTACTAGTGCCGACATTGTGCATGCTCTGTTGCCTGTGTCTATGTGCCTGTGGTTCTGTCAGTGTGATCATATGATGTATTTGACCCCAGGAATGTGTCAATAAAGTTTCCCCTTCCTGGGACAATGAATTCACGGTGTTCTTATTTCAATTTCCAGGAGTGTAATAAAACAGTGTAAAATGAAAACTAGAGCTAATTTTCAATTGTCTTTGTGATATTCGCGATCAGCACATCAGAACTGATAGGAATTGACTATTATCATTCGATTTACATTTTCATTGTTGCACGGTGTTATTTTTTCGTTTTAAACAAACCAGGCCAGCCACCAACTTACCATGAAAAAGTGGAGTAGGCAGAAACATAGACATATCTCTGGTAAACAGCGCATCATTAATACAGGTAGAGAAGTGGCAGGTGGTCGATAAGAGAATACTCAGAGATCATAACATAATAATTACATACTCTAAAACAAAAACAGACACAGATATGTTACAAAACCCAAGGTTACTGCTACGCAAAGCAACCTGGGAAAAACTAAGGCATGTGATTGAAGAGTTTCCTCTGTGTGTCGCCCAAGAAAGCATAGATTACAGAGCTCACGTTCTCACAGTCGTCTTACAGAGAGCTCAAGCTGCAGCGATACCTGCAGCACGCAACGCACCCAGATAAAGGGCACCATGGTCAGCACTACTAACAACATTAAGAGAACACATCAGTGTTAAATGACGTTATTACCATAAATCAAAGACAGCACAGAAAGAGAACTTAGACTTCAACATTATCATGACGCTAAAACACGATACAAAGGCGAACTACGTGAGACCAGGAAAGACCACAGGGACACATACAGTATGTTAGAACAAACTTAAAGAACAACACCTCGGGGGGAGCCGTTTAAACTGCAGACTGAACGTATAAAGACTCCTAAAGTATAATCAAAGCAGAAGATACTAGATTGTACTAACCACAAGAAGATGGAGATGCACAGTACAGACCTCCTCAACAAACTACTTTCTGACCATGAACACACTCGGGACAACCAACTTCACACCACCATACGCAGACTGCTTTATGACAAATACGAAAGGAAGGGCTCACTATCCCCTTTGCTCGTGAGGTATTTGCACTGGCAGTACACAAAATAAAGAACAAAAAGGCTGCGGGCCGGCCGTTGTGGCCGAGAGGTTCTAGGCGCTTCAGTCTGGATCCGCGAGACCGCTACGGTCGCAGGTTCGAATCCTGCCTCGGACATGGATGTGTGTGACGCCCTTAGGTTAGTTGGGTTTAAGTATTTCTAAGTTCTAGGGGACTGATGACCTCAGATGTTAAGCCCCATAGTGCTCAGAGACATTTGAACCATTTTTGAAAAAGGTTGCGGGCCCTGATGGCATCCAAGCAGAAACCACTTATCGTACCATACCTGATAGACTTACTGAATTATGTTGTACTAGAAGGACAAATACCGAATTTACGGAAGACGGCAAATGCAATTATAATCAAGAAAGCGGAGGACAAAGACGCGACTGACCCTGAGACATACAGACCAATATCCCTCGTTAACATTCTGGCAGAGATACAGGAGAGACTGCTGTATGACAGACTTCACTCGCGCTTCATTTACACAGTTTCGTTGTCGACCACATAAATCCATCGACGACGCATTAAATAGGGCCATAGAAATGACACAGACAATACATGACAAAGACATAATTCCAATCCTAAGTGACATAACTGGTGCTTTCTATAGCCTTTGGTGGCCGGCGCTGTTTGCAAGACTCAGAGAGATGAATGTTCCACTGACTCTATACAACAGCCTTAGAGATTATTATGAAAACAGGATAGTGGAATGGAAGACTGGTCACCAAATGGTTATAAAGAAGGTAACAAAGTATTTTATGGGACATAGCCATAAAACCAGCACTGAATGCACTAGACGACAACAACATGGCAAACGGGGTGGTTGCGTACGCTGATGACCTTATGGTCATGGTTTCTGCAAACTCCAGGTCTCGGTTAGAGAGTAAAGCTACGCACCTCCTCGCGTTCATTGGTGAATGGTGCACGAAAAACAGACTCACAATAGCAACAAACAAAACGGTTTAGCTACTTCTAGGAGGTACACATATCTGTAAAAAGGCAATCTATGACAAGATATCTTGGCATTTACACTTCAACGAACATGCCTCACTGACAATTAACAAAGCAACGAAACTCACGCGATGTTATCTGAGGTACTCGGAACATTCACCAAACTATATCACGTAGAATGCGAAAAGAATTATCAGTTATGAGAGCAGTGTGGTTAACAAAACTGACACTTCACGCTGAAAACACGATTATTGGACGCACATGCAGCTGAACAGCTTGCCTCAGCAGAGAGCTCTCGTATTTAAACATATATACCATGTTATAGCATATTCCAACAGTCTCAGAACCTTTCATAAATCACAAATATCAGATAGCTGCTGGTGACAAAAACGAAACCGGTGACACGCATGGTGCTGGCCAGTGACTATGGCTGCTACACTATGGAACTGTAACAGCTATAGACCTGAAGCTGGAGTGTTTTCTAGTCGGACATATTTTTAGAAATAACTTTGTGATCTCAGAATTATAAATGATCAACCGTAATTGACACAGTGCTCCAGTGGTTTATGAAAATGTCAGATTTTTGTATTTCCTATGTGAAAGTCACTAATAAATTGTAAGTCCGGGAGAGCTGATTAACTTTATTTCTTCAGAAAAACATTTGTATGTTTTACAATTTTTTTTCACTTCCGGTAACTTGTTCTCACCGAGTGACACATAATTTTAAGTACAATATATTTTTCAGGCACTGTCACTTTAAAGACATGAAATGTAATAAAATGAAAATATACATGAGTAGTCCATCTCATCCATAGGAATAAGGGCGAGATGGACCGGTGTACTGGGAGAGATGGACCATACAATAAATGTTATACATGAAAAAAGAGTCAATTATATTTCATACTTATCTTGGTAATATATTGTCATGAATACAGAATTATGCTATCAAATATTTTAGCCCGAAGTTTATCATAAATCTAGACTGAACACTGGTTTTTCTAATGAGGTGTTGGCTTTGGTCAAGGATTAGTCTATATTTCTCTCACCAGAGCTTATACACCTATTCCCAAATGCCGGCCGGAGTGGCTGAGTGGTTCTAGCGCTACAGTCTGTAACCGCGCTACCGCTACGGTCGCAGGTTCGAATCCTGCCTCGGGCATGGATGTGTGTGATGTCCTTGGGTTAGTTAGGTTTAAATAGTTCTAAGTTCTAGGGGACTGATGACCTCAGAAGTTAAGTCCCATAGTGCTCAGAGCCATCTGAACCATTTATTACCAAATGTTTATTATCGTGAAAAGGAAACACGCTGAATCCAGTCGTATTTTTTACAGGTTTAGTAACAGACTTCACCACATTCAGCACATTCATCTTTGTCTCATTCATCGCTGTTATTTTCGTAATCTTCTGCAGTGTCTGAACACGATGAGTCATTTGGGTATTTTCTTATTCATCTTCTTCAGTTTCTTTTTCTCTTGATTAGTATTCCCCTTTGGCGATCTTTTTGTGCCTTTTTTATGTTTCCTTTCTTCTCTTATTCCTCTTTTCCTTTAAAGTTTCAGTATTTTCAGCAGAGTTTAGTTCTTTGGATACAGTTATTACCTTCCACTAAAAAATTCATGGTTTTATCAATAGAAGGAACAAGTGATATTTCTTCCAAAAGTTTTGTTTATGGTGGCTTAGGAGTAGTCAATTAGTCTTGAAAGTTGTAGGTTTAGTAGGAGTGGAGTCCGAAGTTGTGCAAGTGAAGGAATTTGACTTGAGTAGATCGCTCTGCTCTTCTGATGTGCTTGGTTTTAGGATGTCTTTGATAAGCTTTGAGATGGTTTATTGGCCTGTGTACAAGATTTTGCTTTTCCATTTGTTCGCACAGGCATATCTTCCCACAAATGAGTATAGTCCCAGACCGCCGCCATCTTCAGTAGGATTATTCCACATGCCTTGAAACTAAATTGTGTTCGATCTCCCTCACATTGAAACAAGTGGTCCATCTGTCCCAGATAACAATGGTCCACCTCTTCCGATTGTCTGGGAAATACGGACCACCCCGATTTCTAACTGGAGACAGAAAACTGAGTGACCGTTTTAGGCTAGTTTCATATCAACACATTTATCAGCCTCGCAGTAATAAAACTGCATCTACATAACGTAAACTAAGCCTTTATGCTAAGATTATGTAACCACACGATAAAACTTACCAGAACAGAGAATGTGATTTCCCTCCAACACTAAAACTAGAATGACAGCAACACTTCTACGCCATGTTTGCTCACAAAAGAGCTTCCTTCCAAGTAGCAAGAGCTGCTCTACAGCGGCGCATTTGTGAAATATGCTACTGGTCCTTCACATTCAGTGATCCAACTCTCCCCGCCTTAACCTATTGCTTCGCTATGGATATCAAACACCCACGACGTCTTTAGGTTGAATACGTCGTACATTATGTTCTTTCTGAGCTCCTGACAAACCACTGTCCATCTTGCATACTTACATCTGCGAGATTTAGCAACGCCATAGCCTCGTTTTGTCATTATTACAGGAACTACCGCTTTCGTTACAAACGGAAATATTTGATAAAACTGTTACACAGTCTTGTATTGTTATAATAAAATGTTGTTATTACTTTATCACTCTCGTGTGTCCTTGTTGATACTGTATCTTGGTACACTTGTGCTACATTCAAGGCCTTAAGGAAAAATATTTAACTTAGAATTTCATCTGGCACGCTTTAAACGTTGTTTATCCAAAGAAAATTGGAAGCATTTGTACAAAATGCTATTCTGTATAAATACTGCGGTGTCTTCAAATGAAACTTTTCAATCAATATTCATTATTGATAACTAAGAGTTTCCTCATGAAACGGAAATACAAAAGTACTATTGCAGTTAAGTATTCAGACTACATTTAATACACTGAGTATAGCATACTGATCCGTAAATCTGTTTTCTTTTTATATGAACAGATACACTCTTTGCTGAACATTTACCATTCACGCCCCGTTTACGACAGCTAGCATTGACTGAAGCAGGAAGGAAGTCGTAAACGACCTCATCCACGGTTTATAAAATGGTACTTCCCTATTGCACATCAAACGCTTTATGACGAAACTGCGCTCGTATCGTCACCTCACTTCCAGACCGGCGCCCGTTATGCGCGTCCAAACACTGTATTCACTGCTTGCACCTAAGAAATAACTTGCCTCGCCTAGTGTTGAATTCAATACACAGTTACAGTTCGCATTCCAAAGAGCGTCGACGTTTTCGATTGTAGATACACGATGCTCTTGGTATCTGCTGTTAATCTTCGCAAGCAATTTACCTTAATGCCCGCTTTAATTGCTCTCAGCCGAATGCAACAACCATAACTTAACAGCTCCTGCGGCTCTGCAGTAACGATGTGGTTATCTCACAATTACAGTCCGGCGAGATGTATTGCCGAAGAGAAATGTTTATGGCCCCAATATCGGTAATGGGTTCTTTCTCATTTCTTGTAAATTTTCGTCTTACCCTTTTTTCCAGTTAGAATAACAAGAAACTGAATCATTAAGTTTAGAACAACAACAAAAAATTATAGCTGATCGGGGCTCAATGACAAACAACGGTGACAAATTCATCTTGCATAGTAAAATTCAATATTTTAGCAGACTTGCAAATTCTATTGAGACATTTATCTACTTGGGTAGTAAGTTATATTCTTCTCTTTCTGCTCTGAAGCCATCGTGCGGGTCAGTAATGAGATTATTAGGCACCAGTTGTCTAAAATGTGTGATTTACTTAACAAAATGTGGTTTGGGAATACATTACAAAGGTTTCCAGCGGAATTTTCACAGAAACCAACGTATGTGGTCTTCATAGATTTTGAATATCTCGATTAAAATCGTCTCCTACCTCAGGGTTACAAGTAAACTGGCAAAATACGTTTCACTTATACAGCCACCGTTGTTGTTGTTGTTGTTGTGGTCTTCAGTCCTGAGACTGGTTTGATGCAGCTCTCCATGCTACTCTATCCTGTGCAAGCTTCTTCATCTCCCAGTACCTACTGCAACCCACATCCTTCTGAATCTGCTTAGTGTATTGATCTCTTGGTCTCCCTCTACGATTTTTACCCTCCACACTGCCCTCCAATGCTAAATTTGTGATCCCTTGATGCCTCAAAACATGTCCTACCAAGCGATCCCTTCTTCTAGTCAAGTTGTGCCACAAACTTCTCTTCTCCCCAATCCTATTCAATACCTCCTCATTAGTTACGTGATCTACCCACATTATCTTCAGCATTCTTCTGTAGCACCACATTTCGAAAGCTTCTATTCTCTTCTTGTCCAAACTGGTTATCGTCCATGTTTCACTTCCATACATGGCTACACTTCATACAAATACTTTCAGAAACGACTTCCTGACACTTAAATCTATACTCGATGTTAACAAATTTCTCTTCTTCAGAAACGATTTCCTTGCCATTGCCAGTCTACATTTTATATACTCTCTACTTCGACCATCATCAGTTATTTTACTCCCTAAATATCAAAACTCCTTTACTACTTTAAGTGTCTCATTTCCTAATCTAATCCCCTCAGCATCACCCGATTTAATTTGACTACATTCCATTATCCTCGTTTTGCTTTTGTTGATGTTCATCTTATATCCTCCTTTCAAGACACTGTCCATTCCGTTCAACTGCTCTTCCAAGTCCTTTGCTGTCTCTGACAGAATTACAATGTCATCGGCGAACCTCAAAGTTTTTACTTCTTCTCCATGAATTTTGATACCTACTCCGAATTTTTCTTTTGTTTCCTTTACTGCTTGCTCAATATACAGATTGAATAACATCGGGGAGAGGCTACAACCCTGTCTCACTCCTTTCCCAACCACTGCTTCCCTTTCATGCCCCTCGACTCTTACAACTGCCATCTGGTTTCTGTACAACATTCCATTAGAACTACTGATGGCCTTGGGAGAGCCAGTCATGACAAAACTCTACCATCTGGTGAGCAAGATGTATGAGACAGGCGAAATACCCACAGACTTCAAGAAGAATATAATAATTCCAATCCCAAAGAAAGCAGGTGTTGACAGATGTGAAAATTACCGAACTATCAGTTTAATAAGTCACAGCTGCAAAATACTAACGCGAATTCTTTACAGACGAATGGAAAAACTGGTAGAAGCGGACCTCGGGGAAGATCAGTTTGGATTCCGTAGAAATGTTGGAACACGTGAGGCAATACTAACCTTACGACTTATCTTAGAAGAAAGATTAAGAAAAGGCAAACCTACGTTTCTAGCATTTGTAGACTTAGAGAAAGCTTTTGACAACGTTAACTGGAATACTCTCTTTCAAATTCTGGCTATTTACAGCCACCGTAACCAGTAGGATACATCCATTAATTGAACTTCCCTAGTTTATTCGCGCCGTTTCTTTGCTTTCTTCTTCGGATCGTGTCTGGAGCATCTCTCTTTAGCATCGGGTAGAAATGAGCAAACACAGCTGTGGTCCTGTGCATAGCTGTTCCACAACAGAAATGTCCTGGTGGAACCGTTTGCCGTGCGCATCACTGAAAGCATTCCAGTTTTCTTGAACACGTCGCAATGGGAGTAAGGAAGTGCATCTTCAGAGTCACGTTGCAGCCAGTGATCTTACAAGCATCAGTGAGTTCGTACACAAGGTTCCTGTAATTTTCGGCTCTACATTTCTCCAAGAACAGTGTTATCACGTTAAGAAATCAGTTCCGTGAATGCACGCGATCATGGTCCGGAATGGACTCAAAGTGTGTGTCGCAACAGCTGGCATACGTTTGGACCACTAAATATCCCCTTTGTGCTTTCTCTGTGCTGAGTCGTCGAAACTTCTGACACAAATACCGAAGTGCTGCTTCATTCCAACGAACAGACTTAACAAATGCTGTCATTTGTCCCAGTTTAATGTATACTTGTGGGAGGCTAACTTTGTCCGGATTAACTAGAGGCTCTTGAGCGACTGTCCACTCAAACAGGTAGCAGCAATACTTAGTGTAACGCCCTTGCAATCCCAACAGCATTGCAGTGTAAAATCACCACATACCAGCCGTTCATGCTTATTGTAATTAAATTGTACACAACTAATTTGAACGTGGTATATCTTTTTTAGCTAAGGCAATATACGCGACAGAGATCGATGGCCTTTCATTACTGTTATTAAACAGTACTGCCCTCAGACTTCTTTTGAGCATCCATTAAGTCTCCAGTCGGTCTCTCAACGACGTGTCAATACCACTGCAGAATGTAATTTTGCCTTCAGTACTGAAATAGCACTCAAATTTTTTTCTGATGCTCCATAAACACAAACACACGTACTGTGTCAGCGACGAGATACCACTGCTGCATTCATGAGTTCGGCTTTTCACTTTGAAAGATCTAAATCCCTAATCAGATCACTGAGATCACATTTTGTGATTTTGTTTGATTCTCCAGATAACGATGTTGATGTAAATTTAGGGTCAGTGATTGCGCTTTTTCCGTTGTATGAATCGGGTCAGCATCATCGCCAACACTGCTTCATGGTGGTACATGTGAGGGAATTCTTCACAATGAGCCAGAGGGCGAATGACAGATGGAATATCGGGATATTGAGTATTCTTCTTTCTATTGGTACCGACTCCTTTCCTCAAGGGCGGTGCAATACCAAAATTTTAACCGTAAGCATGATTTGCGGGTTCATGCCAAATAGCAGGGACAACAAACTTCATGGAGACGTGTTTACCATGCGTCCAAGCATTCAATGTAGACGAACATGATGTGAAACTCACATGTGGAGTCCACGATTTATCTTGGTCTCCAACTCTACAACCGAAATACAAGGTACATGCTTGTTTCACTCTTTCAGTAAATGGTCACCATTATAAACTACAAATAACTTCTGTAGAAACGTAACAAAAGTTATCAGGTTTGTTACTGCAGGTGCAGGTACTTTTATGAAAGCATACGCATGCACAGTAACATAATTATTCAATTTTAACACGTCACCCCACCGCCAAGGCACTCGTTCTTGGCCGGACGGGGTGGCCGAGTGGTTCTAGGCGCTACAGTCTGGAACCGCGCGACCGCTACGTCGCAGGTTCGAATCCTGCCTCGGGAGTGGATATGTGTGATGTCCTTAGGTTAGTTAGGTTTAAGTAGTTCTAAGTTCTAGGGGCTGATGACCATAGACGTTAAGTCCCATAGTGCTCAGAGGCATTTGAACCAAATTGTACAGGAAGTGTCCATCATATTCACCTACGGCAGAGGAACCCTTACGATATTGCAATACATGTGTTGTTCTGAATTACGATGCAATCAGGTACTGCGCTGACTACAGCCGTTACGCAGTACGTATCACGATAAGCAGGAAATCCGGGTTCGAGTTCCAATCCGGCACAAATTTTCATTGTGTTATTCCGTTATACAGCTGACGGTTGTCCACTTTCACAACTTACATAGATTTAGAGGACCTTTTCTTACAACGCCTTTTCAAGTACCTTTTGTAATGCCCCATAACGCAAACATAAACACCTTATTTACTTGTAACCTTGAGCTAGAAAGCAGTTTTGTTTAGTTGGCTTAAGAGATTTAACAGCATTTCAATATATTAACACCATTGTTTAAACAGATTCTCATACTAAAACACTGATTTCAAAAAAAATGGTTCAAATGGCTCTGAGCGCTATGGGACTTAACTTCTGAGGTCATCAGTCCCCTAGAACTACTTAAACCTAACTAACCTAAGGACATCACACACATCCATGCCCGAGGCAGGATTCAAACCTGCGACCGCAGCGGTCGCGCGGTTCCAGACTGTAGCGCCTAGAAACGCTCGGCCACACCGGGGCAGCACTGATTTCAAGAACTGCTCTAAATTACTTAGAGTATTCCATATAAACTCAGGCAGAAAGAGCATACGGTGAAAATCATCCAGTCCGAACGGGTTTCACGATACAAATGGTGTGTGGTTAAAGGAAGCTGTGTTAACTTTAGTAAGTCAGCAGGTCACGTGAGTCATAAAAACATGTGACAGAGCCTTTTAAAATTATTTGTTTACGTATTTATTTGTTTGGTATCTTCTCTACTTGATACTTTTCGTATGGCTTCATTTTACATGTCGGGAGTGTAACTATGGAACATACGTTGCTGTAATTCGCCAGTGCAGCGAGTGGAGTCATGTTTTGTTATAGGTAATACTGAGAGGCAAGAGGAATGGTACGACCAGATACCAGCGCATAATGACAAGAACGGCACTGAAATTACCTGCAGAACGATTCATCAGCAACCACTTTTACATCTCACCACACCAAGATTCTTCGTCGAGGTATCTGGAATCTAACACAGGACACTGGTATGTTGAATGCTGATCAGGAAATTTGTATAACCATCTCTACTTAGCCTGATGGCCATATATTGGATTCCATCTGCCTTCCTGAAGTCATTCTCCACCGAAAGAGGACTATCAATGTCTTCTCCATGGAGATGACTAGTGGAGGTTTCAGTATGCATGCAGAGAACAGCCAGATACGAACTTTCGTTGTTTATACATCATATAGTGTGTGTGAAATGACAGTAATGAGACACTTAAAGTAGTAAATGAGTTTTGCTATTTGGGGAGCAAAATATCTGTTGATGGTCGAAGTAGAGAGTATGTAAAACGTAGACTGGCAATGGCAAGGAAAGCGTTTCTGAAAAAGAGAAATTTGTTAACATCGAGTATAGATTTAAGTGTCAGGAAGCCGATACTGAAAGTATTTCTATGGAGTGTAGCCATGTATGGAAGTGAAACGTGGACGATAAATAGTTTGGACAAGAAGAGAATAAAAGTTTTCGAAATGTGGTGCTACGGAATAATTCTGAAGATTAGATGGGTAGATCACATAACTAATGAGGAGGTATTGAACAGAATTGGGGAGAAGAGGGGTTTGTGGCACAACTTGACTAGAAAAAGGAATCGATTGGTAGGACATGTTCTGGGGCATCAAGGGATCACCAATTTAGTACTGGAGGGCAGTGTGGAGGGTAAAAATCGTAGAGGGAGACCAAGAGACGAATATATTAAGCAGATTCAGAAGGATGTAGGTTGCAGTAGGTACAGTCTTAAAAACTGACCGCCGGCCGGCCGCCACAGAGATTAAGTCCGAGTCGATCACTTAAAGTGACCAATAAAACCGACCGCCCCTGACTACGCTAAATCCGACCATCTGCACGATCTGGCAACACTGCTAGACGCAGAAGTGTCAGGAGGAAGTGCTGTCTACATCCGAGAGGTAATTGTGTTGGTTGAGCCTGGGGGCTAGTGGCAGCCGGCACTGTAGCTCAGCGTGCTCGGTCAGAGGGTTAGCTGCCTTCTGCAATAAAAAAAACTGAGTTAATGGTTCTACAAAGAACGTAAACGGACGTCATAGAACGTCCGCTCCGAGCAAATAGAACAAACTTTAACGAACAAAACGAGATCAACAAAAAAAAAAAGTGGTAATCGTCGCGAAC
This sequence comes from Schistocerca americana, assembly GCF_021461395.2. Taxonomy (NCBI): domain Eukaryota; kingdom Metazoa; phylum Arthropoda; class Insecta; order Orthoptera; family Acrididae; genus Schistocerca; species Schistocerca americana. The sequence continues at coordinate 962,776,186 of NC_060119.1, forward strand.
CACAAACTTATAGTCGTGTGTTCGCGTCCAACTCTTTTTTTTTTTTTTTTTTTTTTTACCACGTTTCGGCCCTCGTCTAAAGTTATGCGTCTGAGTGAACATCGAAGACAATTCGCTTCACATTCTACCCACCAGCAATAACAAGTATTTCCAGAAACAATTCCGCAGGACAGCTCGTGGCTGCGTCGTGATAAGAACAGCTTACGCCCGAGCGTTTCCTCGCGCTGCAGCGGCTACCGGCCACCGGCCAGACGCCACCCGCTGCCTGAAATCGGGTGCCGGCCAGGTGAAGGCGGCGCGACGCTGTCAGTGTATGTATCAACTGTCATTTTCGAATTGGAAGTTCTAGTCACCTTCTTGCAGCTAAGCATTGGATTTTGCATACCTGAAAATCATGAAATACGGTTAAACGTTGTAAAATTGAGTCGCAAGTGGAAAATGGTGCAACATCTGCTACACAATATTTACTTTTGGTATAAAGGAGAGGTGAATGCAGAGGATGCAGCTAGAAAAAGATACTCTTTTTTCAACAAAGGTCTTTGTAGAATGAATGATTTTCCACATTTATGAAGTCTCGACTACTGATATATGTGATGGATTAGCATTTAACCATCATGCGACATTTGCATTCATCAGGCAAAGTTCAGAAGTCTGATGTAGGAGTACTGCATGCTCTAATCCGAAACAACAAGAATCAACGATGGGACTATTATTTAACGTCTTCAGGTCGCTCATTAAGCATTCCTATGCAGTACTGTTACTGGTGACGTGTTATGATGCCTTTATCGTTAACCTCCATAGAAGAAATGAAAGGATGAGCCCCACCAAAAGACGTAAACTCGAGCAAAGAGAAGTGTGAACATAATATTTTACAACTGATAGCTCCAAAAGTGTGTTTCGCGCTACGAATTCTGCCCCAAGGGTGTGTGCATCACAGCTGGAATTTGTTGCCAACAGCTGAAACACATTGCGGACGCATTGTAAGATAATCGACCGACAAAACTACATCACGTGTGCTACTGTATAATAAACCACTCTCTTGATTTGAGAAACAAAACTACCCAGGAGGTTGATAGGAAAATCATCTCTTAGGCACTTGTATTGATAGGGAAGTCCTCTCTCAAGCACTTGTCCCTCTCATCGTATACTCTCAAATTTTTACGTTTCCCACTCTTGATCGATCAACCGTCAAGACAATTCATTTCTAGACGAAAATACTCTCTAGACTACACTGGTTTAATGACATCAGTAGAACCAGTAGGTTTCTCCAGGTGCAGAATTTGTAAACAACTTTAGCATTGTCAGATTGTTTTAGATAAAATGAAAGAAACTCCTGCTGCTGATTAATTTCTCTTTGATGATTACTGTTGCGTTCAGTGAACTAATGGAAAACGCAGTTAGAGTATTCACTGTACTAATACAAACTAAATTCAGCATTCAGCTTCTTACACAAACATCACTAGGCAGCATATCTTAATAAAGTATTAAGTTTCTGTAAGACGATTGCCCCTATTTTAACACGAATTAGTAGGATTTTACCGACTTTTGACTTCGAAGATGTCTGTATTTACTTCATGTCCTGTACCATTCGCAAATATTATGAAAGTGTGGTAGTTCATAGATATAATTATGTATTCATTACAACAACAAATATGTCGGCAGGAAACAAATGTGGCATTATGAATTTTGCAGTACTGTAAGGTTTTCGCTCTGACACTAAGGGGTACTAATAGCAGCAAGACGAATTTCGCTCGAGCGTTACCTTACGATTCCCTTATGAGTTTGTACCTGTCTGCTTGTGGTTCTGCTATAAAAGAATTAAAAACTGGCTTTCAGCGAGTCTCGTAAGGCGAACGAAAGCAGCTTCCTCCTGGTAGCCAAGCATGTTACCTGAGAACTGGTTTTCTCCTAAAGTGGATAGACATCATTTTGAGGATGAATTGTTGCAAATGTCAATTAGACGAGTGCCGTTGGTGTATGTGTTTCGGTGTGTTGAATTTTTACCAATGATTTATCTATAGGCTTTTTTCTGTCCCAAATAGAGAGTTGATGTCTTCCATTAGTATTTTCACGTCATCTTGATGAGTTTCGCTCTTGGTTTTTTCGAATGTGTTCCAGAATATTTCGAAATTTTTGGTGTTTTTTCATTTTCGATGTTGGTGGGGACATGTGCATTGATGAGTGTATATTTTTTATTGGGGCTCTGAATGAGCATAGTCATAAGTCGATTGTTGATGGGTGTGATTTCTTTGAGTTGATGATAAGTCTGTGTTCGAGAAATGGCAAACCGAAGATTGGTGCGCCTTTCGCTACCTTTTGTTGTGTTTTGCGCTTGAAGGTGCGATAATTTCCGTTATGCAGGGATTCATTGTCAGTTAGTCGTGGTTCTTGAAGACCAAGGATGAAAATTTTCTGTCTGCCGATTTCTTAAGTGAGGTTATTTAGTTTTCGTATTTGGATCAATGTATGGATGTTTGGTTTTCAAATGCATGTTTTCTGCTTGTAGGGAAATTTACGGGGGATCTCCGATGTTCTCTGCCGTGCCAGCCTGGACTCCCCAGAATCCGGAAATCCAGCTACCGCCTGTCGACGGGCGGGTTGTGTACCTCCTAGGGTAAAGTTGACTTTGCTTGCACATTTCATGTTTGCTTGTGTTTCATTGGTTTGACATGGGTGATACCACGACCGGACAGGGCCAGAGGGTGTTGAAGCCTTTGGAAGCAATTTTTTTCAGCCGAGCTCAGTGAGTTAACAGACGGTGACCAGAGTACCGGTGATTTTCACTCAGACGTTTCTGGATTTTGGGTTCAACGAGTTGAGTAGCCATTCAGGACTGTGTTAGTATTTGGTTCACCCCAAGTATTTGATTTCCTCGGTACCACCCATATGTGGGAAGCTCTCCCCTATCCGCCACACGGGATTATTATTATTATTATTATTATTATTATTATCATTATGTCATCAGCAAATCTGATATGGTGTATCTTCCCACCATAGAAATAGATGTGATTTGTTCGATTCAATATTTCCATCACATAAATATGGGTTATAATTACGTTACATTGCTGCTGGTGGACATATTCCTCATTTTTTCTTAGACAGTTGCTACCTGTTACTCCATCAAAGGAATTTATATGCGCAGCATTGTTGCAATACAGACGTTCAAATTATCAGATTTCTGTAATTTCATTTCCATACCAGATCGTTCTTCTGTAATTTCATTTCCATACCAGATCGTTCTAATCAGATTCTGCTAGTCAGTCTTAATGTGGATATCCGACTACGGCTCTCATCATATGATAGACTGGGTAAACCACATTCTTAATCGGACTGTTGATCAATTATCTATGACAGGGCCTGAATTCTTAAACACTATGGAAAATACTAATAGAATGTGCTTATTACAAATAAGTTATTTAAATATAAATATATGAAATAACGAGATAACAGTTTATTTACAGGAGCAGAGCCCCATCCATCAGAGCAGAGCAGTGCAAGATCGGTTTCAGGGCCAAGAGAGAAGAAAGCTGTTGCCGTTTGTTCCACGATCACCGAACATCAACCAGATAGAGAATATGTGGGCCTTGTTACAAGGTCATTGCCATGTGGACCTACAAATGCAAGCGACCTTTGGACGAATATGGAAAAAGTATGGTGGGAAGTAAACCGTCACGCTACACTATCGACGACTTAATGAAATCAATTCCCCTACACCTTCGAGAAATCTTGCGTAATGATGGTGGGTGGGTTGGTTACTAAAAGTGTACTCGCCCACAAAACCCATGTGGACAATTATCTGATAATCGGTCAAGCTTTGCTTTGTCGCAGCTCTTTAGCATACAAGTGCATTTGCTTTCAGTCTCCTCCTTACAATTCTTGCAATGCAAGGTAATTGAAAAATCTCATCCACTCGATGCCAACTGAGGAATTGACTGGTTCATGTGTTGTTCAACAGACAGCAGTCGTCACCGTCACTGCACTGGAGCAGGGACTGTTTGTTCGTGTGTGTGTGTGTGTGTGTGTGTGTGTGTGTGTGTGTTTTCGTGTTCACGCACAATCTGAATCAATACTATTAACATTAGAGAGACGACCAACAATAAATATTGCGTCAAATATGACTAAAGTGTTTTAATGCGATGGGAACTTACTAACTGAATTTTTACCCAACCCACGTCCTGCGTATTACGGTAAGTAAGATGTGTTAACTCCATAATATCTTTAGGAGAGACAGTGCGCTCTTGTTGTCGAGGCTCGCGACAAGTGCAGCGACTAGCAGTGACCAATGCCGCCGCGATTTATGTCGGCTGAGCGTGGACACTGCAGCAGACGTTTCGCCATAAACAAAAAGAAATCACCTTGGCTCTGACTGCAGTGAGCGGACATCACTGCCTGCATGTTCTTATAGTAACAAACGTGAGACTACTCACAGGTGCCATGGAGGAATTGGAACGGATATAATGTCATTAGTAATTAGAATATTAGCCAGTGATGAACTGTCCACTCTATTTTAATCCCAAGACAATAGGACCCTTCTCACAAAGGAATGTGAGGTGATATAAAAATTTATCCAACATACAAAAATTAACTGCAGAGCTTTCATGCACGCATTAGTAGCACACAAGGAAATATTATATCCTGGAAGAGTATATTTCATTTCCTCTTCTCATATCAACGCCCTTGTTTTAGCATGAAGTGAAAAAATAAACACGAAAAACTTAAGTTCCTGAGAAGCATACAAGTCATTTCCTCTTCTCATATCATAACTTTTGTTTTAGTATGAAGTAAAAAAATAAACCGTTTACGGTTCTGAAGCATAATATGACACCAGATTCTTATCGTAGGCGCCATCGGAAACCCAAAAAACAGGGAGCTGTCCATTATTTTGTCCGACAGTCTGTTTCTTTTCATGCATTACAACCGCTCGAAGATTCTTATTTAAGGACTTGCAGGCATCAAGTTCTTCAGCAGAATAAGCCTTATGTTATTGTGCTAATTATGGCATGGAAAAAATGCAACAAAGACGAGTTCCCGTAGAGCAGTGAGGATATTCAGCAATGACTGCCAGCTTCCACAACACTTTACAGAATCCATGCGGCAGGCAACACAACCGTGAGTGCACTTCAGACTTCATTCAGTAAGATGTCAGGAGATGGACGGAAACGTCAAATTAACGTCGATTTCCGAGTCATATTCAATCCAGAATGAGGAGTTATTAAGGTAGTTGAGGGTTCTAGCAATTACACTTTGATAATTCCCATATGAGTATGCCGATAGCCAAAAGAACCCGTTAGTGTGAAACCATCGGGAACTGCATTAATATCAAACTGCAATAACTTGAGGCAATACGTGGACTCTTCTCTTCGCTGGGTAACCTATTACTGTTATTTAGGACTCTCTCCGTCCTAGGCGTAATGCAAATGGAACTTCACATTCATGAGGCGCTTTCTGCTATTCTTCCCGAACATCATCAACTTGTAATCACTGCAAGTTACAACTGTGTGATGATAATTGTACAGATTTTCAGTGGGTGTGGTGGTTTTATACTGTTAAACTGCTTACAGTAACGTTAATGGTGGCGCACATAATTTAGCGCTGACTACCTACTTAAGTAAAGATAGTGTGGTGGCGTCGTCGCTTCTCTTTATTTGGCATCAGCTTGACTAATCCGATTTAACACAAATTAACGTCGCTTTCCGAGTCGTATTCAATCCAGAATGAGGAGTTATTAAGGTACTTGAGCGTTCTAGCAATTACACTTTGATAATTCCCACATGAGCATTCCGATACCCAAAAGATTCAAATGGCTCTGAACACTATGGGACTCAACTGCTGAGGTTATCAGTCCCCTAGAACTTAGAACTACTTAAACCTAACTAACCTAAGGAAATCACACACATCCATGCCCGAGGCAGGATTCGGACCTGCGACCGTAGCGGTCGCGCGGCTCCAGACTGTAGCGCCTAGAACCGCTCGGCCACTCCGGCCGGCGATAGCCAAAATAACCCGTTAGTGTGAAACCATCGAGAACTGCACTAATAGTGTGAAACTACCTTAATAACTCCTCATTCTGGATTGAATATGACTCTAAAAGTGACTTTGCTTTGACGTTTCCGTCCATCTCCTGACATCTTACTGAATGAAATCTGAAGTGCACTCACAGTTGTGTTGCGAGCTGCTACTGATACAGTATGACTACAGAGATCATCGTGAGGGTCTTACATTAATTCTGCAGTGAATTGCTTAGCAAATATTATCCTCAGCCATGCAGCTGGAATGACTCATTACACAGGTACTCTATGTTGCACTTGGTTAAGTGATCAGCGCTGCAATTCTGGTTCTACTGTTCGTAAATACTTGTATACTGAACATTCGTTATTTGACTAAATATGCACTACAATCTGATTCGCATGTATATGACATGGGTTGACGTCGTCACAAAGCAATGACTAAGGATTGGATGCCGTTTAAGTCCCGTTACATTGATGGCAAGACAAATGTTCGCAAATCACCTCCATTGCCTCAAAAAACAATTGCATCTTAAATATCGAAGGACCGACGTCCACACTGTCACAGCGCGTTGAAATACAGCAACGACGGTAGATGAAAATTTGTGACCGACCAGGCTTCGAACCTGAACCTCCTGCTTACTAGGCAGACGTGCAGACCACTGCAGTTTGAGAGGACTTTCAGCACCAGGTAGGCGGAGGCAAAGAGGGCAGGGGTCGAAGATCAGCAGCCTGGCCATAATGCCTCCCCCATACCTGTCACTGAGTAGCTGCATTATCCCCATGTATTCCATGTTTGTTCCCATATATGCCTTAAATTGTACAACAAAACTGAAGTAGTAATTAAGGTAAAATAAATAACATATTGCCGCTTCCAATGGCGTGAGTTCCTTGTTGGACGTAACAGGCAGAAGGGTGACGGAAACATCAATAACAAACATTCATTCCATAACATTTTCACAATTTAAGTTATTATGCTCTGGATGCATATGAAGTCTGTAATGAAGCCATATATTTTTCAACAAATGAAAGAAATTTCGGAGCCGTAGGGGTTTTGCCAAATTAGAACGGTTCTGATTTTAGAACCAACGTGCAAGAATATTCCAGGAATAAAAAAAGTGAAAGAATAGTATTCTGTTTCTAATCAACAAAAGGGTCCACCTCCTTGTAGTCCACATAAAGTAATAGACAAAATATTTTGAAACCATTCGTTATATTTTTTATTCTTCTTCAACTTAAAATGTTGTTCTGTAATACAAAACATGTACTCTTCTAAGTTCGATGTTTTGTTTGTTAACACGTTAAACACAAACTGTCCCAGAAGCGAACGGGTGACGTTTGCAGTCGGGTTGTAAGGCTTCGCGGCGAGGGATTAGCCGAGCGGTCTTAGGCGCTGCAGTCATGGACTGTGCGGCTGATCCCAGCGGAGGTTCGAGTCCTCCCTCGGGCATGGGTGTGTGTGTTTGTCCTTAGGATAATTTAGGTTAAATAGTGTGTAAGCTTAGGGACTGATGACCTTAGCAGATAAGTCCCGTAAGATTTCAAACATATTTGAACATTTTTGTAAAGCTTCAGTTATCGGTATATGACTTTCTGAGGTTCTGTTGATAAGTGCTAATTTCTTCCTAGTCCAGTTCCAAATTCCGATTCTATTTTCACATAAGAACATGTGCACTACAGTTTCTACAAGCCGACATTTGTCGCAGTATGGAGATGGTCTCAATTTTATTTTCCATAATCGTTCCGCTATGGGTATAGTAATGTTTACATCGTCGTACCATACGGCACTGATTCTAGCTGGTAGAATTTTACTGTTGATATTTTTCCAGACGTTCATCCAGTTTCTAGTAAGTTAATTTACCTGAACTGGGTTGTGAAGACGATATCTGGTAATATAATCATAGACGGTTCTAGTGTTGGTTTGTGCAGGTGGAAGTCTTGTATAGCTCCTATCGACATAGTACTTCTGACGTAATCTAGGCTGCCATCTATATGTGCTACATAAACAGGAGCGTTCCTATCCCCAGGATCTAACGAGAGGAACAGAAGTTTCGTGATGCCTGTCTTAGTGGCATGTATTAGTTTAAAAGCACGAATTAGAAACAGTGCGTCACATCTAGATTTAACGTATTTAATGCCAAGTCCTCCATTTTGCTTCTCCAGAGCAGCCGTGTGGAAGGATACTTTGAAGATATTTTGTTTCCACACATACCAACACGCTGCAGCTAGTATTTTGTGTGCGGTGACCTGCGGTATCGGTAAGACTGCTGCGACATGATATATTTTGCTAAGTATGTATGTAGTTATAAACTGAACTTTCTGCAGTCGGTCTAACGATCGCATGTCACGGTCCTTCAACAAGGCTCTGATGACATTAAGTTTCCGCTCCCAACTGTTAGTAGCCATGCGCTTGGGATTCGCCCTTAACCATAATCCGAGTTGGAGTCTCTCTTCAGTTACATCTAACCAGTGCGCACCAAGCACTATTGTAAGAACCGAGATACAGTACTTTGGATTTAATATTTTGTAAATTTGTGGTAAGATCTTATTGAACCAAGCTGCTTAGGTCATTGGTCCCTAAGCTTACACACTACTTAATCTAACTTAAACTAACTTACGCTATGGACAACACATACACCATGCCGGAGGGAGGACTCGAACCCCCGACGATGGGCACTATACGGACACAGCAACCAACCTCACTGCAGCACCTATCTACACACACTCCTCGTCAGACGCGAATTCCCATGTTAAGCCGCATACCACATGCGCGGTACCCCCCCCCCCCCCCTCCACTCCAACCCTCTCCCGACCATTATTCCACTTGTTGGCGGCCACACTGTATTCCCGCGAGTGTTTGGACGCTGACGTGCGTCTAACACTGAAAACTTTCGATGACCCGTCGAGAACTGAAAAATTATACAGGATGTTTCCGGAGGAAAAATGTTCAAATGTGTGTGAAATCTTATGGGACTTAACTGCTAAAGTCATTAGTCCCTAAGCTTACACACTACTTAACCTAAATTGTCCTAGGGACTAACACACACACCCATGCCAGGACTCGAACCTCCGCCGGGATCATCCGCACAGTCCATGACTGCAGCGCCTTATACCGCTCTGCTGTTTCAGGAGGAATAGTAAATATTGTAGGAGATGGTAGTATAGACAAATTGTAGAAAATATGCCATATAACATGTGTCCAATTTTTATTGAGTACATATAGCTGGGTCCAATGCATTTTCGTTTCTTATGTTGGGCCTTACAGGACCCAATTGTCTACACTTCCTTGAAAATGAGCTTCCAGCGTTATTGGAAGAGGTTTCTTTGGCTACAAAAATGCGTATGTCCCTCCAGCCTGACGGGGCTCCTGCACATTCTAGTCTTCAGGTGACACATTATCCAAACCTAACATTTCCAGGAAGGTGGATCAGTAGATATGGGCACTTTTCTTGGCCACCAACGTCCCCGGACATTATCTCTTTGGATTTTTGCTTCCGGGGATGGTTAAAGGCGAAGTCTACAAAGAAAAAGTGAATCCAAGAGCCGATTTGATCGTTCGGATTATGAATAGTGTAGCCCTCATAAAACAAGGCAAAGACGACTTCAGAAGAGCTACGCTTGGTGTTGTCAAGAGAAGTCAAATGTGAATTGAAGTGGGTGGGAGAATTTTTAATAATCAACTTTCAACGTCCTCATTTGCCTTTGCTTTGAGTTTGTTAGGGTTAAGTACTAACAGCTGTATCTCTGTACTCAATAAAAAGTGGACGCATTTATATGGAATTTTTTAAGCAATTCGTCTGTACTACCACCTGCTAAAATATCTACCATTCCTCCTGAAACACCCTGTATATGGATATATGTGTGGTGTCTGTTCTTTCGGACATGTTCGAAAGGAAAGACACTACGAATCCGGGTTCGAACCTGATCAGGCAGAAATTTTCATCTGACGGCGTCGTTCTATTTTAACGCCTATGGCAGCCTGGACATCTGCCGTTCGATATTTAATTGATTAACGAGGCTGTCTATTTCAATTCGTAGTGTGTGTTCTTTCGGAAATGTCCGAAAGAACATACATACACACACACACACACACACACACACACACACACACACACACACACACATTTTTATCTTAAGTTCTACTCGGAAAATGTTTGGCAAATCAGTGTTAGTGTCGGAGTGGAGCTGCATCAACCTACTCATTTCATTAGATATAGTTGTAATTTTCTGTTTGATAAGTGACAGCGACAGTGTCTCTGATCGTTTACTTAGTGGGAAACCTGCTTCTTCCTGCCCTAGCCTATACTACAGCAATGAGTAATTGCTCACATTCTTGATATCTCACTGGACGTGCTAGTGCAACTGTAGCCAAAGATTCTAATCGCGCTGGAAAAGTATGTTTCAAGTGAGATGGTTTTGCTCCTCCCCTACTGTCATTGAAAACGATCACAACGGAATTAAGTATAGGAATCCTACGAAACCCTTGAGTTCATACTGCGGTGCTGTGCAGATGAAAAAAAGTCGTTTTTTCACAATTATCAGATGACAGATGGAATTTGTCAGATTCGACTAATTATGGCTGCATTATTAATTATTGGTTCACAGGCGCTTTTCTGCCGCTTATTGCAACTGTTTTTTGAATGTTTAGAGCTGGAAGAATAGAAACATCAGATTTTCGCCATATGGAATATTCGAATTCCCGTTTCGAGCAAAGGCAGAATATCCGTCAGAAAAGATGACAACAAGAAGCCAGGCCATTCCTGTCTTCTGGTGGATGTCCCAATCACAGTGATCTCAATAAAAATATCGTACAGCAAAGATACGTTGCCAGCTCAACCACTGCAGATGCTCCAAAATTGTGAATTGCGTCTGGTGAATACGTTTTCAAGGTTTCGGTCCGATCAATAGAGTAAAACTCAAATAATTGTTGTAGTTATTAATTTATGACATTTAGCTTGCACTCAGTGCATCAATGTATTACAAGTATTTATACTCTATCCCCTAAACCTAGTTACAGAAATGCGAATAAGTCTCATTGACATATAATGAGGATATTACGGTCCTTGCCACCCGCAACTTTGAGACTAAGCTATAGTCACTACCGAGATCACTCACAGAACACTTCAGCTGGTATCCTTCCTGGCAGTATAACTGAAACTTGACAACAGCGCAGAATATGTTTGGCAACTCTCTGACCGAAGACTTACGTCCTTGATGGCACAGAACTGCTATTAGAGGTGTACATGTCCCGCTTTTAACCCGCCCATGCTTGCCCGGTGGCCAGGCGGGCAGGCCGCCGCTCGTTGTCAACAGAACGGGCAGGCTGCTTCACTCCCAGCCAAGCCAAGCAGAACCCAACCCGGGCAGGCTGCGGGAAACTTGCTTGCCTGCCCATATTACTGCTGAGCTGCGCTACGCAGCCGTTTAGTCTGTGCGCGTCATTGTCGTATTATGAACGTTAATCAAAAGTTTTTATTTTACCTGCACCAAAAGACAAACCCCAACATTATATATATATATATATATATATATATATATATATTAATTTCAGGTAAAAAAAATATTGGTTTTATTTGTATATTCTTCCTTTACGCGTATATTTCGGGCTTCTTATCTATATAAATAAAAATTAATTGCCAAATGTGTTGATAAGCGTAAAATTCGAGAACGCCTGGACCAGTTCGGCTAAATTTTTTTTGCTGTGTTCGTAATTCTCAGGACAAGGTTTTTATGAAATAAAATTTTTCGAAAATCGACCGAAAAATTGGAAAATTTGACAAAAACTGAAAGTGCGTTTTCATTGTGTCCGTGTGTTTGTATTGCATACACTCTTGATGAAATTTTGCGCACTATACCTTGAAACCAAGAGGAAGGTCACAGTCTACATAAAATTTCATATGGTGCATGACAGAGGTTCCTTTACATAACGGAACTCGACAAATTGTACGTATTTATTCCGATCTTGATGAAATTTGGCACACTTGATATTCAAAGCAGGATGAAGGGCGCTGCCTGCTTAATATTCTGAATGGTGCATGGCGGAGGGTACTTTACGTACACACTTCTACACCAACCTACAATTTTATTCCGATCTTGAAGAAATTTTGCACACTTGACCATCAAGAGGAACATCACTGTCTACATAATATTTCGGACAGTACATTGAAGAGAGTACCTTACAAAAGATTTTGATATCGTTTGCGGGTTACCATGAAAGTTCACTATGTACGCATGTTTCCATGGAGAAGGTTTTTGAATATTTACATGTGCATGTATATATATATATATATATATATATATATATATATATATATATATATGTTTATGTATATATATATGTTTATGTATATATATGTATATGTATATGCGTATATATATATGTATATATGTATGTATATATATATGTATTTGTCTATGAGTATAGACATTTCGTTTAAAAGAAATATATATATATATATATATATATATATATATATATATATACATAATTTCTTTTAAACGAAATGTCTATGATCTTTTTGAAATTTGAGAGCTGTCTGACACATTCACAGTCATCGTGTTGGACAATTCGCGCACAGCAAATGTCGTTTAACAGTTGCAAACCATTTTTAGTTGATTGAACGTGTTATATTGGCTGCAAAAAACCTTGATGTTAACGAAATGAATTTTCAGATTCAAAATATGACACCTGGCGAATTGCTGACATACAAGTCGGTTTATTCCGTTACTAACCACGATGATGTAGTCAACTATCCTACGGAATTTTTAAATTCGCTGGATTTCCCCGGATTACCGCCTCCCAATCTGTAATTAAGTCGGATCGGCAATCATGTTGCGAAAGGTAAACCAGCCACGTCTTTGTAATGGCACCCGGCTTGCGGGGAAGAAGTTAAAGGACAACGTAATCGAAGCCACAATTTTAAAAGGAAAGTACAAAGGTGAGGACAGTTTGATTTCAATATCACTAAGATTCCGACCGACATGCCATTCGACTTTAAACGGTTATAATTTCCAGTGTAGCTTACATTTCCCATGTCGATAGATAAATCGCAGGGGCAGTTGTTATATGTTTGTGGCATCAATCTTGAAAATCATGTTTTTCACATGGCTATTTGTATGTCGCATATTGCCCTGTCGGGACACCTTCAACTTCATTTGTTTACGCACCAGATAACAAAACTATCAATGCTGCGTATCAAAAAGTATTACAATAAATGCTACCTAGCAATAAACTTTGACACTGATTCACTGATCACCACAAAAGTTGACAGATATATATGAGTTTTCATAGATAGGTGAAGAGGAGATGAACTGAGGTGGCGGAATCCAACAGAGAGAGGATGAGGAAAAGGATAGAGGGTGGGGGGGAGATGGGCCAAGGGATGGGTTCAAAAATGGTTCAAATGGCCCTGAGCAATATGGGACTTAACTTCTGAGGTCATCAGTCCCCTAGAACTTAGAACTACTTAAACCTAACTAACCTAAGGACATCACACACATCCATGCCCGAGGCAGGATTCGAACCTGCAACCGTAGCGGTCGCGCGGTTCCAGACTGTAGCGCCTAGAAATGCTTGGTGACTTCGGCCGGCCAAGGGATGGGGAGTGGGGGGGGGGGGGAGATTGGAGGTGATCAAAGAGATAGTGGGAGAGGACTAAATGGATAGAGAGAAAATACGGGAGGGAAGATGGACTACGAGAGTATGGAATAAATAAATGCCCAGGCAACGCAATGCAGTCTGTGCTGCACTTTTCAACACCGAAACGGATGGATATTTGTACTAAAGAAGTGAACCTCCACCCCCCAAAAAGAAGATTGGTCACCTCCCCAGAAGAATAATTTATATACGCCCCTATTAACCACTGTATTGCAATGAGAACCAAATTAAGATTTTGGAAGTCTAGATTCTTTAACTTTAGTATGTTTCAGCCAAGTATGACACCAATTATATAAATATTTAACTACGTTTCCAGGATGTATTTTACGGGTTCTGTGAATTCATTCGAAGTTGGAAAAATCATTCTAAATTGCCAAAATGCATTTTAACAAAATCGAAGGACTTGTTTCGTATCCAGTTCGTCTAAAAACTATAGTACTGGGAATACAATGGCGACCCTGAGCCATTTTTCGCGGCTCCTACGTTTGCGTCATGAGAGTCCACACTTGTAGTCTAGGTCTGCATCATGAGGTACCATATTTCGGACCATCATGATGCAGACTAAGACGACGAGTGTTTACTTGCATGATGCAAATCTAAACGACGACTCTAGACCCTCATAACACAGACCTAAACGACGAGTCTGAATCCTCATGACGCAGATATAGACGCTGTGGAGAGTGGCTCAGAGTTTCCATTATATTCCTACTACAATACATTCATGGTAAAAGACGCTCTTCATTTTAGGAGTATTTGTAGTGTCTAGGTCTTCAGCATCTTGACTCTGCATGTGGGATTCCCCTTAATATAGAAATACAAGAATAAAATTACATTTTGCAATGTGTGTGGAACTCAACAAAATAAATTGTAATTTAAACTCATAATGTGTATTGCCTTACTCCACAAATGAATATTTTATTTTGCAGAACACTTTTCAACATAAAATCTTTACAAGTTTTCCTTCAGTTCCCCTGAAAGTATTATTTAGGCCAAACCAGATACTCCTAAAAATATTTGGCTACTTTTGTAAACCCAAGAAAATGGTTTACAAACAATAATTAATGTCACTTGGAAGGATTGAAATCAAAAAGTTTAGTCTAAAATAAAAATGAACTGTATGCATTACAAAATTTCTATCTCAGAAATTGACGCCCAGAAAGCACAAGAAAGAAATCTGCACTCTTAATTAGTAAATTTGCGCTCAAACTCATAGTTTCCCGTTTAATGTTCTACTGTATTTTCAATGTGTCTGCTGATTAGTGTTTGAATTAATTATGACGAGATCGTTAAGTCTGTCTGCATTAAGACGTGATCGTTTTTCGCTGATTAGGTTTCCAGCGCAACTAAAAATTCTTTCACTAGACGCACTAGTGGCTGGTATATTTAATATTTTTCTTGCCACACACACAAGTCGAGGAAGTCGTTGGGAGTTATTTTTCCACCACTGTAGAATATCTCCCTGGTTCACACAGTGTTCTTGCAAGTATCTGCTGACTTCATCATGTAGGAGAGGAGGCTCTTCTGCCCAATCCTCAAATTTCGCCATTTTGTACGGCCCTGGATTTGTTTCTTGGTTGCTGTGATTGGGCACTTGTACTGAAACTGTACAGGTTCCAATTAATATTTGCAGAATAATGTGAAGATCGTACTACACATAGTTGAAATTATAATAGGTTTTAGATGATGCCAGCATTTATCGTCCTGTAAAGTCACCAAAGGACCAAAACTAACTGCAGGACGATTTAAATAAGGTATATATTTTTGGTGTGAAAATTAGCACTTGGCAATAAATAATGACAAGAGCGAGGTTATCCCTGTGTGTACTAAACTAAGTCCGTTAAACTTCGTTTACAAGATCAACCAGTCAGATCTAAAGGCTGTAGATTCTACTTAATACCTCTGATTACAATTACGACCTACTTAAATAGGAATGGACACACAGAAAATGCTGTAGGCGTTTTAATGACAAAACACTCTTTTGGAGCATTGCTACGAAGTTGGAGAGCCTTACTAATGACGGAAGAGGTCGAAAGAGTCTAAATAAGGGCAGCTGGTTTGGTATTATCGTAAAACAGGGGAAAGAGTGTCGCGGAAATTACACAAGAGTTGGGGTGGTAATCATTTGAACAATGGTGTTTTTTGACGTGGCGCGATCTATATATGAAATTTCGATCACTAACTTACACCTCAGAATTCGAAGAGATATTGTTGAGTCCCATATACATTGGAAGAAATGATCATCAGAATAAAATACAAAAAAGCAGCGCTCAGACGGAGAGCTGTAGGTGTTCTATCCCGCGCGAAATTCGAGAAAAGGAGACAAATAAGTTGAAAGTGGTTCGATGAACCCTCAACTAAGCACTTGCATGTGTCTTGCAGAGTAACCATGTACATGTAGATGAAGAATATATGCATTATCTTAGGAGCTTACCTTCAGCACACATCTGTCGTGCTGCTTGGTAAACTTCAATTTTTTCATCCTCGGTTAACTTTCTTAATGTGCGGTAGTTAGCCACCATAAACGTTGCAATTTTATGCAACATACTAACGCACATTTTCTGTTCTAGGAAGGCATCAGCGGCTTGTTTCAAAGGTTTCATGTCCTGAAAATACATTTTCTCAACATACATATTTCACAAGTGGTTCTATAATGTTCAGATGGAATAAAATTACAAACCTCTTCATCGTTATCCCGTACGGTACAGTGGGTTTTTAAGGCATAAAACCACGGTAGAACTAAATGTAGGGTTGGATCCTTGTCACTCTCTAGATCAACTGTGGCTTCTTTAAACGGCTTAAGAAATTCTATAAGCTGGCCAGTTATATGGTGGTCATAACCCAGCATCTTATCAGAGGCACCTTCATTATGTAAAACAGCCTTCACTGAATCAATCTGAGAATGGACTGATACAAGCATGTCAAAATAACTATTCCAACGAGTTGAAACCCACTGCTTTAAAGATGAGTTCAGTCTCACACAGAGACCTCTTCTCTTGAAGTACGAAACCGTAGCCCGCACTGTATGGCTAATATATTTGGAACATTTTCTTTCAAAAACTGTTCGCTCAGAACATGTTTCAAGACTGTGTTTATACTATGAGCCATGCATGGAAGACGCTGATATACTTCGAGAGCTTTGACAATGTTACTGCCCTGGTCTGTAACAAACGTAATTTTGGCAATGTCTTCACGAGAAACACCCATAGTTTCTAAGCCATCTTCCAACTCGTTTCGAATATTCGAGCCAGTTTTTGGGCAGTCAGGAAACGCAGAGCACATTAGTACATATTTATTCAAACGCCAGTCAGAATTTATGTAATGCATTGTCACGGACATGTAATGCACCCCTTTGTAATTGTCTGTCCATAGATCAATTGTACTGGCACATATACCAGAACGAATCGCATGCACTATATCTGGGAGCATTTTGCTGCGCACTTTATCAGCTAAGGTTTGAACTTTCCTAGCTACTGTCACTCGGGAAGGCATAACATTTTTAATATCAACTGAGCCATATTTTTTACCTATGTCGATCAGTGTCTGCCCTAAATTAAGAAATCCTTCTCCCTCTATACTGCTAAATGGTCTCAGGTCCTTAGCACACATTTCGACGCACTTTTCGGCCACTAAATCTTTGTCCTCTTTCAAGATATTTACGGAGTGAGGGAACTGCTTGTCAAATTTGCACACATGTCGTAACATACTCGACGTTCCCGAATAAGTACTTAAGAGCTTTTTACGTAGTTTGCGTTGAGACACACCTACCGATTTATTTGAAGCGGCCTCATAAACACACGAAAACGTTTCCCATGCGGCACTTGTGCTCTGTTTCGTTACCAGCATGTATTCGCCAGTTGTCAATTTTTTTTTCAATCTCACTAAAGTTCGACCTATTCATTGTGCTGCCTCCACCGTTGCGATAAATGAACTGCAGGCTAACTACCTGGCTACTCTAGTCACGGTAGCTTGACAGCGCAACCTGTTGTCAGGCGCAGCAAGCTGAGCGGGTCCCGTGAAGCTTGGCAGGCTTGCGGGAACCCAGGTAGCCCGGGCTTGCGGGAGCCCGTATCGCCCGCATTGCCCACTATGCCTCAGTACACGCGCACTCTTGTGTTTACATCGCGGCAGGCTGACCTGCATGAATGGTTGCAGAGGTGCTAGGGGCAAGCAGGCTGCAAGGGGAATTTGTACACCTCTGCCTGCTATACTCACTAGATATTATCGTGTCATTTCAGTTGAATGATGTGTTTTTCTCTTAAGATGTCACGTAAGGATATCAGTTAATTCTTTTGAGTCAACGGAAGTCGTTCCACACGTGAAATACAACTACTCTCGTCTCTTATGTTGCGATTTATCTGCCATAGCGGCTACTGGGCCGACAAGTAAGTTAAAACCACCGCACTTATTCTCTAGCTCCTAGGTAACGTGCTTTCCTGTCAGCTCCAAGTTGCCTTTGTTCGCCTTTCGAGACTCGCTGAAAGCCAGATTTTTAATTCTTTTATAGCAGAACCACAAGCAGTCAGATACAAATTCAATAAGGGAATCGTAAGATAACGCTAGAACAAAATTCGTCTTGCTTCTATTAGTACCCCTTCTACCTATTCTCTAGCTCCTAGGTAACGTGCTTGCCTGTCAGCTCCAAGTTGCCTTTGTTCGCCTTTCGAGACTCGCTGAAAGCCAGATTTTTAATTCTTTTATAGCAGAACCACAAGCAGTCAGATACAAACTCAATAAGGGAATCGTAAGATAACGCTAGAACAAAATTCGTCTTGCTACTATTAGTACCCCTTAGTGTCAGAGCGAAAACCTTACGGTACTGCAAAATTCATAATGCCACATTTTTTTTCTGCCGACATATTTGTTGTTGTTGTGACTATATAACACTATCTATGAACTGCCACATTTTCATAACACTTGTGAATGATACAGGACATGAAGTAAATACAGACATTTTCGAAGTCAAAAGTCGGTAAAATCCTACTAATTCGTGTTAAAATAGGGGCAATCGTCTTACAGATACTTAATGCTTTATTGAGATACACTGCCGTAGTGATGTTTGGGTAGGAAGCTGAATGCTGAATTTAATTTGTGTTGGTACAGTGAATATTTTAACTGCGTTTTCCATTAGTTTACTGATCGCAACAGTAATCATCAAAGAGAAATTAATCAGCAGCATGATTATCTTTCACGATATTTAAAACAATCTGACAATGCTAAAGTTGTTTACAAATTCTTCACCTGGAGAAACCTACTGGTTCTACCGATGTCATTAAACCAGTTTAGTTTGAAGAGTATTTTCGTCTAGAAATGAAGTGTCTTGACGGTTGATCGATCAAGAGTGGGAAACGGAAAAATTTGCGAGTATATGATGAGACGGACAAGTGCTTGAGAGAGGACTACCCTATCAATACAAGTGCCTGAGAGATGACTTTCCTATCAACCTCCTGAATAGTTTCGTTTCTCAAATCAATAGAGTGCCCTATCATGCAGTAGCACACGTGATGTAGTTTTGTCCGTCGATTTTCTAACACTGCGACCGCAAGGTGTCTCAGTTGTTGGCAACAAATTCCAGCTGTGATGCACACACAATTGGGGCAGAATTAGTAGCGCTAAACACACTTTTGGAGCTATCAGATGTAAAATATTATGTTCATACTACTCTTTGCTCGAATTTACGTCTTTTGGTGCGGCTCAGCCTTTCGTTTCCTCTATGGAGGTTAACGATAAAAGCATCGTTACTCGTCACCAGTAACAGTACTGCATAGGAATGCTCAATGAGCGACCTGATGACGTTAAATATTAGTCACTCCGTTGATTCTTGTTGTTTCGAATTAGAGCATGCAGTACTCGTACACCAGACGTCTGAACTTTGCCTGTTGAATGCAAATGTCGCATGATGGTTAAATGGTAATCCATCACATATATCAGTAGTCGAGACTTCCTAAATGTGGAAAATCATTCATTCCACAAAGATCTTTGTTGAAAAAAGAATATCTTTTTCTGGCGTATTTTTCCCAAAAGCACTCGCTCCGCACACAGTTCAAATCTTTCTAGCTGCCTCCTCTGCATTCACCCCTCTGTTATACCAAAAGTAAATATTGTGTAGCAGATGTTTCACCTTTTTCCACTTGCGACTCGATTTTACAACGTTTAACCGTAGTTCATGATTTTCAAGTATGCATAATCCAGTGCAAGAGATGGGGCCCCTCCACGCCCGCACCAACGCGGTGACCACACCAAAAGTTCTACTGTCACCTCCGTAAACATGTTAGATATCTAGTAAGTGGATCACAGGATGCTGGGCTGTGATGTTATCCGTGCGTCTGGGTAAGACTACGCATTAACACAGTCCGTCAGGTGATAGATAGTGGACGAAACGCAAGTGAGGGTAGCGATTTGAAGAGCAGAGGGAAAAAGTGCCATGGCTCGTGCCGTGGAAAAAAAACCTCTGCGACAGTGGGATGGGTAGTAAGAGCTGTAGTAGGCTTACTAGCTGCGATAGTTCATGCAAGGTTGGATTTGTTAGTATGGGTATCATGAATCATTACCGTGGCAAGCGATGGCGATGTATCCCAGTTGCTGCAGCCGCTACGTTCCTGGGACAATCAAGATCGTTATACAGTAGTGGGAGATCGGCCATAGATCATCTCACTGTGTGTGGGATGTGTGGAGCTTGTCTGCATGCAGTGTACGGTACGACTTCCCTGCGTGGTGCCAGTTATTCGGCAGTGCATTCCAGCTGGATATCCAGTAATAGCGTCTGATTAACAGGGGCTCACCTGTACCGCTAAGTTTGCGCATGCTTGGCCGTAGATGTTAGGTCCTTACAAGTATGTCTTTTGGTATTTTATGTTTCCATCTATGGTTGTGGTCGTAGTTCTCCAGATTCAGAATAAACGGGTTCTGCGAATGTCTGGAGTTTCTGTTTAGTCTTGTGATGAGTTTGTGGATCACCTCCGTGAGAGTCTCAAGTCGGTATTCCCGGTGAAGGTCCGCGATGCGTGTGTATCGTGGAGCATTGCTTATGATTTTTAGTACTTTGTTTTGTATGAGCTGCAGACGGCGCAGGCGTGTAGGCGCAGCGTATCCCCAGACAGGAGCTGCGTACGTCATCAGGGGTCGGGTAAGTGTCATGTACATGGACCTCGACACTCTTCTGTTCAGTGTGCTACGCCTGTTGAGCATAGGGTAGAGCTGTTTGAGCCTCGCGCTAGCTCGGTTGGTCATGTGTTGTATGTGGTCCTCCCAGAGTAATTTCCGGTCCAGCCAGACACCGAGGTATTTGACTTTCTCACGGAAACGTATTGGGCGTGCATGTAGTGTTATTGGTCTGCAGTATCGGTGTTTGCGCAGTTCCTTCGGTCTTCTAGTGAACAGAACGGCTTCGCACTTGTCGACGTTTACTCTAACACGCCATTTCTCCAACCAAGGCTCAGACACTCTGAGTGCAGTCTGTAGGCGTGGCGTAATGTTTGATGGTTTCCAATATTGCGCGAGGATGGCTGTGTCACCCGCGTAGAGTGCCATCGTTGTGTTGTGTGTGGTTGGGAGATCGTTTATGTAGAGGTTAAACAGTAGGGGCCCTAGGATGCTTCCCTGGGGTACTCCCACGTGTATACAGTGTCGTGTTTTCCCTGCACGTCAGTGTTGAAACTCCTGTTTGCGAGATATGAGTGTATTAGACGCACCAGCCAATCGGGGAATCCCGCGTCGCTGAGTTTGCGAATGAGGCCGTTGTGCCATAGACGGTCGAAAGCCTTTTCGACGTCCAGGAACATCGCCCCTGTAACTTTGTTTATGTTGAAGCCATATGTTATATGTTCAACGACTAATAAGAGTTGTTGTGTTGTGGAGTGGTGATTCCTGAAGCCGAATTGCCCCGGTCTCAGGATGTCATTTGTTATGCAGTGCCTAGTGATGCGTTTGAGAATCACCTTCTCAACAATCTTACTGAGCGAGCTCAGAAGGCTGATGGGTCGGTAATTTTGTGGGAGGCTGTGGTCTTTCCCCAGCTTCTTGAACATCAGGACCTTGGCCGTCTTCCAAAAGGCGGGGAAGTGTTGGTGTTTTAGTATGGCATTCGTTATGTGTGTTAGGTACTCAGTTGCTTTATCCGTGAACTACTGGAGGACATGGTTTTGAATGCCGTCATGACCAGGGGCTTTCCTAGCAGCGGAATGCATTATAGCCCAGGAGACTTCGGCTGTGCTAGCATGTCGAATGTCGTCGCGCGATGGCTGGGCTAGAATGCGTGTAACCTCTTGGTCAGTAGTATACTGGATCTGATGGTACCAGGTTCGGTGTGAATGGCGCTGCGAGTGTACGGGCCATTAGTTCTGCTTTCTCTTCCGCTAAGTATGCAGGTCCGTCAGGCCCTAGAAGCGTTGGGGTGTATATGTTCTCCCTGGTGATGCTTAGCTGCAAGATGGTAATTAGAACTTCAAATTCGAAAATGTCAGTTGATACATACACTGACAGCGTCGCGACGCGTTCACCTGGGCGGCACCCGATTTCAGGCAGCGAGTGACGTCTGACCGGTGGCCGGTAGCCGCTGCAGCGTGAGGAAACGCTCGAGCGTAAGCTGTTCTGATCGCGACGCAGCCACGAGCTATCCTGCGGAATTGTTTCTGGAAGTACTTGTTATTGCTGCTGGGTAGAATGTGAAGCGCATTATCTTCGATGTTCACTCAGACTCATAACTTTAAACGAAGGCCGAAACGTGTTAAAAAACAAAAAAACAGTTAGACGCGAAACGCGGCTATAAGTTCATGGTTCGGGACGATTACCACTAGATCACGGGCTCAACCAACACAACTACCTCTCGGAAATAGACAACACTTCCTCCTGACACTTCTGCGTCTAGCAGTGTTGCCAGATCGTGCGGATGACCGACATAGCGTTGTCAGGGGCGGTCGGTTTTATTGGCCACCTTAAGTGATCGACTCGGACTTAGTCTCTGTAGCGGCCGGCCGGCGGTCGGTTTTTAGGTCTAAGACTGTACAGGAAGATAAAGAAGCTTGCACAGGATAGAGTAGCAAGGAGAGCTGCATCAAACCAGTCTCTGGACTGAAGACCACAACAACAACAACGTCCGTGAACACCTGTTGTCCAATTATTTTACTTTAAAATAACTGAGTTG
Organism: Schistocerca americana; assembly: GCF_021461395.2. NCBI lineage: Eukaryota > Metazoa > Arthropoda > Insecta > Orthoptera > Acrididae > Schistocerca > Schistocerca americana. Next base: position 962,798,987 of record NC_060119.1, read on the forward strand.
CAATATGCTGCTTGGTCATTCGCAGAAATGGATATCTTGAGAGTGACTTTTTGGCAGTCAATTGATCATGGAGTCTACAGGATGCAAATGATTGCAATTACAATCGAACATCGCGTGTGTCATCAATACACTGATTAGCAACTGGACAGAAAATTCAGAAGGGTTACCTTGATGAAAAGGACGAAGATACCCAAAATATTCTGAGCGTCCATAGCTTTTCGTACATTCAAACGAAATAATCGATTGCTGGTAGTGGTTCATCGGTGATAATGTTTAGGTTGGTTGTTGTAGGGAGAAATTACAGTGTATGAGTCAGTGAGATTCAGTGGTGAGACTGGTTCTATCTTGGAGAAAATAATAACCGTGTTTGTGGCCTAAGACCCACGCTGAAAATTTTGCTATGGGATCAGGTACCAACTACCGATCGTCCGTGTTTTGATTCAGAGAATAGTGGCCAGTGGTACATACATCTGTGACGTCAACACTCATACCCCGCAACTACATCTGAACACCTCATTTTCGAGTAGAACAGCGCATATACCCACATCGTAGGGGCAACGTAACACCCCTTAAGGGATCTAAGCCTTCGGATTTCCGTCTCATTGTACACCCTTGAGAGCTATTAAGAGCACCTGATTTCTAACTTCCTGTAAGCTAATAAACAAATACAACGAGACAAGGATGCCAAAATCAGTAATTTAACATTTTTATCACGCGTAATATGACAGAAGTGTTGTTTCTACGACCTGCCTGTGTCATTGCTCTCATTGACAGCGACTGTTGCACGCATATTTAGTATAAACGGCCAGTTACTATGGATACTGAGTCAGCCCTCCGTTGTAATCAGTATCACGCACTATGAGCTTATTCTGATACACGAGCTTTGGAATATTAACACATGTTTGCATGTGTGATACCTAACGAGATTCTGTCAGTATACATGTAAAAGACAGAGACAGTGTATTTCGTGTGAAAGACAGAATAACAAATTTTTCTTTCTACATGAGTAAACTTTCTCCACTTCGTTTTGCGTTGCCGTTGCTGTTATTCTTCAAAAACTCGATGGGCGCCTTTACCGACGTGGCACTTACGTCCATTTCCTGACTGGTCTCGTATGTTTCTCCTCCTCTATAAATAGTATTGCATAACATATCTTGGTAAACATACTGACGAAAAATTTAAATTGAAACCCTGAGCTTGTGACACATTACGAAATAACACTACAAAATAAGATACAATCAAGGTCTTGGAGACTGTATTCCGTCGGTGTTGAATCGATACAAACTCGCGTGCCGATACTAAAATAAATTTGTTTGCCACTTTCGTTCGTTGAGTTGAGTACCCCGCAACCGGGCAGGCCAAAAGACGTGTGGTGGTAGTATCACTTACAGGTCAACGCCGTGGAGGAATTTCTTGAAGTTGATCCCAGGAGGCCAGTATATTGGCGCCGTTGTACATCAGAGAACGTCAATGACAAGGAACGGTTATTTCGCTGGTGACAAGCCAAACACTATATGTATGTAAATCTTGCTTAGTTCCACTCATTAATGTCTTATGCTATAATTTCCAGGGGGATGCGTCGCTAAGAAAGAAAGTAGACGCCTCTTCATGTAGTTTCCTCACAGTATGTACATTTTCTGTTTAACTTTGTCATAGATAACCAGTCAGAAGATGAGAATAATGTGATGTATTTTGTCGTCCTATTTCCATAATTTATGACTCTGTATACTCAATCGGTGACGTGCAAAGTGCAAATAACCAATTCAGGTATTGACTCTGATATCATAATATCTTCTGTCTTTTTTTTATAATTTCATTCCTTGGGAAATCGTCAGCATAATGTAGTGATCAGCTTGCAAAATTATTGTGTGACATCAGATACGGGTTGCTCCATAAAAAAAATGTCGTGTGACTAGGGCCTCCTGTCGGGTAGACCGTTCGCCGGGTGCAAGTCTTTCGACTTGACGCCACTTAGGCGTGATGATTTGGACAACACAACACCCAGTCCCTGAGCGAAGAAAATCTCCGACCCAGCCGGGAAGCGAACCCGGGCCCTTAGGACTGACATTCTGTCGCGCTGACCATTTTTTTTTAAATCTCATTTTGTTCGCTTTCGTTCGTTGCATCTGCTCGGGGCGGACGTCATAAGACACCCGTTTAAGTTCTTCATTGATCGATTGACTTAGTTTTTTTATTACAGTGGGCAGTTAACCCTCTGACCGAACACGCTGAGCTACCGTGCCGGCGTCCACTCAGCTACCGGGGGCGGACGGTCGCTCCATCTTGGGCGCCAAAACTGTAGTCATTTCGAGAAATTAAATGAAATCATACACAAGGGGTACAAAATTGAGGGATTCATGTATGGACATAAAAGATTGCTTATATGTTCAAAACATGAAAGAAATGTATTTATTTTGGTGCTGTTTACACAAAACAAAACAAAATTACAAATCTCAGGGCCGATTTGACTGGGCGTGAACACGGCTCAGTTATTAAAGAGATGGAGGAGGGAACGAATCGTCTCACCTTCTTGTTATCGTTCGTCATAGATTGCTGTCGGCGGCAGCCGCTGCGTCGGTGCGGCGGGGCGCCTAGGAGCTGTGCTACACGGGTTGGCTGCCCTCATCAGCAATCGCGGCTTTGCGGCGGGTCCCAGGTACGATCTACACGTTGTCTCCCCGTTGTAGTTGCGTGGACGAAGCTGTGCTGTCGTGGTGTTGGAAGGTGGATGTTCGCACTGGATGGAAGAGCGCCCATGCCCTCTCGCTTCGGCGGTGTTTCCACGACGCTCCTCTTTCGCTTCTCATCCATCTCTCAGCTCAACTCCTCTTCGAAACATTATTCCTTTCCGCGTTGTCATTGGCGGCCGAAATTTTCATTGTAGACCAATGACAGATCGCCGTTTCATCGCTACGCCTTTCCATGCAGGGTGGAAATTCTCTATCTGGCGTAGGCTGGCGTGTAGCTCGTGAATCACATTCTTAAAGTGTTTTCCTGCATTCCGAGACTATTGGTACAGCAGTTACATAACACTTCTTTATAACCGCTCTCTCTGCGTGAGCCCTGGAGAGACTCATGTTTGGGCTCCGTCTCAAAATCTGCCGGCGTCCGTCATTTACAAGGAATGTCCTCCCTGTCGAGGAAAACATCTTCTTAAGAATGCTGGCTTCTTTCACGCGCCTCCCTGCGCCGATTCCCCACGCTTTTTGCACGCTTCTCCCTGTGCCCGTGGGGTGCTGGAATTGTCGGCACATCCCTGTTTTCTAAGGCAGGTAAAATGATTGCTGGAAGGCCAGAAGAACTCAGACGCTTTCACGCGTACATTCCTGGCGTTCTGTCCTAATGTCTATCAGCTCTCGGCACGCTTCTCGTTGTCAAGCGGGCCCTTCGCATTGTGTCTCTTCTTGAGTGAAGCGAGGACATCGGCCCGGCTTCCCGCTGTCTCCCTGCAGAATGACTGCACCCGTGGCCTCGCCCCAGGGAGTCCGGCCTCTTCCTGCTTCAAGGCTGCTTGCGGCCACTTGGCGAAAGCGGCTGCGTTATTACAGTACATAAATAATAGCGGAGGAAGATTTCCACTTTGATTCTGATCTTGACTGATTTTTAATGTCTGCGACTGCCATATGTCTAACTGTGAATTGGAGAGTTTTCATGTAGATGTAGATGAAATGTCGGTAATTCTAAAAAAACTGCATACAGATCCTGGAAATGTTTTAGGAAGAATCTTTCTATCGGTATAGACCACAGGTTAACACCATCTAACAGACCAAAATCCTTCGAAAATTGTGTAAACATAGTATTTCCTTAGAGTAAACTCCCTCCGCCTATGTACGACTCAAAAAATGGCTCTGAGCACTATGGGACTTAACATCTATGGTCATCAGTCCCCTAGAACTTAGAACTACTTAAACCTAACTAACCTAAGGACAGCACACAACACCCAGCCATCACGAGGCAGAGAAAATCCCTGACCCCGCCGGGAATCGAACCCGGGAACCCGGGCGTGGGAAGCGAGAACGCTACCGCACGACCACGAGATGCGGGCTATGTACGACTCATTTCTCTATAAAAAATAAATACAGTGTCATCATTCTCTAAAACCTTTCTCCCCATGTGATGAAGTAAGGTCTCATTCTCTAAAACCTTTCTCCCCATATGATGAAGTAAGGTCGGTAATTATACAAGGCAGCCAAATGAAAACGAGGGACATGGAAAAAAGTAAATATACTCTCCATTGTCTCAAAAGTAATCGGCATAGCGGTTAACATATTTATCCCACTTTGAGACAAGACGGCCGATGCCTTCAAGGAAAACTGTTTGTGGTTGCCTACTGTAACAGACGAAAGTTACGATTACTTTCTGGGTTTACCGAAGTTTGCGGTATCACTTTCTTTTCGGCAATGTTTGTACTGATTTTCGGCAACACAGTGTGAGATTCAAGTTTTGCAAATAGTAACTCTTTGCATTTGCGCAATAGTGCAGTCTTCTGTTTTCCCAAATCTATCCATAAAGTAAATATATTTTTGCATGTTTCTGTGACGTGATGTTGTGCTACGAGAATTAATAATCCTTCCACTTTACATAACTTAAGACAAATGCCAAATACTTCAGATAGTTTTTTTTAAATACTTGACAAAGTGGCTATACATTTCTCTTCATGGCTATGTACAGGAATATGATAATCTTATTAGGCGCAGACTGAAACTTGACTACAGACTAATGCAGACTGACTCATCGGAGGTCTGTACACTCGTTATAATACCTCGCGCTTTCAGGTATCACTGCGCGAGTGTGATCCGCGAGGAGAAAAGGTTCTACGTTAGCAGCAATCTCATTGGCTGCGTGACATATTAATACACGGATCTGCGGAAGCAGAATTTTGTCCGTCTATAAGACAGCGCCATCTCGTAGTGCGGAGACGGTCGAGCGCTGCACCTGCGCTGTTGTGCTTAGCGGGGCGCGCTCTAGTGGGAAAGTTGTGTACGCTCTGACTACGCGGAGCTATGTACACAATAGGTGGTATATTTAAAAATATCAAAAGTTACATTTCCTATTTATTTCAAACAATATGCTTTGTCGTGCGAACAAGACACAGCTAGGGCAGAAGCACCACGGGCGCAAAGACGCGGGCTGGTGGGAGTGCCATAGACACTCGCCATTGCGCGAGTTCCACCAGCGCCACGGGCGGCGCTGAGGATGAAGACATCGACATCGCCTGGGTCAAATGCCGGCCGAGTACACTCCACCAATGACAGGACGATAACGGACAGGAGGCTACTCGGAAGATAGAAAAGCAGCTCTCGCCCACTTGGTTACAAATCATCGTCCAGGGCCTATTTAGACAGGGATAGTCATTTAGTGCTCCCTTAGAAGTGAACAGACAGTTGAAAACTGCGTTTGCTAGGGATTGTGAAGTCTACCTACGATTATTCGCACTTAACAATTGAGGTCCTTTTTTGTATTATATTACAAGTAGTGTTGCAGACTTCTTATTCATCGACACAAAGATAAGTAAACCTTTTAAATCATTTGTGTAACTTTGTTACTAATTTGTTGGAGTGTTGTAGAATCTTCGTTTTCCTATCCCGTTACCTGATCGTGGGGCGTAGCTCTGTAATATTGGCAGGGAGAGATTGTTATAAGGGTCTACTGCACCACAAGCCGTTTCACGAATTCGCAAACTCGGCCTACTCTAAAATGGCAACTCGGCCTCCACAGCAGTAGCGACGAGGGCTTTACAAAAGTTGGCGACGAGGGTTAACAAAACAATCTTTGTTACAATTCTCATGCTTGTGTTTTTATAAACATCAAAAGAAGCAGTCTGTTTAAATTGTTTAGTAGTTAAAAACAAGAAAATTTAATTATTAATTTCAACCATTGCCGCTTCAAGAACATACTGCAAGCTCTTGTCACATAGAGCTGAATCCATCCAGAGCGGTCAGTCGTGAGACGGTCGTTGTTTAGTCGTCATCTAGCATGTAAGCTATTGTAGCATGTGCGCCAAGCGCTTGTTCTTTGTCAGTCTGTAGTTGGCATCCATTGTGTGCTTATTGTGCTATCATTGTATCCGTTCTCCGTGAAACTTTGTTTTGTGCAGTGAAACTTACTACGAAATCAAAAACTCTGATCTACCTCTGCTATGCCGGCCGGGGTGGCCGAGCGGTTCTAGGCGCTACAGTCTGGAAGCGCGCGTCCACTATGATCGCAAGTTCGAATCCTGCCTCGGTCATGGATGTGTCGTTAGGTTTAAGTAGATCTAAGTTCTATTGGACTGATGACCTTAGAAGTTAAGTCCCGTAGTGCTGAGAGCCATTTGAACCTAACTCTGCTATGTTAACTATGTACTGTATTAGCAGTGTCTAATACCAGAAGAGCATACAATTCAGAATCAACGCTGGAAGAGCGATTTTTCTTGAAAGAAGGAATGGGCGGCATTATACTATGGAGCCGAGCCCAGGTTTGTACCTCTTCGTGCGAAGGAAGTCGACGACCAAGAATGTCTTTCTTCAGCGCCCCAAAAATTTCGAAGTAGCTTGGGAAGAGATGAGAAGTGTGTGGAGGATGTGTAAGGGATTCCCAGCGAAACTTCTGTAACATAGACGAAACAAAGTTCAAACAAAATACCCGCTTACAATTTGCCAAGATTGTTTCGGCTACGCTGCAGAAGTTACACTGGGAAGCACTTACACATCCTCGATACAGTCCGGATCTCTCCCCATGCGATTTCCATCGTTTTGGAGCCCTGAAGAAAAACATTCGTATCCGTCGCAGAGAACGACAAACATTTTTCCATGAAGGCACAGACTCCCTTGCCTCACGGTGGGAAAGATGTACTAACTGTAATGCTATTACTTTTGGGATAATAAAAAAGTTTGCTTACTTTTTTTCGTCAGCCCCGTTTCCATTTGACTGTCCCTTATACATCATGTTATTTTCTGTAAATAAGCCATGCTTCTGCTGTCAGTATTTGAACATAAATATTACCTGAGCTAATTTTTCGTTCATCCGGGATTACACATCTGTCAAAATTTATTATACAGGCTTATGAATTTTTGGTGACTGAACGTTTTTATTCATTTCAGAATTACGTTAGTTGTGTCACCTGGTAACCTGACTGCACTTTTCTTCCTTTCTTACTCGTGGCGTGTCTTCCATGATATTCGGATCGATACAATTATTTTTTGATACCTCTTTTTTCTTACGGTCCGTCACAAAGGTGTCTCTAATGTAGTAGCCACTTCCTCTTACCTATAAGATGACTTTTTTAAATGGGGTGTATTAATATTCTGATTAATCTGTTACATTGCCTTTAAAGCTAGCTTTTCTTGTCCCTATACATCATCATCCTCTTTTATCACCAAAATAAGCAGCGATATTCTTATAGAAATTCATCACAGTGTAGCGTTCCTTATGACTACAACATTTATGACAGTCATTCTATTACATTTGTACACTTCACACAGCTCTCTGATAGTGATTGCTGGTACAACACAACTCATTTCTGATACTTCCTGTGCTGAAATCAGTGCAGTTGCTTCTATCAAATGTTCGCATTATTTGAATATCTGATTTTTTCACTGATAATGTCTTTGCTGTCAACTGTTAATGTCATCGTAGCTTTGGAAACCTGTGATGTTGGTAATCTTGTAAGACGTACGTTGTCTTCGTAGCTCTTCCACTGATTCTAGGATCGAATTATTTAACTTGGTATCATATTATACCAATTGCCAGAGGAAGTGCCTACGTAAACCTGCGTTTTATTTTCTTTTTTAAGTGCCCCTTTTGATCACCTATTTCCAGCTCTGTGCTGGTTGTCTGTAGTGCATGAGAATGTAAGTTTAACTGAGTGTTAGGACGGGTTTCTGCACTGCCTTGATGAGGGAGGAGAAGGAACTTCTATTAACTCTCGTGACACAATATGGAGATGTAAAAAAAAAAAAATAGCGGCGCCCAATGGGATATTCGTGTGTGGCCTACGTGACTCGTAGATCTGCGCCGTTGGAGAAACATAGCTTCCTGACAAATTTTAGGAGAGACATTTGTCAGATTCCTTAGGAGAGGCTTCTAGAAGCTTCTGGTAGCTTTTTCTACGCAGAAGGATGCCAAATCAGATATATTCCTGTGGACTCTTCTCGGAGTCTGATTTGTACTGTTACGCAGAAAAACGTAACAAAGGACGGTTTTGGAGTGCTGGAGTGTAGGTAGATAGCTTTGGAGACGCAAGAACAGTCGTGATAGTTTCGGGGGCGAGGAAAGTGCAGTCAGATATTTGTGTAACTGTATAAAGACCAGTCCAATACCGTCAGGAAATTACAGACATTATGAAGAATAATTTCATTGCTGGCTATGGTCAGATAAGAGCTGGCAGTAACCGGGAATAAATTTAATGTTGCGATTCTCAGATAAACTGTGACGCTACACAAAGCAGTTTCTTGTCGGATTCAACAGAAGAATGATGGAAGACCGCAGAGGTTGCTGCCGTGCGGAGTTGCTCCATCTGCACGCTGAAATGGTAAGGAGCATGTCATTGTAAGTGAGGTGAAATACGAGCTGTGGACGCCGGAATAACTGATAGCTTTCTGGATATTTCATCTTTCCTGTTTTGAAGCACAGTTGAATGATTGTTCCACTTGGTGTGCGTTTCGTGTTTTTTCTTCCAGAAAGACTTGGTTCCGAAATGGTCCATCCATTTTTAATTAGCTAAGCTGTAATTTAACTCCCTCCGTTTGCCTCGTAATTGCTGTGACTTTCTTTGTATCAGTGTTCGTTGTCGTTTCTTGTCGATTTCTTTATCGAAGCATGTCTTGCGTCTGCGTGATAAATATTCACTCGAAAGTAGTGTCCTTTTCCGCACTGCAGACTACGTCCCACGTTGATCGTTCTTCCACTCTGTTTTCACTCAGCTGCGAATGCGTATTGGTCAAATAGATGAATTAAGTTAAAATGAACAGTGAAGGGTCACTGAGTGTACGATCGTGGTATCACGAGACAACCGAGGAGCTTCCAGCACCGGCCATAGGGGGCCACAAATTCTGAAGATGGCTTTGACATAAGCCGAAACCGGCAAATAAACAAATATTATTGCGATCTTGACTGTTCATTTGAACTTTATGGGCGCTGTTCACCATAGACTATGTTGTCTAAATTCATGGATGAATTAAGTTTCCATTCTTTGCTTGTCAATTTCTATATCAACTTGTCAAAAGAACGTTAATGAATGTTGTAGTCTACATTTATTTTTTTTAAAATTACCAGTTTCCCCGTTCCACGTATCTTTAGTCGGTAGTACAAATCAGAAAGGCTGTCAATTGCGTGCAGAGATCTGGTAGTCATCATCTGAAGACCGTGCCGTGCTAGCATTATCTTGCATACTGTTAGATTCAGATCTGCCGTCAGTGCAGGGCTTAAACGAATGATTTTTTTCGGTGGCCCGGTACGGCCATTGCGCTTACGGTTAACGAACGATTCAAAATTATAACGATAAAGGCTTGGCTGGCTGACAAGGGAAGTCACTGGTATACTCATTTAGGACAGGAACGATCAGCTGTAAACTACTCACAATTTTGTCTATTATAATCCCCAGACGTCTCCAAAGATTGGCACTATTATTAACCACAACAAATCAACAAGTTCCTTTCAAACACATTGCCACCTTGCCACACACCAGCAGCTCTGTGCCATTAGCAAGCGAGAAAGGTTTCCCGTCGTTCGGTGCTAATATTTTTTCTCATGCTTTGCTCTTCTTTCACCTACGAGTTTTTTATTTACTAATGAGAAAATTCCATCTTGCACCCTTGTTGTAAATCAACGTTAAGCTACACAACCGCCTACAATTGCATCGATAAGCCATTTCTCAAGTCGAAGGAAGTCAGGCGTAGACCATCTTAAAGAGGCGGTTTTCAAACCAGCGTTCTAGTTGAGGACAGCTCTTTACTTGCTTTATACAGAACAGACTGACATTAATTATTGCAACAGTAAAGAAATGATTAGTGTTACTGGGTAACCGACTGCCGTATTGCGGGACATCTGTGTTCGCCTTATTTGGAGAGTAATCTGCATGTTGCTGCTGAATAGCGGGTAAGGCCACTGCACGCCATGGCCTACTTCTCTTCCTCATTTCTGTGAAGTCCCGTGAACTAACAGCACTCGCAAATGGCAATCAGTACAGTCTTACGCAAATGAAGAAATTTGCGTGCGGCGGACGCATTAGCAGCTTCACGTGACAAGAGGCCTTTTGGACGTTTCTGTCAGCCGAGGCACGCAGGTCGCCTGGATATAGCGAATCATATAGCACCATTATCCATTTAGACCTCTTAAATTCCGCAAGAGATTGTCTGTTGTAAAGATCTAATTTATGGAAAAGTATCGTAACTTAGTAACTATCCTTCACTCTGTTCAGAGCAATATAGTCGAGATACGAAATTAGTCTCGTAACTCTGCCCTCACACTCCGCTAATAGCCGTACAGTCACAGGGATACCGAAACTGACAACTCGTTTCTTTCTTCCTGATGCTACCAGGAAATGTAGGGTACATATGTGATGAAACTTACTCATTACGAAACTCATCCGTCCGTCTAGTGCCATATTAACTTGATCCAAAGAGTTTCGTTGAATCCTTTTCTGTTTGCATAATGAGTTTGTGCCGTCCGCGAAAATGATGGTAAGAACTCGAGTGCTTTAATGCAAAACGAGTATAATAAAGGCGTTACGTCACGTTAATGATAATGTTGAATTAATAAGTTGCTTGCAAAAAGCGAATAACCAAAAATATTTAAATCTCACAGCAATTACTAACTTCACCGAAGACAGCACAGAAGGCTCTGCCGAATTATAACAGTGAATAATGGACGCCGTGGAGATAATGTTCTGGATGTCTACATTCCACCTCTGTAGTTATATGCGGACAGCCACAACATATTGTACTCTTTTTCCTGGGTGGACTTGGGTTTAAGAAAAATGTAAATTAAATATTACGATAAATTTTATACATAATCGACAAGTACGCCAAAAGGAGGAGATAGAACTACAATGGACATGTTATTCCATGGACTCTTGCGCTTATATGCATGAACTATCTTTCCTTTGTCTTTCAGTTACCTAATCTGCTTGAATTCGGACCCAAGAGGACGATCTTGTGTAAAGCTCATCTTGCTGTACCAGCTGATAACGTAAGTTGTACTTAAAACCCGAAAAATATAATGTTTATTTTGTCAAAAGAATTTGTGTATGTAGTCAATCAATTGGTAGTCTGATACCTGGATCGTCTTAAGTAAATATGGGCCTTAACAAAGAATTTTCATTGTTAGGCGCCATCTTAGAAAAATATTTAACATTTTTCTTTTAGCTAATCTACGAGACGTGCCGTCGGTTAGGACAATTAACATTATTTCAGATCGCACGAGACCGGAGGCAGCTACTAATAATTTAACAATTTTACTTACAGATTTTGTTTATAAAACGAGATAACATCCTAGACAGAAAAGGTCTGTTCACAGGATTCCAGTTCCATTATAGAATTTCATTTGTAGATGCTACTCTTGTTATCTTATATTGGGGAATCGAGACGAAACGACGATATTAAGTTCCCTTGGCGAATAGTCTCTGGTGCAATAAGCACACGACTTCTCACGAGCCTAGAATAATATATGCAGCGTTGGGGTACATAAGAAAAGGACAATGAATTATCGACGATTACGTAACTACCCTGAGAACTGAGCTAGTTTACTGAGTGCTTATACACGTCGGGCTAAATTGAACAACATATTACACTGTTAATAATATTCCCACATTAGTTATTTCTCTTTTATGCTGAGCCATTGTATTAATGTGTGTTTCTTTTTTATATAAGTCACGGCTCATATTTATTCTATTATATTACACTGACAGCAAAGAAAAAGAGTCACAAATAATTTTTATTTTATTACATTACAATATGCAACGGGTTGAACCTTAATATTCAAATAGAAACAAAAATTGTGGTTGCATTCAGGCATTAGAGAGCTGCAAATCAATTATACAAAAAACATTTTTACCGTATTCTTTAATGTTGCTTTTCTGAATGTAGTGCGTTACAAAATATTTTTTTTTGTATCTTTTAAAATGAGTCTCTGGACGTATAACCAGTTTAATCAATCTTAATGCTGATCTTACAGTGTCCTTAAGGCCTCCATGAATCACATTTGTTATTCATGTAGAGCTTCAGTCTAAAGTCTACACAGAGAATTCTCTTTGTTAATAGCTTGTGGTTGATGAATGAAAATAGCAAATGTCACTTCAATCATATTCATACTGAATTGTAGTGTTCATATATACGCTTGTTCTACTTATCTGAGCATCTAAGCAGGAAAATAAATACATTTGTTCAGTATTTGATTTATATAAAATTGACTTACATGCGAAACGAAGGCAGTTCACAGAAGTTGCAGCACTGTAGCAGGTGGTGTAATTATTTGTGTACCTATCTGAATTGCTAAATACTCATTAAAACATATGTGTAATACAGGACAGTCACAATATCAGCATCGGTCATAATATCATCTTTATTTTATTACAGATTTAGATTTCAGTTAACAGCACAGCTATCATCACTGCTATAAATACTAAATACAACGAACTAAATAACACAGGAATCAGACACTGAAAAAGCACACTAACCAAGAACCGTGTCAGAGCAGCACAATAATGACAACTACCGAATTACAGGTAAGGTAGACTCAGCATAGTTATAACGATACGTATTAAAATGTAACTTCCGTATTTACAAGTATCAGTCAAACTGAGGCTGCTGCTCACAGACCCACACAGTAAACCTCGGTTTATGCCTTTCTGGATGGCCAATGTCCTTTATTTCCTCTAACCATGTGTAAAAAAGTTAGTTAAAATAAAACTTATATGTAAGAAGAAAATGAATGAAACAATAATTATTAAAATGCTGACCTTCTTTCTGCCCTGGATTACATCACACTCGTGGGGCACAATTAGCCCCACGGAATCAAACCTGGTAAGTATAATATATGCAGGAAACTTGCTTATTTTCATTTTTTATAACATAAAAATAGGTTGAATGGTGAGCAATAATTGACTAATATATGTGCGTATATTTACATTTCCAGTTTGGTCATTTAAATAGATAGGTCTTTGTTATATAGGTGAGTATCAAATCAAACCTCTTTAAACACCTTAGGTGGCGTAGGAAAAAATTATTTTCTACTCTTTTTCATACCATATCCAAGCCGAAGCGACTTGTAGGTTACGAAATCGGTTTTCTTCATGCCACCAAAGGATGGGAATGCCTTGAAACGGTGGTTTTAGTCTCTACGTCCTAGTATTTGCCCAAGCCAAATCTGGGGAAGGCTGCTTCCACCAGTATTTACCCATCAAAATTTTGAAATAATGACGCTGGTCCACAGATATACCAACCCTCGTCGTGGCAGCTAGGTGAGGGTGAGTGGACGGTCCAGCTACAGGCATGAACCAAACATGAAACACAAGAAAAATCGTACGACAAAGATTAGACTTATAAAGTCAAGTGTTGTTCCCAAAAAGAGTTCACTTGTTCAGGACACACTCTTATCAAAGGATCGCAGATGGCACTGGAAAATACGGTATATGTAGATACATACTTATTTGCCCTAACTGGTGCAGCATTAACCACATAGTGCTCAGCAAGAAAAGTATTAATATTCGCTATCAGCGTTTGTGTTCAGTGTCCTGTATTTGTCACTGACACCTGCCACACAGTTTAACGTTCCAAGAGTGGTATGTTTTTATGCACGCGTCTATACCCTCGTAACATTCAAAGCTCACATTCAAACACAGCGAAGCAAACAGCAGCTCCACATGTCTGCAGCTGCGAAAGCTTTATGTAATTGTCTCGAGTGAAACACAGCCCACAGTTGGACTAAATTATGTTTATTTTAAACCTTGACCATGGTGTCTGCTATAATAATATAGCCTTCTTCAGAAGTCCTAAAAATTATCAAAATAACATCTAGACCAGTGATACAAGCCACACATAAACTTCAATATTAGGTAGGTGATAACAAATTACCTACATACACACTAATAAATGAAAAATGTCTTTTATCGAGAAAATCGACAGTTAAAAAGAAACCGTTGCGGTGAAATACTCTCTACGATTAATAATTTTCCAGAGCGTCCTGGCGCAGCGGTAAGCGCTCGGGTTCGTAATCTGAAGGTCGCCGGATCGAATCCCGCGCCATGCAACTTTTTTTTACTAGTATATATATATATATATATATATATATATATATATATATATATATATATATATATATGAATTGCTTATGCATGTTGGTGAAGGCGGATCGCTCTCCAATTGTACCGCCTCCATTTTTCCGTTTGTTTAACAGGGTGTACCAAAGCTCTCCCGTCCGCACTGATTTTCGACGATGTTATAAGTTGCGCTAGGGACCGCATCTACCTTCTTTCGAAGTTAGCAGGCAACTACGCTGTTATGCGGCGGCTCGTTTCGGCCCATTCAACATCTGTCCTTCAAGTGTAACGAGCGACTAACGGAGTTTGTATTTCATACCTGCCACAGCAAATTTGTGTTCGTGGGGTTTCTATTCTAATTCGAACGTTTGACTTACGCTATACGTATTCGTTTCGGAATATCGTTTCTACGTCTTCCGTTAACTATACGTGGTTAACATTATGAAGAAAATTAATAACATTTGTGAAATACAATTTTGTTTGAGGAAAACATAATGATGTTCGAAGTCGCCAGTTTTTCCACGACAAACGACTTTCAACAACTTATTATATGCATAATTGTTGCAACTGATTGCCGGGAATTATATATATATATATATATATATATATATATATATATATATATATGAGTTACAAAAAGCAAATACTAAAAAAAAAATTCACATGGCGCGAGATTTGAACCGGCGACCTTCGGATTACGAACCCGAGCGCTTACTGCTGCACCACAACGTTGTAGAAAATTATTAATCGTAGAGAGTATTTCATCGCAACGGTTTCTTTTAACTGTCGATTTTCTCGACAACAGCTGAGAAGTGCATCTTGGTGCTTTGCCACATTACACCTCTGGCCATGAGCTTTTATTATGCGCAGTATGAATCGAATCTGAATTTCACAATGGGCGGCCTCCCCTTGTTAGCCCAGCGGGTACGCCAAGACCAATAAAATAACTTCAACAGACATAAGCCTGTTTCGAACATAGTGAAATTACATATCGCACCGTATGTCCTCCGCCACTATCTCTGTTATTCTGGGCGCACGGTCATCAAACGTGCTGCACCCTGCACACCATAGGTGGCGCTCACCACAGTGAGCTACGTCGCACCGTTTATCAGGCAACTCGTCAATATGTACGACAATAAATTAATAACAAGCCTACATGTGCAAATGAAGGACCATATACTGTTAATACGAATCTCCAAAAGATGAAATACTGTTGGATACGATCATTAGAGTGGTAGAACATTATTAATTTCATATAACAAAGTTTGCTGTATCGCTATTTGATGCGCGATTCAGAAACGAGACTATCATATGCAGATATAACTTCAGCTTGCATTACACGCTCTAATAGCTTATAGGGCTAATTCTACCAGCCGACCGTAGTCGTTGTACATAGCCACATTACCAATGATTGACATTCTTTCTAAGACTAACATCCTAGTGCGTGAGTGCGGTAACATGATACAAGACGACAAAGAGCACATTAACATATCTGTCTCAACATAAACCACTGTTAACATAAAAGCAGCTCATGACTCTTTATGTCAAATTCCTACTGTAGCATTGTCCTAAAAAATTAGTTTAACTCAAAATATAATCATACAATCATACCTCAAAAGATAATCATACAACCATATGGCACAATCGAGTAACTACTAGTGCCTATCTGCTACCCCCAATACGGGCTCAAAGCCTTCATGGAAGCTGAAACTTTTCAAATAACACTGATCATTCAGTAAATTCCTACTGTCAAACTTTTTGTGCTTGTATATCTGCACCTCCTCCAATAAATCTAATTTCATACCCTTTGCTTCTTTACACAATAGTTGGTGTCGTTATCAGGTTTTCTTCGATGATGTATTCAGCAAACGTTGTCTCATTCTTATTCATACCCATCCTCGACGGCATATGTTCTTTATACCTTATGGATATAGACTTAGCTGTTTGCCCTATGCAATACGCCAGGCAATCATTACATTTCAATTTACAAACTCCTAAAGTGCGCGGCATTTATGTTGGCGGCCGAGTTTAGGTTCGTCCTGCGCATGTGACGTCACAAAACACAGTCAGCCAATGAACAGAGAACGACGTTGCCAGATCTCGACTGCAGTGCAGAGCATGGACGAGTGTCTTTAGTTTTAGAAACGTTCAGTCATAAATAAAGTAATAGAACAAAAGCAATGTCTTGATAGCAGACATTCTTTTATAGAAAGTTTGGAAAAAGCATTCTTTATACCAATTGCTTCATATTCTATTAATTAATTAAACCAAACAAGCAATAAGACTCCTAATTCAGGCGATAGCAAGGAAAGGTGTTTGTATCACTCTCACGAACCGCTTTTTCGCAATAAAGAACAGCGGTAATTGTTTATATCCTATTGTACTTCGACGAAGCGTGAGTAATTCATAGTCATACCAACAGTGTTTGTCAGTATTTTGCGTGACGTGTTATAATCCTCATGGCGTTATGTAATCAGACGAGGTGCGTTAGCGTAACGGTGAAGGTGTTGGGCTGCTATGTGGAAGGTTATGAGTTCAAACCTTGTTTGCTGCTTAATATTTTCATTATTTAAAGACAATATCGAAGTGCTTTACTTCACGAATTATATTCGTTTGAATGCAATTTTTTGAAATTTCTAGTGCTTTGTCTCTTCATTAACCCTTTCGCTGCTGCAGACACGTGGTCCCCGCATTCCGCGCTGTGGGCGATTTTGTCATCACTGCACTGCTCGCCTGTGCAGACACATGGTGTTCCCACTGCTTTGACACGCTTATTCGATTTCACAAAAACTATTTGGCCCAAAAATTTGATTTTTACACGTCTTCTTGACTGATACCTTCCCCGAGACTGAATTGCAGCAAGGCCTGCACCTTAACAGGCTTAGGTTTTGAGCTCGTGGCTCGAACAATCTTGCCCCCACTTACTTTAAAAGTCGGAACTCGTGTGAGCTCACTAATTCTATGGTGCGATCTGGCCGATGTGGCGCTCAGTTATGCGCCAGTGTCCAAAATGATAGTTACTAGTAAATCATCTACTGTGGTGTGATAGCGGCTTTTACATCACGTTTTGCGTGGCTGTTACACCTATTGTGCTCTTGGCACAACGTCTCCATCACACACAGCCAATCATTAAATTTTAAAAGGCAAAAATCGTGTTCCCTGACCATACAGTTCGCCAAGACTGGGCCGACAGGGCTATTACTGGTCACTTTTAGTTTATCGATTTGCTGTGCACACCATCTGGGTGAACCTCAGTAACATTCGCTCCACATTCACGACTATGTGTCCAGATTCCATGCCTGTCCGAATGGTAGTCGTGCCACTGTCAGTTTGGCCGTCTACAACTGTGATGTCGATCATACCTGTTTGTGGGATCCTGATGATCATGATTTTCATCCCTTCTGTTGTGCTGTGGAGTGTGGCTGCGTGATCTGGACCTATTATTTGATCTATGCCCCTTTTGCCTGCCATGGTGGTTCTCTGCGCCGTCAATATTTTAACATCATGCTATCGTATGCTGTTATTTGACAGCTGAGGCCTCGCGCTCTGTGCTGCCCTTCTATCCTTCTATATTAAATCAATTTTGTTAACGCAGATAAAAATGCATACAGATCTTCACCCACTGCATACAATAGTTTCTCACATATTGTGACTGGCAGCTTGGCACTCAAAATTCGCAATACGTCACATGTTATAATTGACTCTTCCGAGAACTTTTTTTTCACATATTTTTCGATCTACCGGCAGAGACTTTCTCACCATTCGCTATCAGGTTCCGGTTAAATACTTCCATCTGCAAACATTCTTCAATACCTCTTGACCAGTACTTGGCCGAGGAGGAATGATCAAATTCCTCATATGACTGACATGTATCTGCGGCATTAGTGGCCCAGAGTCCTGTGACATTTTGCATAAATCCACCCACAAATTTCATTTTTTGTATGTCACTGCATGAGTGAGGTAATATGCCACTAAATGATAGTATAAATACTATGTTGTATAGTGACCTCCATTCATCCAAGATCTAAAAACTCTCAAGAAAAGGGCTAGGCGTCACTAGCAGCGCTATTGCAAGACTGGAGGGAGATAAAACGGCTCTCAAGCATAATTCGCCGACGTGCCTTAGAACATCGAACTGAGGCTTGGGAAGACAAAATTTCCACCTTCCTGCTCCAATCCTGGAATGAATGGAGTCCTGTCCACACTCTATGGAATCCACGACCACTGAACCGAGCACTCCAGGGACCCACAGGACCGAACGTATGACCCACTTCGACTTACAAGGCTCAGACGATGTAGACACCCAGAGGGTGATAGTGATGCAGATGGTATCAGGCAGAGAGAACGATTAATCAGGGGGCCGGCCTTTGTGGCCGAGCGGTTCTAGGCGCATCTATCTGCAACCGCTACGGTCGCAGGTTCGAGTCCTGCCTCGGGCATGGATGTGTGTGATGTCCTCAGGTTAGTTAGGTTTAAGTAGTTCTAAGTTCTCGGGGATTGACGACCTCAGATGTTAGCTCCTATAGTGCTCAGAGCCATTTGATTTGAAATACTATGGGGTAGGGCGATTTCTTTTCTGGCCAAAATACGCCGTATTGACGATGTCTATTCATATTTTACTGTAGCATTCCATTGGCAATCAGAGGGCTGGTACCTAATCCGTACAGTACGTTAGTAGCAACGTTAGATAGCAGCTCAATACTTGGCCCAGCAGGTGGCATAGGACTATCTGTGGGTGCAGATACATTGTTAACGGAATTTATAGATGAGTCGTCACTCTGCACTAAATGATTAATTTTTCCTGTGTCTAATTCTTGTATAGAGATTCGTCCTGTTCTTTAATCTCTATGTTAACAGAAGCCTTTTCCTCATACACCTTAGCTGGTAAGGTTTGGCCCATATCTCGTTCTCCCTTTCTAGGCATTTCAGTTGATTAGAAATAATTTCATCCGTACATTTGTCGGTTTCCTGCGTAAATCTGTTGCATACAGATTCACTTCGTGCTTGCTTTTTTTTCTATTAGGAGAACTTATTTTCGATTGTCTCATCCAATTTCTCTTCTTCCTCTTGCAACCAGTTGGTTATTTCTTGTTTCACCAACTCCTGATGACAATTAAACCGCTCTGTTATTAGCTGCTCCCGCTCAGTAGCGAGAATTTCTAGTTTGACTACTGCTTCAGTCAGCACCTTTGGATTTTCACGTATTATCTGTTCTTGTACTTTCGCAATTTCATTAATTTGCCTTACTACGCTCCCTTGACCCGTGGATGATTCGTCCTAAGCGCAGAAAATTTTTTTCTGGCCAAGAAAGATTTTGTTAATTAGGGTAGATAATGTCGCCTGCGCCATGTATAGTTCATCCTAGAGGCGTGTAATTTCCTGCTGAGCAACGGAAATTTCCCTAATTTTTGAAACCAGTATGGTTTCAGTCTCCTCTTGCGTTTGAAGAACAGTATTTATGACTGCAGTCAGTGTTTCGAGCTTTCTAAACAGCCCGTCAAGGTGAGTAATGGGAGTTGTAAAACGTTGCTGATCTTGAGAATCAGACCTCATTACGGATGATAAATTAAAAAAGAAAATTTAAAGGATGCACAAAATAATAGTTATTAATTATCTTACTGCACAGGCTCTGTAATCCACGTTACTTGATGTTTTAAGTGCGAAATCTAGTCGCTGTAGCCAAATACTATGTAATGGTGCCTAGTTATCAAATGACCAACTAGTAGCGCTTCTCTTGTTTCAGATCAGCGCACAGGAATGCCTCCATTATGTGTGTTGCCACCAAGCCACAGTGGTAAGATTGTCGTCTTTAACAGGTTGACTGTCGCACTCATAGTGATGAGTATTTCTAAGACAGGACAGGACAGGACACGGAGTCTACTGGAACGTTCTGCTGTGGACGCCGCTGACCTCATGGCAATCAACGTGATATGAAATTTACTGCTCACTGACAAAAAAATATGTGAAATTAATGTAGTTGTTCAGAGCGGAAATGATAAAAAAGGAAAATTCTGGCTCTTAATAAGTCCAGAGTCGGACGACTGGCTTGCCTGGAATTTTTTCGCTTCGTCTTGCGTTCGTATGTTGCCATTCGCTCAAAATGGTCTGAGTCGGAATTTTACGCATGGACAACAACGCAGTACATGCATCAATACACTATAGTCAAGTAGTTTTATACGGCCCCAATGTAGCGTCCACGTAACTGAGAAAAAAATGCTATTCATGCAGTTCAGTATAATTATGACGTTTCGTTTCGTTAATGATAATATCAAGTCAAAGAAAGGTTGCTCCCAAAGAGTAAATTTAAAAATATTTAAATCACAGCATGTACTAACTTCACCGAAGATTGCACATTACTTTCTTTTTAATTCTAACAATAAAATATGAATTTGTGGAAATAGGTGTGCCGGCCGATGTGGCCGAGCGGTTCTAGGTGCTTCAGTCTGGAACCGCGCGACAGCTACAGTTGCAGGTTCGAATCCTGCCTCGGGCATGGTTGTATGTGATGTCCTTAGGTTAGTTAGGTTTAAGTAGTTCTTAGTTCTGGGGGACTGATGACCTCAAATGTTAAGTCTCATAGTGCTCAGAGCCATTTGAACTATTTGAAATGGGTGTTTTTTCTTATTGTATCATTCTAGACGCTTTTGTATTTGGACAAGAACAACCACAAGATATACGTAGATATGAATCATAAACATTCCGATGCAAAAAGATTAGTGCATTCAGGTACGAAGTGTCAGCAAATCAGTTACAAGAAGATATTTTTTACCTTATTTTTTAGTGTTCCATCTTAGAACGCAGTTCGCTATACAGTATATTCTTTTACGTCATTGCCTCCACTCCTGAGCAAATCAAATAGTGATTCGAATCATACTCTTGTACAGTTAAATAGTAGTATTACAGCACTGGCGGAGTCATTGCAGTTTACTCCGTTGGCAACCCAAGAAGAAGATCGAAAAGACAGAGAAAGGTGAAGATCGCATAAAATAAAATGAGAAACGAAATTCCTACAGTGATTATATTTAAACTGACTACCTGTCCTTTGTCTTCGAAAAAGAGTACGTGAACGTGAAAAAGTTTAATTAATCTTAACGCTGACGTTACAATTTTCTGAGACGAATATGGGAAAATGGCCAGCATTTGCCGAAAAGTGTGCAGAAACTGGCTGTAGATGAGGGGTTGGGGAGAGACTCGAGGTCTTAGAACGAGATCATCAACACGGTGCCTGTATTAGTATTCGTTCAGGACACTCTCTTAGCCTACTCACAGGTCCTTAGAATTGCTATAATAAGTTCACTTCGGATCACGTATCAAGCAGTACATCACTATCGCCACTCGATCCCTAGCCTAAGCTTGGTAAGACCCTCTAACTTGGCACTGAAAGTAGCTAAAGGGTAGAAATAATGACGGCGTGTAAAGACTGTAGTATCTAAAACAGACTGTTGGGTATATTGTGTGATGCTAGACGCATCCATAATAAATCACGGAGGACGACTGAGTGGTGCTGAAGAAATAAAATAAATTACAGAGTGAAAGAATAAATAACGTGCACATTTGTACACTTATCAAGACACTGATAGCTCGAGAACATTATCTCCTACCACTGTGCCGGCCGGAGTGGTCAAGCGGTTCGGGGCGCTACAGTCTGGAACTGCGCGACCGCTACGGTCGCAGGTTCGAATCCTGCCTCGGGCATGGATGTGTGTGATGTCCTTAGGTTAGTTAGGTTTAAGTAGTTGTAAGTTCTAAGGGACTGATGACCACAGCAGTTAAGTCACATAGTGCTCAGAGCCATTTGAACCATTTCTCCTATCATTGTCAGATTATTTTGTACAAGAATGCTGCTTCGTTATTCTGACAAAATTGGTAACAATTTCAGAATTCATGGCGCACTGTGCATCTGTAACCATTCAAAAGCCCTATGAGAAGTACAGCCAACCTGTACCTTCTTCAATAGCAGAAACCTAAGAAATATAACGAAAAAGACAGCACGCAACAATAAATCACAACCTTCTACAATTTCAGATTAACAAAATGACGGTTTTCAAGAAAAGTTAAAGAAAACAGACAGAATTTTTAGGAACAGTAAGAAGATCAAGTACAGTAAAAAAATTGGGCCAAATAAAAGTGGCCCAGATTATAGAGTTGCAGGGTACAAAACAACAGAACGGAGGAAGCAAATACAGTACTAATCTGACTATAGCAGATGCTGAAAGTGACCACCATTCGTCTCGTGGCAGTTCTGGACTCTGGTCAGCAAGTTGCTGAAGGTGAATCGAAGTTGGACTGCTGCAGACAGCTGGAATTGCTGCAGGCTCATCCGGAATGTTCTGCTGCAGTTTGTGAGAGTACTGGTTTGTAGTATCTGTAAGTGGTTGTTCTTTGGAGGGCGACAATGCCCAGTGGCGCAGAGAGTCGCAAGTAGAGGCAGTTGTTGAGAGGCTGTGAAAGGTGTATGCTGCGTGATCCAAAGGCGGTTCCTTAGCGAAGGATTTATCTCATGTTTAATAGTAGTGGCACACAGTTTGATTAATAGTGTGTATGTTTGTGCAGTGTGATAAAGGAAATAAATTAAATTTTACCAGTTCTTAATGCGTCTCCATCAGTTAGTATCACGCCATTGCATTTAACAATGAACGAAATCTCGATATACACGGTCAACTACAACAAGAGGATTGTAACATAATAATCATTAATTAACCCATATAATCTCCAAGGAGAAGGGAGCTTATAAGTTCTTGAAAACTACGAGGGTTGTCGCGATACACCTTAGACTGAGGCCTCCCCGCACAAAGTAATCGCACACTGATAGATCAGGTGACCCTGGGTGGCCAGCTAGGGCCGCGACAAGACTGCAGGTCCAGGTGGAGTATTCGTCCGTTTGTGACAGGCATCGGGTTGATATGTAAGTCTCTGAAGTACTTTCTGATGAAATGCAGCCTCATTTTTGGCGTGCGAGCACGTTTCGGGATGTTCTTTGATCTTTTCGAAACAGATCCTGTATGACGCCATTTTCGGACTAAGCGTTGCATGGTGTTCTTTGCTGGCACATTGAAACCATTAAACTTCTCAGCAAACAACTGACCACACAGTTCCCACGAGTCTGTTGTCACATAACTTCCCACAACGAACCCCCGCTGTTCCACTATGAGTACCATTGTACCCTTTGCGCTGCTCCACTTAACTGACGCAGTCCGCACTACGCTCTGAACCGGTGTAGATCAAGTGGGGGTCGTACACGTGATGTGCGCGCCACTGGGTGTGGTTGTATGCAAATATTCACGTCCAGTCGTACCCACTCGTCCAGGTCACTTTTATTTGTCTCACCCTTTATCATCGAACTTATGATAGAACAAAGAATGTGCATTTTTACTGGTTTTGAGATGCTGATTACTTTGCTTTACAGTGCCTTAAAAATCTAGACGGGGAGTTTAAAGAACCTTTTACGTCTGAGTTATCGTTGGGACTGTTAGAAATGTTAAAGTATGAGATTAATAACCTACCCTAATCCGTCTGGAAGGTATTCCACAGTCCCTGTTTTTGCGTTACTAATTCTTCGATTCTTGCGTACGGACTGCAAGTTTCAGCCACGCCCGCGCTTGTATCTTCTTTGAGTTTCGTTACCTAGCTGTGATTAACAAGAGTCTCAGTAGGTGGCGGTCTAGCAGCGCTTCGGGTGCTATTTAAGTGCACGTGCAGCTCAAGCTGTGGCCTACTTGGGGTTGACTATCGGCGAGAGTGTCTGTCTCGAAAGTGGTGTAAATTGAGTTCCTGTGAATGTCCGCTCGCCGACTTTGAATGGCGGATGTATATTTTGGTCACCGTGCCTATGCCTTCTGCAGTCACCGCTTCACTCTTCCCCTACGGTAGCGGGCTATAATTTAGAGTTAGAATACACATGTTTCCAGCTGTCTTGATTGATTGGCGTGGTCGCATACACAGTCCTTAATTCTCCTAGGGCCGATGCAGGAAACTCGGTGAGCACCTTACCTTGTGTGCGATAAAGTGTCCGTCCCGGTTCCCGAATACCTTCGTGCTTTTGCTGCTGATTTTCTTTTGGTGTTCTTGCCGTAAGTCGGTCTGACTTCTACTACTGGCCGTTGTTTTGGCCGATGTCCTTAGTGTGGGTCGGTATCCAGGTAACAAGGATGGACCCGAATTGATTATTGAATCAGTTGTAATAGGGCGTGCATTTTATGTAGTTTTGGTTTGCGAGTACCTGATCTAGAGAGATTTGCCTTTATTTACACCACTGGTTGCGTGTATTTTCTAAATTTATGTAACTGTAATATTTCCATTGTCAGTTACGTTTCCGAAGTCGTTTTCCTAATAGACTTAGTTATTTGGTTTGGTTTGGTTTCCTCTGCCCATGTGCATGTTGTAATTTATTTTGTTATGTAAACTTTACTCTGTTAACTGTAAATACTTGCAGGCCGTGGTTTGAGGTATGCATGTTTTTGGCATTTTTTGTTATGTAAATTTAATTTATATTTTATGTGCGTATTTAGAGTTTGTGCTGAATCGAAAAGCCGTTTGGGGTGCGGCCCGAGAAGAAGCTGATTATCGTACTGTGGTTAATCCACGTATTTAGCCTCTTTACATGATGTCAATTTGTCCTTAGCTGGTCTTGTGAATAACTGCTTATACTTGTTGATTTGCTAATGCGCCCTTTCTGCTTTTAAAGCCAATAGAGAAGTTACATATTCTGCTATCGTGGAAGTTTCTTAATATTTAAAGTGTTATTCATATTGTGGTAATTGTAATATTGAATTTTACATAGATAAGATAATTATCAAATTACTGAGTGTCCCTGGGGGCGATTTTTCTAATGTTTATCAAGTCAAAGGTTTTACTTTGTTGTAAATTAAGGTAAAATAATTCTCTGATATATTTAAAGGACAGTCATTCAAAGTTTGTCAATTTATTCAAGTGTTTTCTGTAGCAAAATTGTTTGTCATTATCTATGTTGAATTGGCCTCTGTGGCAAATAAATATCGCTTGTCATTATTTATGCTAAATTTGTCCTCTGTGGAATACATATGTTGAAAACAATTACCTTCTTAACTTCCAACATCTTACAACTCATTAATAAAGCATAATGGTTCTAGGTTGGGGGGGGGGGGCAATTTCAATTTTATAGCATTAAAACACCTTTCACAGCCCGGAATATTGACAAACGACAACAGAAAAAAATTCAGTCAGCAATCTAACTCTAATCAAGAAAGTATAAGCCTCATAAACCTTTTAATGTGCTTCGGAGTACTCTTCAGTGTCTGATTCAGGCAATATATGATATACAGTTTCACAAACTGTAGTAATATTCGTGCTATTCCAATGGAATTATTTGTTTCTCGCGTATTGCCAGCAGGTCCTTAAATTTTACCGCTGCAAACTGAGATATTCTTTTCAACATCACTCCATCAGTTCTCTTTCATAAAATGTGGTCACTTTCAAAGTTGACAAAACCGTTGTTTTATATAGTGCAGATAATGGAGCGACAAGAATACCTCCTGAAGCCAAACGGTGCACAAGCACACTCAATCCTCTGTTTTTCGAATAAACAGAGTCATACTCCATTTCTGTGCTAATTATAGAACTGCATTGTCAGTAAGCTGCAAGTTTGAATGGCTCTTGCATAGAGATCTGTTCATAGAGATGCTGTCGGCTCTGTTTTACTGCTTGCAAAGAATTACACAAATAACAAGTGTTACCTTTATGTCCCACGTAGTATGGAGTCAAATTATAAACTGACACGTGTCTTAGGTTGGGAAGAATATCGTTTTGGAGTGTTCACGAAAGCTTATACACTTGAATTTACAGTCAGAACCTTACTTCACTAATTGCTTCAATTTTTTGCTTCATTATTCTTTTCTGAGCCATATCGCATGTCTGTAAGCAGCATTCAAAACATTTACGACACTGATACAAGTATTTCTTCGATGTAATGAATCCTTAAATAAAAAGTTCTCTGGTTTCCAGCCGTGTCAAGTGTTTGAATTGCGCGAGCTTTTGGCCAAGCACTCATTGCCCATTGCCAAATGGTATGAATACCAGTCGGCTGTTGGTACGCCCTTATCCAAACTAGTTGTCGGCTATGACGTCACTGGTGCTCACGGCGTCGCCGTATATTGGCTTACGTCTATTCGGCGATCAGTCTGCCCGCTTCAACTGCGCAGTCGCTGGATCCCACGCCATGCTGAGCTGCCGGCCGCCGTCTGTATTCAAAGTGTTATTGGTGATGTTTATTTCAATGGCTTCTATAATTATACAGTCCCAGAAGCCGTTAATGCTAGCCATGGCAGTAGTTTCACCAAATTTGATCCTGTGACCGTTTTCTAAAGCACGCTCAGCTACAGTGGATTTCTCTGGATAGCGAAGGCGGTAAAACCGCTCATGCTCCTTGATGCTTCGTTCTACAGCGCGTACTGTTTGTTCGAAGTAATACAGGCCTCACTCGCAAGGTATCTTTCTTGCCCCTTGTGTTCTGAGTACTGCTGCATCTTTAAACGGTCTCAGTAATTGCCGGGTGTTTGCCGGAGGCCTGAAGATCGATTTCATCTTGTGTCTTTTCAGCAGGCGGTTTATCTTGACTGACACGGAGCCACAGAACGGCAAGAAAGAAAATTTCTTTTCCTGCTCCTTGTCAATGCCCTTATTGTCGTTCTTGCTTGAAATCACTTCATCTATTTGAGAACTTTTTTGTGAAGACCTTGTGTAAGAGACACAGCTCGTGGTGCAAGTTATTAGCTTCCGATATCATTCTTGCACGGTGAATCAATGTTTGTAAGACAGTGTGCTTCTGTGCCCACTAAGATAGCTGATGGTGTGCGAGTACGGATCGGTGTGAATAGGCTTTCTGTAGACACTGTGGTCAAGGCACCCATTTCATTTGCAGCGGTCGAGGATGTCGAGGAAAGGGTATGCACTGACCTTTTCTACCTCTAAGGTGAAGTGAATGTTACTGTTAATGCAGTTGAAGTTTAGCAAGAGCTCGTTAAGCATCTCATGGGACCAAATGACGAAAGTGTCGTCAACGTATCGAATGAAACATCTTGGCTTTAATGACGCCGTGTCTAAAGCACTATCCTCGAAATTCTCCATAAAGTGGCTTGCAATAGTGGATACGGTGAAGCAGAATGGCGTCCCGTTCTTGTGGATCTTCGATAAAGCATAAGCAGTGGTTGGTCTAGGTACCTGAGGGAGAAGATACTTTACTACATTGTCTTCAACTGAACAGTGCTTGAGGAACTCAGATGTACTTCTTATTAATAAAATGAAACAACGAGGATCCAGATACCTTTTCAAGTCTCAAAAATCTATGTTGCATATATGCAGACTAAAGCGGAAAGGTAAAATTTGTACCAAGGCCGTAATTCGAAACCAGATCTCCGGCTAACTAGGCAGATGCAGTAACCACTGAAGTATCCTGGCACAATGGCTTTGCACAACAGCGTCGATTGTCTAGCACGCCTCTCTCCTCAATCCAAATTCCCATTCAAGCCTAAGCCCACGTGGTGTTACTCCTAAACTCGAACAGCATTGCACAGGCTCACCAACTGCATTATAATAGCACCTAAGCATCGAACAAAATGAGGGATCCTGCCTCAAACCTTGGCACAGTTCCTTAATCAAATGAAAGTGTATGGTTCCAGAGACCCTTTTCATGCCTCAAATACCTGAGATGTAGATATGCTGATGGAAGCGACGAAAGAGAATTTGTGCCAAAGTTGGGTGAATGGGAGATCCGAGTTCGAATCTCGGACTTGGTGCAATTTTTCATTTGTCATTTCAGTTTTCAAATACACATCATAGATAATTAAGACCCGTAACGCCTCTGAAACCATATAGTTCCATTTGATTAAAGAATCTATGCCTGGATTTCAGGCAGGATCCCCCATTTCGTTCGATGCTGAAGTGCTGCCTCGATACTGTTCGAGGGCCACTGCAAAGCCGTTCGAGTTTAAGGGGAATAACAAGCCGGCTTAGGCGTGAATTGGAATTTGGATTGAGGAGGGAGGTGTGTTAAGGTAGTTCAGGGTGGCTTAGCCGTTAGCGCATCTGCCTAGTGAGGAGGAGACCTGGGTTCTAATCCAGGCTGATGTTGCATCGTTACATTATCTGTCAGCTTCAAGCCTATGAGTTGGTGCATGCTTCTTACGTTCTTGTGAGCTATCTCAGTGCTGTGTTAAATTGTCACTGACAACCGTCGGATCGCAGCTGTGTGTGTTCATTTTGTTGTCTCGTGTGTCTACATGCAAAGCAGATTAAGAACTGTTCTGGCATTTACTTTTCCAAGTCCCATGTGGCAGCAGCAGTATTAGTGTGATATTAAATGGGAGCGCTAGTAAATTTCATTTAGAAGTGTTTCTTTACCTTCAGTATTAGCGTCTACGCTGTAGACCATGTATTCTGATATTTGTCTGTAGTATCTTTGCATTTCTTTTTTTTTTTTGTTATGTATGTACAACAACTAGATGGAGGACGTAGGACCCCCAAAATATAGCGTGGTTTTAATAGAGTGGTATTTACTTCATCGGGGACAAAGCTCTTCCTGAGGTGTATTGTGTTATTTCAAAGATTAATTAGGGCATCCCATACTGGGCGCAGCATAATGACGACTGCAGAACAAGTAACAGCAAGTAATGTTTAACACGTAGTGGATATCTGAATGGACTTCGAGTACATAGAGCACTCGATCATGCACACCTGTTATTCCTCCACTTTCAGTTGAAGGAAATTACTTATGGCATATGCTGCAGCGATGTTTTTGTGCATCTTACACCTATCTGTTTCAAGTGATCTAACAATTATTCATGGTTAAGCAGCCTGCTAGGTTTCTGAGGAATGCAGTGCTGATTCTGTGCCTAAATGATCTTAATAATTCAACAGAGAGGGGAGAGAATGTTACAAACTGACCAAGCACCATTCTCTGGGGTAGGAAAGCGTTTTTATGAGATCCCTTTTGCAATATACCATTTAATCAACATATTTTCGTAATACGCAACTATAAGTTCATAACGCTCTTAATACAAGAACATGGCAGAAGACAATCGTAGTACAAGGTTCCACAAACTGAGACGAAAATTCGATGTAACTTTGCACCGCAGATCTCTGATCGCAAACGGAATTTCAGTCTTTGCAGCAGAATAAAGTTATGTATCAAATTAAGTGAAGAAATCAAGTACGAAGATAAACATCATCAGGACATTACCATAGCAAGCTAACTGTTCCGTAACATTAAAAATAAAGGAATACACGTGGCTCTCTTATTGGCACTACTGATAAAACTTACAGATCACGTTACGCTGGCAAAGACCTAAGGTCGATTATTATACCACACTTGACAAGACAGAATGGACCTACATACTAAATATTTACACACAAAAATGGTTAATATTACTTGTCAAAATACGCGCACAGCTCATGTTGTAGCGCTGCCCAGATCAAATGCCACCCAGGCACTCGGTATAAATCATATGGAAGGGCTGGACCAGTTCAAGTAAACATCATTCGAAACATTTATTATAAAACATTATGAAGCACATATATATAATTTCACCGTAGGCAAACTTTCTGAATATACCCAACGGCTATTGCAGCTTAATCAATTTAAAATATACTCAGTCCTAAAATTTTTTAACTATTTAAGAAAAAGCCCACAGGACATTTAAATAAAACTTGAACAAGAATAACGCAATATACTATAATTTTGAGACTACAAATTCAGGAAAAAAGAAAAAATTCTCAGTGCCACATTTCGACGTAATTATTCTGATAAAGAGGACCAGCTGGCCTTCTAGAATCTTATACCATAATTAAAATCTAAAAACAGGATCCCGACTAATATGAAACCAAGAACATGATGGGTAACAAAGGTAATTGCTTCCAAATGCGTCCCACTACAATATTTAGTCTACATCTTAATGCCCCTTGAATTAAGATAACCTGACCAGTGCCAGATAATAAAACCATAAAAAATTTAACAAATTAAGCAACGGCCAATCACAGCTCTTCAAAAATTTTAACCTGGTCAGCGCCATATAATAAAATGTAAGTAAATTTAATATCCTGGACAACGGCCGTTGACGGCTGTGCAAAACATTAACCCAACTGAGTGAAACTCTTAAACACACATTAATTAAAAAACGAAATAGGAAAACATCTCTTTTTAAAAGAGGAAAATATTGCAATTACTGCGGCAGAAGCCCTTAACAATGTTATATAACTTAATTCTCTGCAGCTTGAGGTAACTTAATTCTCTGCAGAAGGCGGCAGACTCGGCAAAGACGACGTTCGAGAGCCGATGTACGCAGGCACCCAGTCCACAAGAGACAGGGGCCAACAGATTCGGCGTCCTCTGCCTACGTCACGGCAGCTGTAAGACTGGAACAAACTAAGAGAGCTTCTTATTTGCGGCACCACTAGCACCTCTCATAATCTCTCGTAATCGGGTGTTACGTCAAAAACCGATTCCCTTAGCAAGCACTTCCTCCGCAAAAGTCAACAGCGCTCTGCACAAGGAGTCACCAATCATTTACAAAATTTTTAAATATTTTTACCCTGTCAGATTTACCGCTTACGATATTGCACACTCAGAAATGACATTTGAGAACCACTATGTCATCCAGCCTCGTACGAAATACTAACGGCTAACATTACCACACCTGGACCCCACACAGCGCATAACTCCCAGCCGAGCCGAGTCCGACTTGATGCCGCAAACAAAGCTGCCTCTGACAGCAACCGCCCAGCTTTTCGCTGTGGCACGACTGTGTTGGAAAGCTCTATCTGTGGCGAGGAATGGCTTGATCTCTGGTGAATACAGTGGGAGGCTTAAAAGAAGGAACCTACCACGACTCACTATAAATCTTCCAACTAGTCGACTAGCTTAACTCCACCTGTTTGACATTCATTAAAGAAACAAAACTACATAAGAACTGTTTCTATAAGTTTACAAACCTCACAAGTGCACTCTCACTAACTTAACTTACGGCTCAGAGTGCACTTATTAATGAATGTGGTTTGATCCTTGTACAAAATTCATTATGTTATTCCCATGTCTAAATCTGTCAAAAATTCATCTAGAACCGATACCAAAGTCAACAATACATTATACTGAGCCCAATGCTATGGAATTAACTCTACCTTGCGTGCCAAATGTTTGTAATCTTCTAGTGATAATGCCAAATCATGCTGTTACTGAATGAAGATATCATGACACTTTGATGACCCTTATAACAAACTGCCATCAACTTTATAGCAAAACTGCAACAAACTGCACTGTAGCTAATCGCCCTCCAAGTTACAGAAACAATGTAACAAGTTGCTCCACGTTACAGCATATTCGTAAGAAATTGCCGAATACATGACATGCTAAAGCTAAATTTTAGCAAATTGCCCAATACAACGATGTTTCATTGCAAAATTGCAATAAATGGTCCCATACATCGAAAATTTACAGAGAGCAATTATGGTCAGTATTACAGTGTGGAGCATGTTGGTCAACATTACACCCAAACACTAATGCGTGCGGTAGTATGGTCCTAAGGGTGACCACCACTACCTTTGGGTACTGTTGGTCAGTTTATAAGTTGAAGCAATGATGGTCTGTTTACAGAGCGAGGCAATGACGATCTGTTTACAGGATGGAACAATGATGTTCAATTCACAGGGTACGTCTACTGGGTGACTGTTGTTACCCATGAGACAATGATAGCCAGTTGACAGGCCGATTGCTGTGCCCTGTGTGGGGCGATTATAGTCAGTTTATAAAGTGACCGTCACTACCCTAATCGCATTTAGGCTGAATCAGCAAGTTCCACACTGTTCCAACTTTGTTTTCTCGCAGTGATGTCATGAACAGTTAATTGACGTTGATGGCCTGTTGTCACAATCCAAGATGATGGGATTGAAGATGTTGCAGTGGCACTATACCAGCCATGGAAACGGAATATCTAGTCATAGTTATTCCACCCATTAAAATGAACCCCACCATGACATTATTAATTTTGCCATCTTGGATTTTGTAGTTTCGTACCAAAAGATATATTTAATACCCTGATATGGTGTTGATGTAATGTTTGGGTGACTTTGGAAAGTAGTAGATACAGGAATACAGAGATGTGTATTATTATTGATAATGAAAGTGTCATTGTAATCTCCACTGTGTGACAGCGTCATTAAGCATCATCAGATTAATAAACAAATGTTTTGTATGGCTTGAAAAAGTTAATACTCTAGCGTGGGGTCACTGTAACTTTTGACTGTCAGTGACACCGGTTTTAACAGAACTAAGGTGGGTTTTTTGACAAATTTAAATGTGAGAATAACATTGCAGAATATTAAACCATTCTCATTGATAAGTGGTCTTCGAAATGTGCGGCAGATAAGTAATAGCATTCATGTGTGCTGTATAACGTTATAGATCCAAGTTTTATGTACGTTGGTTTCTTTAATGCATGGCACAAAGATCAAAATAAGCTCATCCATTAATACATAAATTATTTCATCAGTGCAATAAGCAATCTGTAAGTTGATAAGTAATACATCGAATTTAGACCTGGAAATTTTTAATTTGAGAGTCTGTTGTACCTTGCAAAGTGTGGCACAATAATCTAACTTTAGTCAGACTTTAAGTTCTATCGGTAGTGCCAATATATGAGTCATATCTACTTTCTTTTCAATGTTACAGAAGAATTACATTGCAAAGTGTCGATTAAGAACTAGATTTCCAGTTCTTATTTTATATGAGCAGCCAGTTTTGGCGCTATACAACGGCATCTTTAGGCCCCCTTACCGATGTGTAGGAAGATTCCCACCTCTGGTCCAATCAAAATAGGGACCAGCATTTAGTGACTGGTATCCTTAGATTTTTGACATAGCGATCCCTTCGATCATCACTTCCTGCGTAATATAGCGCCGAAACTGGTTGCTCAAATAAAGCAACAGTTGCAAATTTAGAGGGCTGAAAGGTAATTTGATTCGACATTTTATGTTCAACAGCTGAACTCCTGCAACCACCTGTATAATGATGCACTTATAGAGACAATTAAGTTATGGCGGTAGGGCCTTGTGTGTTTCAGTTGAAAGTGTTATGTATTTTAAGACATATTTTTCTTTTGGTGCAAAGATCTAATTCTCATTCATGATCAGACATCTGTAATTATATTTTCGTATTATGATAAGCAGCCTGTGTGTGTGTGTGTGTGTGTGTGTGTGTGTGTGTGTGTGTGTGTTTGTGTGTGTATTTGTACACGAAATCTTCACTTATTTTTGTACAAACTTTTATTTCGGTGCCAAGTTCGAATTTTCCTGGTCTGTGGTGCTAAGAGATATAAAAAATTCATCTCTGTGTATCAAATCTTGTACCACCACTGTTTTTTTTAATGTTTACGTCCTGTAATTGGACTATTATGAACTTATGTTTGCATATGACGAAAACAAAAAGCTTAAGTGATACACTGCACTGAAGATCTCATCAAAATGCCTTCTTCCCCAAGAGAATGGTGTCTGGCCTATCTTTTGTTTTTGACTATGTTCTGTTTTCTAAATGTCGTATTTTATAGCATTACGATTATATTTTGGTGTTATTTAGTGGGTGATTACGGAAACATTGCCTGTAAATGTTTTAGGGTGCCTTGACTCCATAGCTACGATCAGTAGAACTCAAAGCCTTCCTTGATTCTTTGTTTTGTACGAAACCTTCAGTATACCTATACCAGATACTAGCCTGTCTGACTGGCATTTTTAATTCACACCCTTACTTAGGCTTAGGATGACCTAAGTTCACCCATTCAGTAGCTGACAGTAATTCAAAGTGTCTATTTGTTTGTATGCTTGCCTGTGTACTATGGTACTTCAACCAACATGTGTTTTGTGGAGCTATAGATTTGGACAGTTTCGATTTAGTATTTCGCCTCATCTATGTCTAAAAATCGAAGTCAACTGCCTGCTTAGGATGCTTTTTAAGCCACTTGTGTTTTGTAACAGTTTTGATGTAGAAGTATCACGACGAACTTAATTTGAGAGTCCGCTGTCATGTTTTAGGCATCAATTTTGGAAAATGTATTTGGGGAACGGGGAAGAGAGAGTGTGGAGGTACAGAGAGATAGATAGCCAATTTGTGCAATTCAGATGAGGTTTACGTATTTTTTGACATGGAAATACTGCAATATTGGCAATACTTTTTTCTGTTTTAACAGGACACCGTTTTGCGCAATTCATGTGAAGCTTACATATTTTTCAACATCGAAATACTGTATTACTGGTAATAGATTACGAAGATGATGCAATTTACACAGTTCAACTGAACCTTACCTAATTATTTGCGATATAGTATAGTGTTGGCAGTATACTTTTTGAACATGGAGTCATTTTTATGCAATTTATGTGAAGGTCACATACTTTTTTACCTTTGTGTGCACTCGTTAGAGATTACAGGTGCAGCAACTGTCATAAACACTGTTGTGAAATAATTCTGAGGACTGACATTCGGAGGTGGAAATATTGGACAGTAACATTTTTCTGAGTATGAAGCAAAAAAATTGTGAAACTTCTGAACATTATGATTGGTTGTTTCATGCAGACTAAAGTACTACACTGTGATTGGCTGTTTGATTTTAAAAGTGCGCATTAACAGCCTGCCTCTTGTATCGATGGAATCTTATCCCCGCAAGACGAAGTAGAGGCTTCATTAAAGATGTGTAAGTTGCTATTCTCTAACTGGAACAGAAGGCAAGAGAGCGGGAGAAGGAACGGGTAGGGAGGGGACGCGGAGAGGAATGGGTGTGTTATGACTTCATGCGTTCAGGGTTAATGTTTGCAGTGAAGACGGATTCTGGTGCGGAAATCCAGTTGAGTTCCTACTAACTGACAAAATGTGTACTGTAGAATCAGACGAGAGCGTAAATACTGCACAAACTAGAGATCCGTTTGTGAAATCAAATTTACGGTAATAGCTGTGCTATGATCGAAAAGTGCACAGAGGAGTACCATTTATTTTTCACTGTTGTTTGGACAGTTAAATAGTGCACTGACGGAATGAGCGATGCGTGTTTCAGTTACAGCAAAGAGATCAAAAGCGTCAAGCGAGACTGCGAACGGAAACTCGAATAACAAGCATGTTACACGTTTCTTTCACCGTACACGGACTCTCACGAGTAGAATTCGCTTTTAAAGCCAACAGATTAATCGACTATTCATGAGATCGCAAAAGTGTAACTATGAGGCAATAATGAATACAGTTTAAGTGAATTCTTGGAGGAAATCCCTGTCAATCAAGCAAGGACGCGATGGCACGGATGGAAACTTCGTCCCACGTATCTTCATCTTCATAAGGCACCATACCGTTGCTATTTGTGAGTACATTGCGTAGCACGGTTATTTTGCTCCATTCCTGTATCTCCGGTGATTGATGCACGAGAAGAAAGATCGTCGGCACCCCTGTGAGCAGTTTGAATTCCTGCAATTTTTCTATTGTGCTCATTGTGCAAGACGTATGTCGGAGTAGTTGATATGTATCTCGACAGGAATAGGAATATGTGCTCTCGGAATTTTGAGAATAGGGCACTCTGTGATGCACTTTCCCTTTCACTGGAGATTATTAAGCTTTTCTCTTACTTTCTTGTTCGAACTAAACCCTCCCGTGCTGATTTCCGCAGCTATGTGACAAATCTCCTCTGTCTGTTCCGGTAAAATATTTTTCCTAGGAATCCAGACTAACGACCAGCACTAAACCATTGTTTTTGTAAGCGAGTGTCTTCGTGGACGAAATACGTTTCATTGGTCCTTCTTTGATAAGTTGCTAAGTCTGGCATGCGTCTTCACACAGGTAATTTTATTTGGTCGTATGATTTAACTAGCTTCGCACGTATTGATAGTAGATGACCATGACTAAAACCATTGACTGATCCCAGTCGCGTGAAAAAGGAGACTTCAAAAAGTAAGTTAGACGTGCTGCACTCTTCAAAGTGACACAGATGTGTGACACTATTTTTCAACACAGTCACACAATGAAAATTTGTACTGGCACAGGACTCGAACATGGCTCTTCCGCATGAAGCGAGCTGTACTCTTCACCGCCTTATGCACACGAGCACGATGCTTGGACAGACCCAAACTTCCATACGTCACCGCTTTCTTCTAAGTCCTGTACTCGCACAGATACTGTGAGTCCCGTACAGGAAGAGATGTTAAAGTTGGTACCCATTTATTAGGCATAAAATACTAAAGTGCAGTGCCTGTGCTGTTTTAATGTAATTTGCGATGTTCTTCAGATATATCGAAGTCTGAAGCAGTCAAGGCGACTGCTCGCATCAGTCTAGAGATCCACGTTCTAGTCCAGGCCCGGTACAAATTTTCATTGTCACTAGTGCATATTGCAGCCAAAGATAAACAAAGTTTTGCAATATTTGCAAAATTGAATATGATTCTCTAAGGCTACCCAGATCGGTAACATCCTCTGTGCCACTCACCGATCTTTGGTGAGCACATTAAAAATGTACCTATGCAGACAGAACCTGTGACGACAGCCCTTTGTGCCTGCAGACACGCTGCTTTCCTGCTCTACGCTGTTAGTAGAACATCCGGAATCGGAGGAGTGTCGAAGGGGTTGCCTGTCTGAAAGCGCCTAGGACTTAGTAATAGATTTTCTCTGTACATATCTTAAGTGTTTATCAAAGGTCGATGGCACAAAGGGCGCTGTCAAACTGGAGAGTCTTAAAAGGACCATTTGCCGTTTTATCCACGCTGAAACGCCCCCTTTGAAAAATTATGAATGACAGTACTGGAAAAACTCTTACGTTATTTGATACAGGAACAGCTGAGTAATCCACAACGTACTCAGGCAGTTCTCTCTCTACTTATTCTGATCATCACTAAACTGACACACAACATTTGTAGCCCAAAGCAATCTGACTTTCAATAATCTCTACAAAAGAATTGCCCTGACTAACAATAACCTATACCTTTCATGAATCACTTACCTCACAAAAATCTTCGTTACTTGAACTACTGCAATATAGCGAGCGCCAATACTTCCAGCTAAATAAAAGATTCTAATTACTGAAGGCGCTAAGTACTGATAGGCATAGTTAGCAAATGAAAGATTCTGATAGAGAACAAACGATGTATTTACCTTAGTATCGTCCACAAGTCATTATATATATATATATATATATATATATATATATATATATATATATATATAATTTTGTGACATCCAGTTCAACAAATTTCCTTTTTCTGACGACGGACACACGTCCAGATCGTCCCCTCAAAACTCTGGCATCTCTCTCCCCCATCCACCACTGCTGGCGGGCCGGTCGGTGTGGCCGAGCGGTTCTAGGCGCTGCAGTCTGGAACCGTGCGACCGCTACGGTCGCAAGTTCGAATCCTGCCTCGGGCATGGATATGTGTGATGTCCTTAGGTTAGTTAGTTTTAAGTAGTTCTAAGTTCTAGGGGACTGATGACCTCAGATGTTAAGTCCCATAGTGCTCAGAGCCAAAATAGTTCAAATGGCTCTGAGCGCTATGGGACTTAACTTCTGAGGTCATCAGTCCCCTACACCTTAGAACTACTTAAACCTAACTAACCTAAGGACATCACACACATCCATGCCCGAGGCAGGATTCGAAACTGCGACCGTAGCGGTCGCACGGTTCCAGACTGTAGCGCCTAGGACCGTTCGGCCATTCCGGCCGGCTGCTCAGAGCCATTTGAACCATTTAGAACCACTGCTGGCGGCTCACCTCCAACTGCCCGACGCTATGCACTGTTCACACCCAACTGCCCAACACTACACAAGCGAATATTCCAACATTGAGTCCAACCAGCCACAGACTGCACACAGCGCTGTCAGCGATTTTCATACAGAGCACTACGTGGCGTTACCAACATAAAAACCTAAACAGTCTACTTACAACGCAAGTGTCAATGTCGCAATCCTCTCCGGTCAGGACGCAAGAGGAAGCGAAGAAGGAGGGTAGAAAAATCATAACCACACTTGGTGCTTTGGATCAAATGAAATTTCGTCGAATGCTTTTGAAGACCCCTAGTGGTTCCTCCCTGTACACCAGAGCAAAAATTGTGGTCGCACTGCACTCCAAAGGGGTGCGATCAGATTCAGTGGAATTGCCGCCCACGGCTTCCTTAGATAACACTTGAATCATCTGAGGAGAGTCAGTAGTGTCAAAGATCGTCAGGAACTTCTGTTTTCGAGAGAAAAATGTGTCGGAGTCAACGTCCTTTATGCCACCCTTAAGGTCATTTCGTGCAAATTCTAGTCGGCAGTGTGTGGCATTATTTTGGTAACATCTGGTGACAATGTGACGTTATTGATCTACCTTACAACTCACATGAATTTTGAGCTGTGATTTTTTTCCGCTCGTGTCGACGCCTTGCTGTTTGAAGAGTCGCCGAACCCGGGGGTGCTGTCGCAGGGCGCCACACTTTTGATCATTATAGAGAAAGATCATAGGCAACTTTAATCCAAATTTCAAATTTACGCATCGCAATGGAAGATACTTATGGGGTTTCGAAAAGTGATCCTTTAATTTTCTTGCACAATGGTCTTCTATGTGGCAGTACAGAGCAGATGATATGTCCACATATTCTGACTCGCCTGCACCCTAGTGCAACTACACCATGGCGCGTATTACGAACCTAGATTTACATATGTCATTATTGTGCATGCCTTTTCTCACAGCCATCTGTTGAAATCCCTGAATTCCCACAATCTGGAGGAAGGCTAAAGCTATTGCCGTTTTAAAACCAGGCAAAAATGCTGATGACCCCAGAAATTTCAGACCCGTATCACTTCTCTGCCATATCTTTAAAATCTTTGAAAGAATACTCCAGGATCGCCTCTCCAGTGCCATAGAACCCTACCTAATCCCCAAACAAGCAGGTTTCCGCCCAGGGAAAAGCACTACATCTCAGGTAATTAACCTCATGCAGCTGATTGAAGACGGCTATGAGAACCGGAAAATAACCGGTGTCGCCTTTATAGACTTGACAGCCGCATATGACACCGTCAACTTACGTCTGCTAATGAAGAAGCTGTATGCCATTACCAGGGACTTTAAATTCACATCCACAGTTAGAATGTTAGAGAAGCGTAGGTTCTCTGTGGAATTCCAAGGGATGCATAGCAGGTGGCGGGCCCAGAAAAATGGTCTCCCTCAGGGCAGCGTACTGGCACCCTTACTTTTTAACATATACACCAACGATCAACCACTGCCAGCTGGTACGGAAAACTATATCTACGCCGATGACCGTGCTATGGCCGTACAGGGTGACTCCTTTGAGGATGTTGAGACAAAGCTCACGGATGCGCTAGACATGCTCTGTCAGTACTACGCCGACAATCAACTCAAGCCGAACCCTAGCAAAACACAAGTTTGCGCCTTCCATCTCCGTAACAAGCAGGCATCCCGGAAGCTGCGTGTCTTCTGGAAGGACACACTCTTCGAACACTGCGTTAACCCCAAATACCTAGGAGTAACCCTAGACAGGGCTCTGACGTATAAACAGCACTGTATTAACACCAAAATGAAGGTGAGCGGCAGAAATAATATTCTTCGGAAAATAACGAACTCCTCCTGGGGCGGAAAAGCCAGAGGTAGTGAGGACCACAGCACTAGCAGTTTGCTTCCCAGCAGACGAATATGCAAGCAGTGTCTGGTACAACTCTACCCACGCTAAACAGGTCGACATTGCTCTGAACGAGACCTGCAGGCTCGTCACTGGATGTCTGAAACCGACGCCAACAGACAAGCTCTACCATCTTGCTGGGATTGCACCTCCTGCAGTGCGAAGAGAAGCGGCAGCCTATAGTGAAAGAGCGAGGGCTGAGATGGCAGAGAGCCACCCCCTCCACAAAACTCAGCCAGCCACCAAACGCTTGAAATCTAGACGCAGTTTTCTCAGAGCAACCGAAGATTTTAGCGACCAACCTGGATCTAGGGTGGAGAGATGGAAGCGGTCGGGAGAAGGGCACTGGATGGAACCAAAGGAAGAATTGGTACCAGGTTACGATGAGGATTGGGTGGTCTGGAGATCACTAAACAGGCTACGCACCAACACTACACGGTCAAGAGATAACCTTCTGAAGTGGGGATATTCTACTACATCTAATCTCTGCGACTGTGGAGAGGTGCAGACGACCCAGCACATGTATAACTGCCCTGAATGTCCTTCACACTGCACTTTAGAGGATCTGATGTTGGCAACCCCAAATGCTGTCGACGTAGCCCGCTTATGGGCCAAACGCCTATAACATTTTGTTTCTGTGCACACATATTTGTATATATATTTTATATATATTTTCATATGCCTGTAATTAATTTTTTTTTTCTGTGTGCTATTCATTTTTTTTATATTCCTGTATCCATGGTGCTTCTGAGACGAATAAAAAAAAACTTATGAACAATCCTTAAATTCTCAAACAGCAACAGTATAGCGTAAGAATCGTTATCAGCGACCTTATTTCGCAATAACGACTGACCACATGTGTGCGCATCCTAAGCTCTCAAATCTTTCATGTTTCATAAGCGAAGTACTCGTCGGCAGCTGCAAAGTGGCAGCTAAGGTTTCCAAGATTACGGGTATTATAAATGTATCCAACAAGGTTCGCAAGAACTCTGTTGTACATTTTTCCAATGATTCCCATCCCCGACAATTTCTGGTACACTTTTACATGGGTGGCACTGTCCTGTTACGTTGCTCTGAATTCCCTCGGTATCCAGCGCCACAT
The DNA here is from genome assembly GCF_021461395.2 of Schistocerca americana. Classification (NCBI taxonomy): domain Eukaryota; kingdom Metazoa; phylum Arthropoda; class Insecta; order Orthoptera; family Acrididae; genus Schistocerca; species Schistocerca americana. Next base: position 962,839,976 of record NC_060119.1, read on the forward strand.
CTAACTGAGAAAGATTCCAAACACTGAGACAATACTCTAGAACTGGTTTCACTAGCAACGCACTGTTGTTTCCCAGAAGTTTTGCAACAAATTTAAGTTCTCCCTAATACTGGTTTACGTGAGTGTCCCATTTCAAATCGCTTCTCAGTGCAGAGAGTTTCCAAAACAAAATTCACGCTTTTTCACCCTGTCTTGCACATGGGCGAAGATAGTAGCTTGAGTCGATTTCAACGTTCGCATCGAAATAAAAGGTTTACCTTGGCTCCACTTGTATGTCACAAGTTCATGTATTGACCAGTTTTTGTCTTCCTGGTGGAGTCGGTTCTCACTGTTGCTCATTCGTTACTCAGTTTGTGTAGGATCAAGACGGAGATAATACAGCAACAAAAGGTGTTTTAAGGTTTCCATTTCCAAGGATGCACCTCAATTTAAACTGTGCGGCGTGACTTTAGTGGAGGCTACAGCGCTAATTTTCCTACGTAGGTATGGAATGGAAAAGGCATACTGTCTGGCATTGTACCATTGGCCTCAAAGGTCGTCTGCTGTTACGGTATGTAATTCTCTTAGTGATTCTCCCATTCCAACAACTTTAGGTAAATTGCAGTGACAGAAGTAATTCTATACATGCTCGCAGAAGCATAGAACGCGTCTGACTGGATAATTGTCATGCGTCCGGTAGAGGGCACGTTCGTGTGTCCAAGCAAGGTAAACTAGACCCTTGTAAACCGCATGGTTCTTTTGAAAGATATGCTTGAGTCAAAGTTCACCCGTAGTTTCTATCTTCCTTAGCGCAGAAAATATAGTATTGTGAAAACAGATGAATCTTTTTGAAACATCCTGTAGTACTACTTACACAATATGTCACGAACTTACGATGTTCACCTCTAATCTTGTAAACAGACGCTACCTCGGTTTTCCTGTTTGTTATAGACAATGTCTTGCATATTGTGTTATATGACATGCGAAAGGAAACTTGGTGAATGACAGTCGTGATAATATTCTAGATTTTAACAAACTATCTTTTGTGGTACTTGCTGACATTCAGAGTGCAGCACATGGAACTAATTTATGCTGTGGTCGGTGAGGGATCAGTAATGTTTCATCACCTGGTATGGAGGTACAGGATTAATCAGAGTGCCGCTCCCGACCTAACCAGGATAATAAGTCTGAGCACCGCTTTTGGACCGCCAACTCCACAGTTAACACCAAACGTACAACGTACAACGTAGTGCGCACTTCCTCTGGAGGACCATTCTGACTGCTGCCAACTCCAGTACGAGGTAGCCAAAGTTCAGTCATTCGAATTAACTTTGATCGTTGACGTTTTCCTGGAGTGTCTATCGTGTTTACTAAAAACAGTACAATGGTCAAACGTATTAGCTGGCCAGCGTGTCACTGTTACTATGGGTTTCGTTTTTTCGTGCACAGGTGGTGATTACTGTCAGGACTCCATGTAGACGTGAAGTTTTTTAAGTCACGACGTTGTTCATTTTAGATTAGGTAGTAGCAGCTTCGCCTTATTTTCAAGTACTTGTTTATTTAATTCCTCTGTATTTAATTCCTCTGACCAGTATACTACTCGGCCAATGTCAGCACCTAAACTAGAAAATAACTCAGCGACAATGAGGTAGTAGATTCACGTTCATAAGTACAGCGGCTCGACAAAAATACGAAAACAGCGCTAGGAATACATACTTAAACATACATGCAGATATTAGCCAACCAAGCCTACAGCCTCTAGTGATTCGTTAGACCACGATCGCGCCTGTTCAATGTTCTCAATAAGTTTCCATTGTCAGTCGTGATCAGAATAGTGTTACGTGTAGTTATGAGTGCTCTATGTCGGAGCTAAGATATTTCGAATTTTTTTAGTTGTGTGGAAAAATATGCTTCAGTCGTCCTAAGAGAAGACAATTGTATCTTCAAATCGTGTAAGCATTGTTCTGTGTGTACTGTTATTGCAGCTGCATAGTTACGTTTGTGAAGTGGAAATGGGTAAATGGCCCGGTACTTGCCTTGAAAAAGGAAATGCAGTAAACGAGTTGAAAACCGCAGTAAGACTGGCTGCAGTGCAATTCGGTAAGCGAATTTGACTCGGTCTCGACTCGCCCTCGTTGAAATGCAGTTTGGTTTGCACTGAACGATACGAAGAAGCTCTTCTCGTCGACTATGGAGGCACCAGTTCAAGATACAGTGATCATGCCCCTATTTAACTGTTTTGAGTCCCTGTAACGCTGATTTTGGCTCCACATATGTGTTTCTGCAAATTTAATATATATGGAACGAATACGCATACCATAAGAGGGGAAGAATAGAACTGTCGATTCAAGGATGCTTAGATCATCTTGTTTCCGAATGCATGTACATACATAATTTTGAGATCAATTACTCTGTAATAAATGTGTTTCTGGTCACAATCTTATATGTATTTCTTGTTAATGCTAAATGTGATCAGAAAAGTCATATCTGACCTTGACAGTCAACAAATAATATCACCGAGACAGTTACTTGGCAAGGTGGTACACTAGCTAAACAGATGAGCTCGCATTCGGGAGAGGCAGAGTCTAGATCACGGCAGGAATGATAAAAAAAACCTCTGTGATCAGCTTTAAACTGTGCTCCTTCTGATGATATCGTTGTGAACGGAACACTTCATCGCTCTTTTCTATGTTGTTGTTCTTCAACGAATCTTTGTAATAAAGTTCGGATGATTATTTGTGTTTCTCATTATATATGTTAAAATTTCGCAGACAATCTTATTCAGCTGTTTTAATTAGTTCGATAGGAGACGCCCTGTTCAATTAAAACTTCAAGGAGATGTGCTGAATCAAGTTCAATAAATAAAATTGTTTTTCATTCAAGCAGCATTTGAATAGTGTCCGCTATTGATTTCTTTCCTTAAAAAGAACGCTTGGTAAGAACTGACACTTTTAGAAGTACAGACAACGAAAATTCTTTAGCGATTCCCGTTTTGTAAGCCAATAACGTATCAGGTATATTCGAGAATAGTCCCTATTTTGATTCACAGGAGTTGAACAAAAACTATGGAAACACAAAGAACAGAACATTAGCATGCCTAATCAGTGCAGGAAACCCGTTGGCATTCAAACAGCTTCCAGTCGACTCGGAACGGATAAGTACAGGTTATACGTGGTTTTCTAGGGAACCTTATGCCACTTCTCTGGCAATATAGTGAAAAGTTTAGGTAACAATGATGGAGGAGGACAGCGATTATGCACCCTTTATAACGACTCCTCTTATTACTAGGCTAATTACTGTTTAGCTCTACAGGGCCATTATACTGAAATGTTTCCCCACACCACCTAGTATTGTCTTTCTATTTGTGTGAGTAACTGTATGTTCACTGTTGTGGGTAAATACATACAGCGTACACAGGGCGGTGTGTGAAACTGATGGCGATTACACGCTTCCGCTGTTGTAGAAATCTGCTCCAGATGCTGCAGATACCGTGTTGAGCTGAAAGTGGTAACCAAAATACGGAGAAATATTCTTCGGGGGTCTGTTGCAAAGCAATCACATTGCTTTCAGTTCTGAGAAATGTCCAGTTACTATTGTTGATTTGAATGATCCATGAAGTGACTTTTTTTCCGAAGAAAACATCGAACTATTTCACTAGAACTGAACGCTCCCGTCGGAACTGTTCTCAACTGGTGTTTATTAGTAAATCACAATAGCAGTACATCGCTGGGTGTATAATAAGACGTACCTTCTTGAAATGAACAATATTTTATTGTTCTATTAACTGATTTCCTTCCATATGCACTTATATTTTACAATGTGAATCAAAAACTCGCAATGGCGTCGATTTTTACATCACAAGAATGGCTCTCTTCTACTAAAAATTACTCTTAACCAGAACAAACAAAAACTATATCCTAAGAATAATTATTTGAGCGCTGACCGCCACAGAGTAATAAACAATATCTTTGTCTCTCTCTCGCACTGTCACAGCAAGTTACGCTGCATGATACATCACCTTCCCTCCGTAAGTTACCGCAGTAGCTCAATAACAATAAAATAAGTGACTGTGGTGGCCATGGGATATGCGACAACTCATCCTCTCGCTCACAAAACCAGTCCTGGACGTTGCGAGCTGTGTGAACAGTGGCGCAGTCGTCTTGGAACTCAGAATCACCATTTGCTAACGAACATGGGACAATGGGATGGACCTCATCATCCAAAATGATCACATAATTCTTGGTAGTAATGCGAACTTGCCGAGTGACTATGGGACTCGTGGAATACCACGATATGGTTACCCAAATCATCACCGAACCACCGCCACGTTTCATTCTTCGGACGTACACTCGGCCGGACTTTAGAAACAGTGTCAAACAAGATTAACCCGGACAAATAAGTTTCTTCCATTGCTCAGTAGTCCAAGTTGTATGACTCTGGCTCCACGTTTTCCTGTTACGGGCATTTGCATTACTGATGAGTGGCCTTGAATTCCAGCTCGTCCTGCAGTTCATTGCTTATGGAGCTCCCTGTCTTGTTTTGCTGCTGACAGGATCTACGAGTGCGACTCTCAGTTCTGCAGTGACTTTTGCAGCTGTTGTCCTCAAATTTTTTTGTCATAATCATCGTTAATGACCGTCTGTTAGATCTCACAGCACACTCTATCGTCTGCGTCTGTCTTAGCGGATGATGTTTTCCCCTTTCCCCATATGCGGTATGAATCTTCGATACGGTGCCACTTGAAACACCCAACACCTGCCTTGCATAAGGAAGTAACCATCACATGAGCAGCTACAATTTCACCACGTTCGAATCAACTTAGCTCCGACATCGAGCACTCACAACTGAACATAGCACTATTGTGACCACGAGTGACAATGGCAGCTTACTGAAACATTGCACAGGTGCGTTCGTGGTAAAATGAAACACCGGAGCCTGCAAGCTTGGTTGGCTAACACCTGCATTTATGTTCAAGTATGTATTGCTAACGCTATTTTCATGTTTTTGTCTAGCCCCTGTACTTATGATCGTGAATCTACCACTTCATTGTCGCTGAGTTATTTTCTAGTTTAGGTGCTGACATTGGCCGAGAAATACACTGGTAAGAGGAATTAAATACAGAGGAATTAAATAAACAGGTTTCTGAAATAAGGTGAAGCTGCTACTACACACTAATCGAAAATGAAGAACGTCGTGACTGAAAAAGCATGGAGTTCTGATAGGAACCACCACCTGTGAACAAAAAACGGAACCCGTAGTAACAGTGACACACTGGTCAGGTAATACGTTTGACAATTGTATTGTTTTAGTAAACACGATAGATACTCCAGGACAACGCCAACGATCAAACTTAATTCGAATGACTGAGCTTTGGCTACGTCGTACTGGGGATCGCCTCAGTCAGAATGGTTCTCCAGAAGATGTGCGCACAGACATAGCATCTGTTTACAAGATTAGCGTCATAATTATGTGGCATATTGTTTAAGTAGTTAGGGGTACAACAGGATGCAAAACTGTACACGAACGCTACTATATGCCTGATCAAAGCTGAAAGAAAACAAATACAATAAGAGGATGAAGATGAAGGGCCAATACCCGCACGTGTGGAAATAATAGTTCCTCGCCTAGAGTGAAAGGGCTTCCAACATTTATAAATTTGTATTTTATTTGTTTATTTATTTAACCTGATCTGATTAGAGCCATTAGGTCATCTCTCAAATCGGACCAGGGTTTCACATATACAGTACCCTTTTTTCATAGTTACCTAAGAAATAAGAATTTTAATATGACGAATAGTATTAATTAACATTGATTCCATCAGGAACCGTTGTGCACATCGACCGTAGATTGTAAGGCAGGAGAGGCACGCACCAGTCAGTCGCAATGCCATTAGTTTTCATTACGCTTGCAAGTCTAGATCTCGGCTATAAATAGCCATCATCATTGCATTTTCATTACAGTTCAAGCGACTCGCTGCGGATCACGTCATCATATATTCTTAAAGGTGTGTAGCCAGAATGACATGAGGCGATCTAAGCGTCTGATTTGGTAATGTGATTAAACAAAACTGACTATGAACTAATAAACTTAGTAATGGCCACGCTCGTGCTACTGCAGCTGTTGCCAGGAACAGTGATAACAGTAATAATAACTACAATACTAACAATAATGATAGTGTCATACATAAAGAAAATTCACAGGTATATAAGATAGATGTTTGTGATATAGCGAGTTCTGAGGAAATGAAATTTAAGGAGACTGCACCAGCTAAGAATATTGAGAAATAAGGAAGATCTGGTTGGAAAGAAGTCTTTGCAAGGGTAATGATTGCCTACACGGACAATGGAAATTCTTGTTGTTGCTTTAGTAAGTACGTCATTAATGGTCTTCTGAAGCTGGAGATGTTGTTCAGTTCCCTAATATAATGCGGCATCTTACAACAGAGTCGAGTTTCTGCTAATGTGAAGGACTTCGAGAATGTAAGTGAACTATGGAGTGGATTTTGCTATGATGATTATGATGATGATGATGATGTTTGGTTTGTGGGACGCCCAACTGCGCGGTCGTCAGCGTCTGTACAGATCCCAATTTTCAGACAGTCCAATTTTTCACAATCCAGTAGAGCTATTGTCACGAATGATGATTATGACATGATGAGGACAACACAGACACCCAGTCCCCGGGCAGAGAAAATCCCCAACACGGCCGGGAATCAAACCCGGACGCCGTGATCTAGAGGCAGCAACGTTAGCCACTAGACCACGAGCTGCGGACACTGTGCAGGATTTTTTTTTTTCCTTGCTGTGATGGGAGCTGCCGTTTCTGCCATATTGTTCACATAAAAGCGCTGAGGTCAAGAAGAGATATGTGGGACAATCTTCGTTCATAAGACAGTAGGGAAGACAAAGAATACGGAAATATCTGCGCTTGTCTGCACACATCCGGGATAGCTGTACATACGATGGTAAAATATGACCAAAGTGTCGAACGTCACAGATAAAACGAACATAGGCATTCATAACCAGTTCCGATCGCCGTGAACTTTCCAGAGGGAAAGGCTTTGCAGGATAACGTCGCTGTAATCAGTAACTGGAAGTATAAATGTTTGTACTCGTTTGTTTTTCAGGCCAAGAGGGAATAGCTTTCTGTACTTTTTGTAGGGCATGGAGAGATGCTGAAGCCTTCGTGCACAAAGCAGTCGTGTGCGCAATCCAATTTAAATTTCCATCTATTATTACTCAAAGACTCTTTGCTGAAGGAGAGAAGTTGATGTTTATTCCATTTAAGGTTAAAGGTAGCAGGGATTCCCGATATTTCGGTCTAATAATCCCTGAATGACGAAACAGTACCGCTTGGGTTTTGGTAGAGCACTCGTGTCGGTACTGAGATTCTCGACAGTTGTTTTCAGGTATATTGGTTTTGCACTTAGATGCAACTGGAGGTCATCAGCATTCATGTGGTATTTGCAGTAGGACAAACCTGATGTCACATCATTTACGTACAACGAAAGGAGTGTAGAGCCTAATACAGAAACGTGGGGAGCACCTGCCTCCATTGTGACTTTAAGGTGCAGGTATGAGATAAGCAACTGCTAAACCACTGCATTGCACTTCGCAAGAAATTTAGGCTGCTAAGTTTGGCAAGTAAAATGTCGAACCAAACGGCGTCAAAGGCTTCAGTGAAGTCTAAGAAGCACATGATAATTGCCTCTTGAGCATCCACGGCAAGCTCCAGGCCATCTGTCACCTTTATTAAGACAGATATTGTTCGCGATGTTTACGGAAAGCGTGATTGGTATTAGTAGGTTGTTTGTAGTTAGGTAGTTTGTTAGCTGGTTGTGGACCATCTAACAATCATCGTTGCCCAACGGTAGCCAGACGTCAGTGCTCTCTGCGATATGGCAGGCCATTGGCTGGCTCTTTCGGCAAACAGCGGGGTCCTTGTGTGCACACGCCGGCGGGCTCCGCGTTTGCGAACACTGCGGCATTTGGCGGCTGCAGTGCAGGCGGCAGAAATTGCGTGGCGGCGGCCCGTTGCGTTATTGGCGTCCTCGTGTTAACAGCCGCGCCGCCGAGCGCTGATCCACCACTGCGAAGGGGGGCGGGGGGGGGGGGGGGGGGGAGGGGACGCCGGCAGTGACAACAGCGCTAACAACAGACTGGTGTGGACATGGCGTCTGTCATGCCGGGCACGAGTAGGCTGAAAGCGCTTCACCCGCTGGAAAGGACAGTCGCCTCTTGTTTACACGTACAGAACTTTGTAGTAAGAAGAATTCAGTCCGAAGTGCAATTGTATCAAGAAAACGAAGTAAAATTTCTAAATTAAAAGTCGTATATAAAGGATAAGTGGAATAGTAGTTTGGAAAAATTACATAGTGGCTGACATTCTGTTCCTTTATCTTTTTAGGGTCCGTCGGTAAAAACAGAACCCTTACAGGATCCATTTGTTGTCCGCCTGCCTGTCTGTCCGTCAGGCTGTTCGAAACCCTTTTCCTCAGGAACGGGTGACGCATCAGTTTGAAATTTACGTCACATATTAAAATCCACAGTCCCTTGGCGATGTAATAAAGTGAAGCTTCTAACTCAAATCAGTCAAAATATACGGCCATCTCTATCACATATGTTGATACTCGCGAACTCACTAATAAAAACCTTTAGGGTACTTCCTGTTGACCTAGAATCATGAAATTTGCCAACAGGCCAGGTTCCACGCAACAACCAAAGTAAAACAAGTACGAAAATTACACGAAAAAAGTTGTCATTTGTTATCAGACTGCTTATCTGCCCATCTGTCTGTTGAGCACCGCTTTTCTCAGGAGCGGGTGCACGAATCAAGCTGGAATTTATGTCACATACTACGTTTCACGCCTACTTGGAGGCAAAATACATATTAGCTCCTAAGTCAATACAATAGGGACGTTTATGTAACATATTTTGGTACTCGCAAACTCACTGATCGAAATCTACAGAGTACTTCCCGTTGATCCGGAATCATGAAATTTGGTAAGAAGCAAGGTTTCACACTACCACCAATGAAAAAATCCAAAAATTGTGAATCTGCAACTATATCACACAATTTTTTTTTTCGTATGTCATCACACTGCCTGTCTGTTTTTATGTTAAGATCCCTTTTACTCCAGAACGGGAGGACGTATCAAGTTGAAACTTACGTCATGTACCAGGGCCTCTGGTCCCTTGGCGGTGTGATAAACTTGGCCTTGTAAGTCAATGCAGTCAAGAGATACAGGCATTTGTATCAGATATTTTGATACTCGCAAAGTCACTGGTCAAAACCTATGGGTTACTTCCCGTTCATATAGAATCATGTTTCACAGTGCAAGTAACGGTAAAAATACAAAACTGCTAATCTGTAATTATATCACGTGAAGAACATGTATCGTTTGTCATTTGATATCCGACTTCCGTCTTGAGATTAAAACATTCTCGAAAGCCTTAGAATTCCTGGGATCGGCATCTTGCCAGTATCAATCTCAACAGCAGGTAAACATCACTGACATCCTCAATTTCCGCTATATATAAACTGAACCCTCAATTCCTGAAATGGAAGAACTATCTGCATACATAACTAAATTTGTACGGAACCCTCGGTGCACATGTCCTACTAGCACCTGCCAAATTTTTATATTTTCTTACCGTGCAACCTATAAAAGATTATATAATAATTATTTGTCTCCTCTTTTTATCTGTTGGCTGTTTGAGGAAACCACTACCTGGCTGATACCACAAACCGGTTACAATGTGAAATGCTTATGTGATTGTGTGGTACGCAAATACTAAAAATAAAAGAACACCGTCAATCATAGTAGTAGAGCAAATATAATTTCAAAAATTTAAGTTTCACGATGAATTTGCTAAGAAAATCAAACTACAGAGAGAAGCATGTCAGTCCCATTTTAGGCTTTTAGGCTTTCGCCAGCATGTATTTAAAAATTCACTCTCACGGCATTCCACATCCTCCTCCTGGACAAAAGCGAAAAGAGCACAACAGCTCCCTCATCAAGGCTGAGACCGAGACCCTCTGTCTGGACTCTGTGGATGATAACTATGCTATTGGTAACGCATGAAGAGGACAGTCGAACAGCGGCCCTCAACCTTCTATGTGTAGGGTTAGGGCATTGGTCATTCCCGACGTCTTCACGTAATATTACCGTTCTTTCACATTAAATTGCGCAAAAGAATAGTTTCTTAAACTGCCATCCTGAAAGACTCCACTGTATAGGAGCGCGTTCTGGCTCCAGAGATTGATTACCTCTCAGCTCTTCGTGTACAAATGCTGTAAATTAAATTTTAAACATTTTGATTGGCTAGGATACAGCAACCATACGCCATTTAATTACAGGATGTATTTACAGCCACTTCAGTTGCACAAAATTTTTGTCAGTTGACCATGGTTTTGATTGCACTACAAAAATCTTCATCAAATAAAAAGTTACGTGGAATACATGTAATCACGTCATGGCTGCTCAGACGTTTTATTCCACCTAACTTTTTATTCTGATGAAGATTGCCCTAGTTGAATCGAAACCATGGTCAATTGTCAAAAAATTTTGTGCAACTGAAGTGATTGTAAATACATCCTGTAATTAAATGCTGCAAATTATATCCATTCTTTTAAACGTGTGACGTGGAATAATCCGCGGGGCCATTTAACTTGCTGCTAATATCTACATCTACATTTGTATCTACGTATACATTCCGCAAGCTACCGTATGGCGTGTGGCGGAAGGTACATTGTGCCACTAGCACTCATTAGCTTTCCTGTTCCACTCGCAAATGGAGTCGGAAGGAAAAGTGCATTCTTTGAGAGCTGATAGAAATTTCGAAAAAAACTTTCATATAGACATCTGCCCTATTCCGAATGGTTTCCGAGGCAAAACACATTTAATATTCTCATCTTTTTTCTGCAGTAACTCGAAAAACGCACCTTCCAGCGAAAACGTGTCACAGTATAGAATTTGACTGGGTTAAACCACCTACAAAAAAGGCCCTATTCGTTTTTTCCTATGACTAATACTCGTAGTTTTTTCTGTTAGAACACGAGAATACTGACAGTCTTGCGCGACATGTGTGCGCTGTAGCTTAGGTAGATTTTGTAGGCCAATTTGAGGTAGTTTTCCGACTTGAAAGACCACAAATGCCCTGTATCATTTAACTTCGTGGTCCTTACGAGAAGTGTACATCGGCGGTGATGGATCGTTCTGCAGTCAGCCTCAAACACTGATTCTGTAGATTTTCTGAATAGTACCTCGCATGAAGAACGTTGACTTCCCTATAGAGATTTCCGTTTGAGTGCAGGAAGCATCTCCGTAATACTTGCGTGTTGGTCGAACCTACCTGTATTACACCTAGCAGCACACCTATGAACTTCTTCGATGTTTCTTTTAATCCAACCTGGAGCGCATTCCACACACTCGAGGTGTGCAGTGGTACTAAAGAAGGTTCGTAAGGATACGTTGTGCTCTGGCGCGACCGTCTGTAAGCAGTGAGGCAGCACCAGCCAGTGTAACTCGCCTGTTGGCGCGATCATCATGACATTCAGAATGTCTACTTTGAACTATGACGTTGGAGATGCACGCAGCGGTTCGTCCCCTACTCTCACCCCATCACTCCCATTTCACATAAAAAAAACACCATCATCATTTGGACAAAGTCCCGAGCCTAGAAATCAACAAGCCATAGATGGATCTCTGTACCATTCGTGCCATCTGAGCAATCAAAGCAGACAACCACCCTCGTTTGGTTCAAATGACGCTGAGCACTATGGGACTTAACATCGTAGGTCATCAGTCCCCTAGAACATAGAACCACTTAAACCTAACAAACCTAAGGACATCACACACATCCAAGACCGAGGCAGGATTCGAACCTGCGACCGTAGCAGTCGCGCGGTTCCGGACTGAAGCGCCTAGAACCGCTCGGCTACCGCGGCTGGCCCATCCTCATTTGCCCTATCGTCTGGTCAATCACAAAATGATGTAATTTTTCCGTGGCGTGAGCTCTGACTGCGAGGATAGACACACTGTTGAGTTCGTACACTGCTTCAAACTATTACGTTGCTAGGGAGTTATGGACATTGGATTTGATTTGTCGGTCTATAAAATGTATTTGGCTACGCAAAACCGTGAGAGATTTTCAAAATTCTAAGAAAAATAGGGGTAAGCTATAAGGAAAAATACACAATACGTAAGCAACCAAGCGGGACCAATAAGAATGAAAGACTAAAAACGAATTACTCGGATTAAAAAGCATGTAAGACAGGGATGCAGACTTTCACCCCTACTGTTGAATGTGCACATTGAGAAGAAATGAAGGAAATGAAAGATTCGCTGATGACACTGCTATTCTCACTAAAAGTTAGGAAGAACTGCAGGACCTGTGTAACAGTCTAACGAGCACAGACTAGAGACTGAGAGTAAACCGAAGAAAGATGAAAATTATAAGTGGATGATTAACAATAAACTTAACATCAAAAGTGGGCACCATGAAACAGACTAATGGAGAAATTCTGCTCCCTTGGAAGCATGACAGACGAAGCAACGTTTCGGGTTGAGATTCTGAGTTCGTGTGGAAATAAACATGCAAACGAGATGACTAGCCACACAGGTAAAGAGGGTACTCCTGTCCGAAAGAAGTCCAATAGTATCAAATATCGATCTTAATGCGCGGAAGAAATTTCTGAGAGTTTGCTTATGGAGCACAGATTGTACTGAAGCAAACCATGGACTGTGGACAAACAAAAAAAATGGCTCAAATGGCTCTGAGCACTATGGAACTTAACTGCTGCGGTCATCAGTCCCCTAGAACTTAGAACTACTTAAACCGAACTAACTTAAGGACATCACACACATCCATGCCCGAGGCAGGATTCGAACCTGCGACGTAGCGGTCGCGCGGTTCCAGACTGTAGCGCCTAGAACCGCTCGGGCACACCGGCCGGCTGTGGACGAACAGGAAAGGAAGAGAGTCGAACGATTTCAGAGTGTGCTATAGAAGGATGATGAAAATTATGTTTACTGGTATGAAAGTAAGACATTTCCGCAGAATCGGCGAGGAAACAACTATGTGGAAAAGACGAACAAGCGGCAGAGACTACGTTTTTTTTTTCCATAGTACACTGTTTCAGAAAATAGAAGAGCATCAAAGATATTTTGCGGATTTGCCTTTGTACGTAGACATAAAGAATTCCGCCTGAAATGCTGTAATATTTCTACACCCTTCAGCAGAGTCTGAGGAGACTACTTTTCCTCTCTTTAAATTTTGTATACTCTGGTACACTCTTGTACTGTAGTCCACCTTGTTAAGATTGAAGTCTTGCTGGTGCCTTGCCTCTACCTTAGTGATGATCACCTCCTGTGGCAGGCAATGTTGTGCAAACTGCGCGGTGAGACAACATCACGTTTCGCGTTGATTTCGTGCGGAAATAAACACGCTGTCATTGGTCCGCAAACGGATTAGCTCTAAACCATGTGCTAATAGCTCTTAATCTCAGCCTACAGTATTTAGTGCCTTACACTGGAATGAATGTTCATACTGTAAACTATCCCGAGTGCGGTTTTCGTACTGTTCACTGTATAGCATTACATCGAAAACCACTAAAGAAACAAACATTTAAACACTCTTTCATGTATGAGTATTAAAAGAAATAGGTTAAAGAGCTTAGCTCTCGCATACGTTGAACTTAAGCACGTAGGAAGCACGGACGGAGGAGAGCGTTTTAAGTACAAAGCCCTGAAAATGCAACATAGGATACTGGTTGTTAAATATTGAAATTTCCTAAGCTTTAATCACAAGCACGGCGTCGATTTATTCCCTAAAGCCAAGATAGTCGAAAACATGAAATACAAGAGAGGGAGGTAGGACAGGAACAACTGACCACTCGAGGAAACAAATCTCAGAATTGTGAAGTTGATGTAGACATCAGATATTGTGGAGTTCGCAGGTGTTAAATTGGATCGGATAGGAGTTTCTAGAACCCTCAGTTCTTTCCAGCCAAAAGCCAGTGAGCTTCTGAGTTTATGAGCAGGGAACGAGGTATTTGTCTGAAATATATTCCGAGAAACGTAATTCGAAACCTCAGGATTAGTGGTTTTATTTATTTATTATATATTGATCTTTGGCGTTAACCATTTGGCCATAGAAGTGCAAAATTACAGATTTTGTATACAAGATCGTATGTGCCGCACCATTAAATTACATTAATTTAATGGTACATTTAGCACATTCAGCACCGACCATGTATCACATCTTCTCACGCTGGAGTCTTTGTTTCTGATTTATAATTGTGTGTTCACTTCCTGCAGAAACAGGGCAATACTGATATAGTCCAGTGTGGACAGTTACCGAAACAGGTCCGGCACAGATGCAGATTCCTGCTCTGTTCATAGCTCTGAGAAACTTGCGCTGTTCTCTGTCGTAAGGTGAACACTCAAATATCGCACGGTTGAGGTGTGCAATCTTAGTTGGTTGGACTTCGCAGTACTGAGATAGCTGAAGTTTCGTCCTACAGAGGTGTGAAGAATATGAGCAGTGACCTAGCCGAATGCATGTTATAATAATGGCATGGAGTCCATTAGCTTGATTTCGGAGAACCAGGTGTTTTCGAAGTGCTCAGTTATAATGTCAGCGTAATAACTTCCTTTGGACTGTTGCGACATCTGCCACGTTTGTGACCAATCTTGAAATACGTGTTTCCTTGCACTACCAACGAAAGGCAGTTGTAGCGAGGTTGACCATCAACCCCACTTTGTTTCGCCAGGTGGTCCGCTAATTTGTTACATGAGATGTCAGAGTTTACCTTGATCCATAATAATTGGACACCAATGTGTTGGCTTTAGCAGTGATAGATTAACTTAATTACGTCAAGCACAGTGATTAAAGCTCTTCTCCTGACGGCGGGAGATGGGTTTGCGGCGCTGTTATCTTCTTACTGTCTCATCACATTCCACCCAAGTTGCGACGATATCCTCTTCTGAAGCATTTTCTACGCCACAAGAAGAATCATGTACACTGCCCAACAGGATTAAAGAATCACTTTTTCGAAACCCTGTCATTGACTCCCACTGCCGCGCACAAGTCTTAGATTTTGCTAAAAGCTGGGTACATCCTTCCTCTGCAATGGTGCAAAAGCGTGGTACACTGCGACAGCACCTTCCTGCGCTCCGCAACGCTTCAGATACCCAGGTGACGACATATGCTAGAAAAATGGCAAAATCTCAGAAGTTCATGTGAGCTGTAAGGTGGATTAGTGATGTCACATTAGCAGCAAATATCACGACAACTCTGCCCAACGCCACCAACCACGTGTGTCACGATGAAAAGCTCGATGTAGCTCGTCTTACCAACGTTTCACCACTTCTGTTGACGTCTCTGCGACGGAGTTTAGAACCAAGCGTTGAATTCAAGCGGTTTTCTTGTAGGTGGGCAAGGAAACTTTCCAGACACATCGCCGCTCAGAATCCACAAGAAAATGCTTCAGAGGCTGGCATAAAAGATGTCAATGAAATCACACCTGACCCCGGCGCGCTGATTCCCAGACATTTCGCAGTCGAAAGCGACAGTCCGCAGTGCGGTGAGCAACACGAAGATGTTCTAGAGAGCCTTTGACGCCGCTGACACCTTCGGATGTTTCAACTCTTATCTAAAATATTGTGGAGCTGCATCCCCATTGAAAGTGATCGCTCCGCCTTGGAATAGAGCGAGACTGCAATGTTTGCTCTCATGTACAGTTTGGAACCATTAGGGACCATTCATAACCATTCGACGAATTTTACACGTGATCCGAAGTAACAAAGGGTCCTTATGCTTTTTAAGCCCTCCCGTTATCCGCTCTCCTGTGGCGTGACGACATGAGAATGTAACGTTAATGCATGTGTGAATAAAACGACTAAGCGTTACACTAAGAACCCATCCAGTTTGGCAGTTCCCTCGGTACCACACACATACTTTTGTTGAGCGTGTTACAGATGTATCTTCATTAACTTCAATTAAGCCTGGCGGCTTCTCTAGCACTTGAAGTTCTAAAATGGGTTGCCTCTCCCTCAGGCGCTAGAGCAGCTGCCAGGGTAAATTGATGTCGAAGTTTCTAAAGTTACATTTCTAACGTGCTCAACAAAAGTGTGTTGGTTGCAGCGAAGGTGTTACCGGATTGGGGGAGGGTGCCTTAGAAGGCCTCCTTGCCTTTTTATTCATGCACATTTACTGTTGCACTCGCGCGTAGTCACACAATAGAATGGCGGAAAACAGGAGGGCTGAAAAAGCGTAATTACCCTTTGCTACTTCGGATGACCGCGTTTCCTACTGGTTCCAACCAGTGCAAGAGAGCAAAAATTGCGGTCGCGCTGCATTACAAAGGCGTGCGATCACGTTCAGTGGGATGCAGCCCCAAAATATCCATAGAGAAAGGCTGAAACGTTCGAGGGTGTTAACAGTTTCGAACGTTGTCAGAAATGTTCCTCGTCGCATCGCGAACCGTCGTTTAGGACCGAGAAAAGTGTGAAAATCGACGCGCCAGTCGAAGGAACGGTTTCATTGACGCCCTTTATGCCATCCCCCGATACACTTCCGTGTGGATTCTAAGTGCATGTATGTTTGAAATGTTTACCTCGGCTATCCACAAGAAAACCGCTTGATTTCAGCGGTGTGTGTCGCGATTCTGACCTCCGTCGCAAAGACATCAAAAGAATGGTTGAAATCATCATCGAGTGGCACGTCCACAGCGGAGTTGGTCAGAACTGTGGTGGAATTCAGTGCCAATGTGACGTTATCAACCCACCTTACAGCTCACGTGACCTTCCGAGCTGTAACCCTCTTTTCGCATGTCTCGACCTGAAGCGTCGTCGAGCCGGAGTGTGACGTCGCAGGGTGCCACGTTTTCGTACCATTACAGAGGAGTTGCAGTCAAATCTTCGAAGGAAGCACTTAATAATTCACGACATCCAGAAACTGATGGCCGCAGTAAGCCAATTTCGAGAATTTTTTAGAGGTACATATGGGCCTCAAAATTGCTGAAACTGGTAGCGAAAATATTTGCACGGCTGTTTTGCGAATTTCTTTGTTACATAAAAATTACAGAGGAATTGTAGGCATCTTTGAGCCAAATTTCAAACTTAAGCGTCACATTGGGAGACAGTTCTAAGGTTTCGAAAAAGTGATCCTTTCATTTTGTTCCGCAGTGTACGTAGTTGCATTAAACACAAACCAAAGACGGTATCATAATTCGGTTACTCTAAACGTTAAAAAATTTTTGCGTACCTTAAACAATCACCAAATTGTCCGTTATAACTTAGGGAAAATCATGACTTGATAAACTGAGAACCAGAACATGATATACAGGGTGAGTCACCTAACGTTACCGCTGGATATATTTCGTAAACCACATCAAATACTGACGAACCGATTCCACAGACCGAACGTAAGGAGAGGGGCTAGTGTAATTGTTTAATACAAACCATACAAAAATGCACGGAAGTATGTTTTTTAACACAAACCTACGTTTTTTTAAAGGAACCCAGTTAGTTTTGTTAGCACATCTGAACATATAAACAAATACGTAATCAGTGTCGTTTGTTGCATTGTGAAATGTTAATTATATCCGGAGATATTCTAACCTAAAGTTGACGCTTGAAACCTCCGACGTTCAGTTGCCTGTTGTAACAAACACGGGCCACGGTCGGCGAGCAGCATCTGCAGGGACATGTTTACGATGACGACCGTGTTTACGAGTGTGGCTGTAGTGCACTGTTGTGGTTTGGTCTAGCTGTCGCAGTGTCCGCATGTAGCGCTTGCTGCTATTGTTATTCTGCATTCGTCTCCGCACGCAGACCAACTGTAGTACACCGTGTTACCAGACGTCTGTGACAGTGTAGTGTTGTAGGAACTGTTACCATGGTGTATTCGAACTCTGAAAAGGCGGAGATGATACTCATCTATGGCGAGTGTCAACGAAATGCAGCTGAAGCCTGCAGGGTGTATGCAGAACGGTACCCGGACAGAGAGCATCCAACGTGCCGCACATTGCAAAACATCTACCGCCAACTGTATGCAACAGGTATCGTCGTAGCACGCAAACGGGTCCGTAACAGGCCCGTCACAGGAGAAGCGGGTGCAGTTGGTGTGTTAGCTGCTGTTGCCATGAACCCACACATGAGTACACGGGACATTACGAGAGCCGGTGGACTGAGTCAAAGTAGAGTCATGCGCATACTGCATCGTCACCGCTTTCACCCATTTCATGTGTCGCTACATCAGAAATTACATGGTGATGACTTTAATCATCGAGTGCAATTCTGTCAATGGGCATTAACAGAGAATGCGTTGCAGTTGTATCTGTTTACCGATAAAGCGAATTTCACAAACCACGGGGCAGTGAATCTACGGAACATGCATTACTGGTCCGTGGACAATCCTCGCTGGCTCAGACAGGTAGAGCGACAGCAATTGTGGACTGTAAATTTATGGTGCGGAATCATTGGCGACCACCTCATTGGTCCTCACTTCATTGCAGGGGCCCAAACAGCTGCAACATACATCGCGTTTCTACGGAATGATCTGCCAACGTTGCTCGAAAATGTCCCACTGGAAACGCGTCGACGTATGTGGTATCAACATGATGGTGCACCTGCACATTCCGCAACTAATACTAGGCTGACCCTTGACAGGATGTTCGACGGGCGTTTCATAGGACGTGGAGGACGCATAAATTGGCCAGCCCGTTCTCCTGATCTTACACCTCTGGACTTCTTTCTGTGGGGTACGTTAAAGGAGAATGTGTACCGTGATGTGCCTAGAACCCCAGAGGATATGAAACAACGCATTGTGGCAGCCTGCGGCGACATTACACCAGATGTACTGCGGCGTGTACGACATTCATTACGCCAGAGATTGCAATTGTGTGCAGCAAATGATGGCCACCACATTGAACACCTATTGGCCTGACATGTCGGAACACACTCTATTCCACTCCGTAATTGAAAACGGAAACCACGTGTGTACGTGTACCTCACCGCTCATGGTAATGTACATGTGCGTCAGTGAAAAAGACCAATAAAAAGGTGTTAGCATGTGGACTTAATGTGCTGTTCCAGTCTCTTCTGTACCTAAGGTCCATCACCGTTCCCTTTGGATCCCTACGAAATTCGGTGCTCTCCGATACACACGATCTAACAGCGGAGGAGTGGTACTCAAGCGTCAACTTTAGGTTACAACTTCTCCGGATGTAATTAACGTTTTACAATGCAACAAACGGCACTGATTACGTATTTGTTTATATGTTCAGATGTGCTAACAAAACTAACGGGGTTCCATTTAAAAAACGTAGGTTGGTGTTAAAAAACATACTTCTGTGCATTTTTTTATGGTTTGTATCAACCAATTACACTAGCCCCTCTCCTCACGTTCGGTCTGTGGAATCGATTCGTCAGTATTTGATGTGGTTTACGAAGTATATCCAGCGGTAATGTTAGGTGACTCACCCTGTATATTCTCAGTCTGTATACATTTTGGGTGGAATATCTATTCAGCCTCGCCGTGTAGAAAGAAAGAAAAACTTTGTTTCTACTGACAGAAGTGAGTCACCAATTATCAATAAAGAACAGAACAGCATCGACACCAAAAGCAGTGTTGTTGTACCCATACACTGTGATTCGCAATATCCTCGGAAACACCAGAGTAATTAAAATTAAAATCAAAGTTCACATAAATTCGATGAATACTGATCAGTTAAATCTTATTCAAAAATATCTTTCTCTATGAGATAATTCAAGGATGGCTTTTTATTTCATTTTTTCCGTGTCGTCATAAAATATCGGGACCAATTTAAGATGTTGGCTTGCTTTTACGATAGTAACACTTTAAAAAATCCTGCATTAATACAGACATTTTTAACATCAGTATGAGGCGAGAATGAAAATACAGATATATATATAAGATTACAAATACGCGACTTAGGAAAAGCAGTATTTGCAGTAGGTATTACAAACATCAACTAGCAAACAGAAAAAAATTACTGTATTTCCTGTGTGATTGGTTCGTTGTAGAAAAAGCAAACATTTCCCAATATTGCAACGATGGCAGTTCTCGATGGCGAAGACGTTATAAAAGCCCCAAGCAATCCTGTCGGTGATCCTAGAACAATTCAAGTCTATAACGGGTGTGCCGATCCATGAAGAGTGGTGTGCGCGAGACTATCTAGCTGACTCCAGTAACAATGACACATAGACGAATGGCAGAGTAAGGATGTGACTGCACAAAACTAACTGCTCACGTAATGGTTGACGAGACAGTCAGGGTAACGAAAATTATGTGCATCATCGGTGGATATAACAAAGACAGGGTGTCACCAATACCCTCCGGTTTACAAAAAAAAAAATGGTTCAAATGGCTCTGAGCACTATGGGACTCAACTGCTGTGGTCATAAGTCCCCTAGAACTTAGAACTACTTAAACCTAACTAACCTAAGGACAGCACACAACACCCAGCCATCACGAGGCAGAGAAAATCCCTGACCCCGCCGGGAATCGAACCCGGGAACCCGGGCGTGGGAAGCGAGAACGCTACCTCCGGTTTACAGTCTCTGCTTAAGGACAGTAAATGAACTAAATTGTTTTGTTATACCATTTCTGGCTGCAGATGATTTAGCTGGTATAGGCAAGATTTAGCATCAGCTGTAGCTGTTACCGCATACCACGATTCTCTGTTGAAAGACGTAAATATGATTACCAAAACAGTAAAAGAAAACTAAGAAACAGGACCCTATCGTGAAGCACTCCTTAAATGAAGACCTGTATTGTAAAACAAACCTTTGGAACCAGTACTCATTTTCATAACTTTGGTTCTAATATGTAATCAAAAACTGAATATGAGGGGAAATTTCTCAAACTATCAACAGGCATTACGTACAGTAATCAAAAATTTAAAAAGGAAATACAAAGAGTATCATAAACGTTTGCAAAGCTCTAACTTTTCTGCCTGGTCAACGATCATATTAATAATTACTCTGTTCTTGCAAGCGTCAGAAACCACATGTCTAAGAAGAGTCAAATGCGCAAGTGAACATTGAAATGCTAACGTCAGTCCAACGTCATTTTCTACACCAGTGGTAACTAAGAAAACGGGAAAGTACAATGGAATGATAATTGTTTTTCTTCTTTAGGCCCAGTGGCTTAATATATGTCTGATAACAACATGATCGTTAGAGTGGATGCACCAGATAGCTGCTTATAATAAGCAATCTTTGTTTACGACAAACTGTTTCGACTTTATAACCATTTTCAAGTACCTGCAACTAAAATTTTTGTGATAACTGGTATGGATGCAAACGTCATTTAAATTACTGTGTTCTACTCACGTCTAGACTGATGTGACGTCCATGTTACGTCGTTAGTGGACTGTTTCATATCTGTCACTGCTTGAATAAGATGGTAAATGATGTCAAGATGTAGAAAATAAAATGTTAATTACGACGTGACGGCAGTTCGACAGTTCCACTCTTACGACGCTATATGTTTACAAAGATTCTGCTGATGGACAGCGATGTTATTTTATTAACTGAAATTTGTTACGATTGTCTTTGGTTGTTGCATATGTTACTTCCGATTTACCTGTTTTCGTTTTCTAAAAGTCAAATAAAGTTTTTGAGGTAGTTCTTGTGTCTAAATTCTGTATGTTCCTTTAATATTTCTTGTGGGTATTTTCACGTGTGTACATAGATTTCTAATTCTTCAGGAATGTTCATTGTGAAACAATTTGGTGCTCAGTGCAGAATCTGTAGCGCATTTTCGATCGTATCAGTAGTGCGATTTTGACTTTCCAAGTGTAGAAAGAAACTCGACTGATTATATTTGCTCTCTCTAGTATGATCTTCATATCTCACGTTAAAATTCCTTCTATTTGACTAATGTAAAAGCTATTACAGCTTTCATATGTGATTTTTATATATGCCTGGGTTATCATACATCGATGTTTTACTGATAGCGGAACGCAATTTTATTGAAAGATTGTTATTGGTCCGAAAGGCTAGTTGAATATTTACTGGTTTAAAAAGTGCATTGCTTCTGTTGGAGATTTTACCAAGGTGGACTGCTGGTACGTATCTTATTTTCTGTGTCGCTGAGGTGTCTCGAGTTAGGTATACCTCGCTATGAATTATGTTCTGCTTTGGCGTTTTACATTTGCAGTATAATTTTGTGATTATGTTGGGGTCAAAATCATTTGTATAGGCTATATAAGTGTGTTATGTTCTGTAAGAATTGCTGGGTTTTCTAATGGTAGGTTATTTAATCTATTAATCAATGATGCACTAGAAATCTGTGTGTACACGAGAAAATACCCATAAGAAATTTTAAACGAACATACAGAATTTAGACATAAGTACTACCTAAAAAACTTTACTGAATTTTTAGAACACGAAAACAGGTAAATCGGAAGTAACATATGCAACAACCAAAGACAATCGTAACAAATTTTAGTTAGTAAAATAATATCGCTGTCCATCAGCAGAATCTTTGTAAACATATAGCGTCGTAACAGTGGAACTGTCAAACTGCCGTCATGTCGTAATTAACATTTTACTTTCTACATCATGACACCATTTACCAGCTTATTAAAGCAGTGACGGATATGAAACAGTCCACTAACGATGTAACATGGACGTCACATCAGTCGAGACGTGAGTACAACACAGTAATTTAAATGACGTTGGCATCCATACCAGTTATCACAAAAATTTTAGTTGCAGGTACTTGAAAATGGTTATAAAGTCGAAACAGTTTGTCGTAAATAAAGATTGCTTGTTATAAGCAGACATCTGGTGCATCCACTCTAACAATCATGTCATTATCAGAATACAGGTCGGAGCAATAGGACATGAGGACATATGAGGGGATGGCTATTAATTCGTTGCAATTTTTCATTGCATTCGTGCATCTAATTTCTTATATCCACTACGAAGCATATCGCAGAGGAAACGAAAAATTTCTTAAATGTGAACACATTTAGATAGGCTTTACCGTGACGTTTATCGAGACTGAATGAAACAAGAAGTTTACTGTTATCAGTCACATTTTATTTGTCAATTATTTATTTATTTCCATAATGTACAACATCAGATGGATTTATGAGGATTAAACCGATATGTACTTATTATGTTATGACTTAGGGGTAATCTCTGGAACTGTCTCCAGTGGTCGTAGGCTCTTTTTCTTGTCATGTGATATCATGTAAAACCACACATTTTTTCACAGAAGTAAACACTCTCTGAACTCATTTGTGACTGCTAACAGTGAACTTGTTGTTTCATCCGATGCCTATAAATCTACCTGTAATGATTCACACAATTTTAAATCTTATCAATTACAGATAAAAGGGAGCGATGTATATAAACATAATTTTTGTAAATAATCTCTTGGCCAGTTTTTGAGGAGGGGATGCGCTCTAGAAACGCATCTCAACTTAGCAACAAATAATATCCTTAGCAAATGACAGTTTGGATTTCAGAAGGGTTGCTTTACTAATAAGGTCATTTCCACGTTCACTTACCAGTTGTCACAAGCATTAAACAATAAAGTAGCGCCGGTTGGTATTTTCTGCGACCTGTCTACGGTATTCTAAGGCATTCGTCTAGATAAATTGAAGTTTTATGGCACTGATAATATAGCCAACCAATGGATGTTAACTCTAGCCAAAAGAATGCAGAAAGCGTACTTGTTAATTCAAACATAACAGTCTGGTGACATAATTCTGAGTGGAAAGAAATTTTTGACCACTTACCCAGTGATACAAGACTCTGACAGGCAGCGAAGTAAAATATGAAAATAAACTGAGAAATTACCTCTTTAACAACGCCTTCTGTTACGTAGAAAAGTCTGAATATCTTTTTTCTTTTTATAAAAAGCCGTAGACATGTTCATAATGTACCCATATGTACAAATTAATTTAGGATGTAAAAGTAAAATGACATCATAGCGATTTATCGTGCAAAATGATCCATCGAACGTAAAACTAACCGAATTTATCATAGGGAAATACCTATCATTTTAACCATATGTACATTGACATGTTTATATCCTTATACGTCCATACATCCATTTATTAACTCTATAATCCCAGAATTTTAGTTAAATGTGCGGTTTCTGTGTTACCTATTTTTGTATGTGCTCGACCTTTCATAGGTCAGACCAAGCAAACTAGAGATATATCTATGTATATCGATGTTTTACGAACGGTCTGTTATGCAGAGGAACTACTATTTCCCAGAACACTTGCAACAGAGCTCTCGCCAGATCGATTCACCCACCAAAGAAAAAGAGGAACGGCTATTCATATAATTATTTAGTAGTTCAACAACCCTCCTTCTGTTTCCTCGTTCTATAGACGTAAATGTGTAGCTTCAGGGACGTGTAACTTCGTAGTTGTTTTCGGATCTTCAAACCGTTGAGGTGCCATTGTACATGAAAGGAGCAGCTCATGCACATATTAACTAACATGTTTAACAACGCAGTGGCAGTAGCAAATTTTTACCTAACACCGGATAAACGTATTTTCCAGAGCTCACCGAATGTCACTGTTTAGAGATTTATTCATTGCATTATAGTGCCTATATCCTGAGGTATGAGCCCGTTTTGTTTCAAGACGCTAAGTCGTTTCACCTCAGAAATCAGACTTATAATTTCCTGTGGTTGTGTTCCGTTAGTTCAACTGGCTATTGCTGAGCCCGTCTCCATTCTGATTTCGCAACAGTCATTGTAATAGTCATCAAGGCATCTTCGCTTCAACTCATTTCTCTTATTTGTTTAATTGTCTACCTGCCCTTCCTCGTTATTCGCAATATTCTACAGACCATCTCGACACCTCTAGGATTTATTATGTTTTGACCATTTAAAACATTTATTTCACTGACATACTTTAAATCTGACTATCACCTTCATTGTAATCATTTCTTTCACACATACTGGCAATTTACCGACGTATAGCGCATTCTGTTTTGCAAATCAGCTCATGCCATTTTTACCACCTTTCTTATTACTTTCATTATCCATTCGCCTTCTGATTCAATAGTTTCCTTATTAATCATCGTGTCAGCACACAGACTAACTTTTTACCCTCATTTATCCTTCGTCCTACAGACAACTAACATTTTTCTTTTAATTGTGGATTCATATGCAAGGAGGAAAATAAATCATACAACTCGCCTTTGGAGCTAGTCAACGTGTAGAAGTTTAGTGATTTAAGGCACATGCACTGTCTTCTGGGTGCGGAAACATAGAAGTGCGTAGAAATGCACTGTTTAGTTGTGACCACATGTTAAATACAGTGCGACACAGTAGTCTTTCGCGCCACGACTGCTGACACAAATACATTGAGTTCAATTCCAGATGAACACATAGATTTTTTTTTTTAATATCAAGGACTAGAAACAGAT
Organism: Schistocerca americana; assembly: GCF_021461395.2. Taxonomy (NCBI): domain Eukaryota; kingdom Metazoa; phylum Arthropoda; class Insecta; order Orthoptera; family Acrididae; genus Schistocerca; species Schistocerca americana. The sequence continues at coordinate 962,865,390 of NC_060119.1, forward strand.
CTGCGCAGTCACTTGAGGTCAGTTGACAAACTGCCTCAGTAAAGGAGCAAAGAAGATGAAAATCAAGCTCCTCACACGCCATCAAATGTACAATTTCACGTTAGCTTTGGAGCCTTACAATATTTATTTTGCTGTGCAACGTCTGATAACACGCACATGAAACACAAAGAAAACAAGAAGCAAGTAATATGACACGGACCCTTAAAAACTAAAAACTGGTGAGCGCGACATGAAATCAGAGAACTAAATGTATCTTAAAATGATTAGCTATCGGTTTATTCACCCACTAATTGTAACTACTACAGTTAAGCAATTTCGTGTAACTTCCACGATGAATACAATTAAAATTCCAGGAGACACTTGTAGTACCTCCTTGATTTCCGGTTAGTTGCTTCGTTCATGGATCCAAAACATAAATATATATCTCATAGTACAAACTTTTAGTTTATAGAAAGCCTTTGCTTGCTAATCATCTGCAACATAACCACTGCTTAGAGATGTTAATGTAACTGTATCGTCTCATCGTATTTACTTGTGTAGAATTGTAGGAGAAAGAAAACTTGCACCATAAAGATAACACACAGTGGGGGTAACCTCCCATTCACTGGAAGGTCACGAGATCTGTAGACCGATAGGAATACTTTAAGAGGCTGTAACCTTAATAAACTCGGGAGGAGTTAGCAGCTTTCACTCAGTTAATACTAGGCAGAAATCAAATCTGCATGTGGAATGCACTTCCTTGACTCTTGTGCAGAAAGGAGTGCAGAATTCTGCTGCATCCATTTTCAATAAGCTACCACAAGAACTCAAAAATCTTAACAGTAGCCCAAACACTTTTAAGTCTAAACTGAAGAGTTTCCTCATGGCTCACTCCTTCTACTCTGTCGAGGAGCTCCTGGAAGAGCTAAAAAATTAAGCAAATTCCAGTGTTGCATTCTTGATTTTCTTTATTTAAACTAACGACGTGTCGCCTGAATATGTTTCTTGTATTTCATTTTATCTGTTTCTACAATCTACAACTGAATATGTTTCTTATATTTCATTTTATCTGTTTCTACAATCGTGTTATAATTTCATGTATTGACTCGTTCCATGACCATGGAGACTTCTCCTTAATGTGGTCCCACGGAACAATAAATAAATAAATAAATAAGGAAGAGGTTACAACCTCAGTAAAAGGGAAAACTACGTTTGAGTATAACTGTCTTATTGGCGCTGAAAGATGAGGAGTTATCAGTTGCCAGTTTCTGTGAAATGCTCACGAGGAGGGACTATCTCAACGGCGATCACTCGCAACAGCATCTGAAAAGAAATATAAGGTCGCTGCAAAACAAGAAGAGAGGAAGTGACGACAGCTCTCGAAGTATATCAGAGATCAGAAAGAAAAAGCTTCGAGGAAATGAACGTCGATAAAAGGAAGTTATATCCTCGGAGTAAAGCTGCAAACGTAAATGAAGATTATCTAGATACTGCGCCACCCGTTAATCAACTGGGGTCCTGCTGCTAGCAGTGATACTGGTCTTGGAACTTGGTAAAGAAGCTTCTAACTGATGAAACTTTATTCTGCTCAGCTTACTGATTATGACATCTACTTTCTCATGCCCATGTATTTGCTTTAGAGATGAAGTTTCTTTTATTTAATTAGCAGTAAGCAAGCTATGAAACGAAAGACGAATCTCCTCTTCTAATGTAGAAAAGTGTGATTTTACATTAGCCGAGCACTAAAAAAAAAGTTATTGGTACGACACAAAGATCGCTGATACCAAGTTCACTTATTTTTGTTACGTTGTCATGAGTGCATATTTTTTGTAACGATATCATAACGACTTTTTTAATTTAGTGGAAATAAGAAACGAACAAGACCTTATTTTCCTATGTTGAAAGACATTATACTATGCTCAGATTCACTCGATCTCTTGCATAGATTTCTAAAATAATGTAGCATCACTTTGCCTAAAAGCTTTCCGAGTAATACAGTCTAAACCACAACGTATTTAGTTTTTATGACCAGTTTCATTCAGTACAGGCCGTCCTCAGTTCCGGTTACTTAATAACTTGTCGCAGCCACTTCAGCACGTGTCGGTGCGAGGAGTTGTTAGTTAACCGGATCTGAAGATAGCCTGTACTGACTGAAACCGGCCATCGAGAATAGATAAAGCACGTGAGTTGTCTATTAAAGCACTGTAATCAACTCTTGTATCAACTCGCGACCTTTCCACTAATGTCCTGGAACTTAAGCAACAAAGGACGCGAAGCACATAAATATTTCTGCTGGCTCAGTGTCGAGCTAATGTGCTATTCCGGGAACCTGAATAAATCACAGCGCTTGAACAAATCAATCGACGTAAGTGTTTAGGCCCTAGGCGTCGATGAGGGACCAGTACTGTTTCCATGTTAATTCCTGTTTGTCCAAACAAAAAGCAAACAGATGTAGCTAAGGAATATATGCCATTGTACAGGCACATGCAGACTAATTATTAAAGAAAAGATCCCTCTTCTGTACATCACAAGAATTCCTTAGTCTTTCTAGCACTGCCTCATTAAGACAGCACTGCCTCATTAAGACTGTCCCGGTGGAGAACATAGTAATATTAGGAACAACAGCACTCCACATTATTATTCTGTATCTTACAAATCAATGTCTATCTCCTCAGTTACCTACATTGTGTTGACTATAAACAAAGTTTAATTCGGCATACAGTATCTGTCCCAAAGTATCCAGTCACCTGTTAATGGGTTTCAATATGGGGCGTGTCAGTCTGTCACCTTTATGATGACTTTAACTCTGATGGGGACAATTTCAGCGAAATATTTGAATATCTGTGGAGGAATGGCAGCCCATTCTTGTGCTGATTTACCCAAAAGGTGTTCAGTTGGATTCAAGTCGAGACTCTGGTTATGCCAGTCGATTTCAGGAATGTTATTGTCCACAAATCATTGCTGCTTTTGACAGGGTTCATTGTCATGCTGATTCAGTCATCATCTCCGAACTGCTATTCCTCTACTGTATGCAGTATACAGTGCTGCAGAAAGTCTACTGTTCCTTCCGTGTTTAGCATTTCGTAAGCGCAAAAAGAGGAACACACGATAACCACGGAAAATACTTCAATACGGCAACGCCACCTGTTCCGTACTACCCTGCAGGCGCTATAAATGATAGCAGATAACGATCACGAGGCATTCGCCAAATATAATACCTTCCACCGAAGGTACGGCCTGATTCATCACTCCAAAGCATTCGTTTTTTCAGTGATCCACTGTCCAGTAACGTAGCTCTTTACATCACCTCAAACACTGCTCAGCCCTGAATACAGAAATTTGTCGCTTATGAGCAGTTGATCGACCATTGACACTATTCTTTTAACCCCCTGCGCTCAGTCATTATGCTAGCTGGACTTCTAGTAGAGCTTTGGAAGTCACGAGTGAACCCTTCCGCTGATTTCATGCAATTTTTCTACAGCCACCCTCTGCAATGCTCGACGTTTCCTGTAGAAGACGCCTGTCTGGTTTTAGTTAATCCGTGGTTGTACCTACAAGTTTATGTTTCACAATTACCTTACTAACAGTTGACCTGAGCAGCTTTAGAAGGGTTGAAATGTCCCTGGTGGATTTCTTCCTCAGGTCGCATCCAATGGCTGGTCTACTTCGAAGCCATTGAGCCCTACCGACCGACCCATTCTGTTGCTACCGTTTTTCTACTTACAAATAAGTAATCCCCGCCTTCTTTTATACAACCTGGTCCACATCTCGTGACATGTAGTGATCAGTTACTCATAACGAGGGTATCCGGATGTTTTTGATCAGTGTATAACCAAATATGGTAACCCAAACTCATCATACCATTACGTTTCAAACAGCATATTATACGCAATATCGAATGTTTTGGAATTGTCAACAAACGGTTTGCCTTAAAATGCTAAACATTCACGATAAAAACTAAAGATTATTTTGAAGATGGCACTCACAGCACCCGTATTATTAAAAGTGACCAACAAACTCAGGTCAGATAAGGACAAAAGATCATTTTAAGACGACAGCTACCAAAGATGAAGATCACAAGGAGTTTTCTGTGGACTGGTGAAATTTTGGTGGGAAAACGTGCTCTTAGGGTCCGCCGTGGCTCGGTACGTTACTTTTCTTGCTGTTTTGCGTTATTCATTACACTCTGACGGGCAATAGTTGTATCCAAATGTCATCACTAAAAATATGTTAGGTATAAAGACTGACCTTTCTTCAGTATCATATGTACATCTTTACTTCGCAAGCACTTGTTACGTGTGCAGTAGTTCATACATAGTGAATTACAATTCCTCTATGCCTCTCCTTTCTCAATCAAAATCACACCTGCAAAAGATACACGTAAAGGAAGTGTAGTCACACCGATCCATGTAAGCCTGAATTCCACTCGTTGTACCTTCACGGTCTCACGGTCACTACGTAAGATGTGTGTTGGAGGAGTAACGTGTTTTTTGCATTTTGAGTCGTTTCGGAATACGGTCTCTCGGGAATTTTTGAGTAAAAACCCTTTTCGATTCGTCATATATTCCTTGTAAAGTCTCCCACGGCAAACTGTTGACTATTAATTAGGCATATGCTAATGAAAAGAACGAAATATAGGTGCTCTGCCGTAAATATTGTAGAACGTCCTAACTTTACGTTTTCGTTCATAAATACAGCGTTCTTCAGCCAAGCAGCGACGGAAGAATAAATTAACATTAACGTCACACTTCAATGCTGACTAAATGAACCTACGCAGAACATCCTCGTTCTTTAAATCCTTCTATCTCTTCTGCTAGTCCAGTATGTTAAGCATCCATGAGCGTCGAAAAACATTCAGTTGTAAGGATGAAGATTTTTTATACGAATTCTGTGGGGCATGAATTACACTTCCGTGAAACTCTTCTAATAAATTCTAACCCGTCTTACTCGCGACTAGGCTGATGAGATACTTGATGAGGTGCTTCCGCCTTTAGCTATTTTGGGTGAGTATTCCTAGATATTTGACTTGAAAACTGATCGACGATATCTTAGACATACTGTATAAGGTTTTGTATTGTTTATTTAGACACAATATGCTTCATTTGTTTATTTTATATGTTAGCTGTCGATTTCTACATGAGTTACGGATCACCTGAAGCCGCAATACACACAAGTCAAGGGTCTTAAACGGGGATTTAAGGAGTCACATGTGGTCTTTATATTGCATCAGAAGCTGAACAGTAAGTACTTCCGTGACAAATTTCTTTTACGTTACCCCGTGTGCCAATCTATAAACAGTAAAAGATCTCTACATATTTTTCAATGAGAGCCGAAACTGGGCAAAATGGAGTGTGACAGCAGGCTTGAAATCTCTGTCGTGCCTACATGCAGTTCACAACTTTACAAAAATATTTCTACCCAACATAAAACACCATTTCTGTATCGTAGTTCAGCGAGTTAGAAATAGTGGATAACCCAGACAACTCGAACTAGTCACCGTGATATGTATAACATACGTATCTAATAATAGGTTGTTTAATCATGCTCTTCCTTCTTAAGCTCATGAGTGTTGGTTCTAATGGTTCTAATGGCTCTGAGGACTATGGGACTTAACATCTCAGGTCATCAGTCCCCTAGACGTAGAGCTCCTTAAACCTAACTAACCTAAGGACAGCACACACATCCATGCCCGAGGCAGGATTCGAAACTGCGACCGTAGCAGCATCATGAGTGTTGATTGTGACAGGTTACGTAACGTAATTTTTCAAGTAATCTCTCTTTTTCATTGGTTTTCTAGTAACTTGATTCCATCATAATTCTCCTCCCATCTCAAACACTTAACATCATTCCAGAACCGCAACAGAAGCTCTGATACGGCCAGCATCTTGGCGTAACTCCAAATCTTCCACATACCACAGATCTGGTCGTAGAACAAGCTGTGTAGGAATCTGTGTCACATCCAAAGTCAAGCAACAGTCAAGAGTAATGCTCACCAGCTAAGCAGCATATCCGTCCCTTACCGAACACACCTCCAATTTTCCTCATTTGTATTTCTTTCTATTGCTTTCTCAACAGCATTTCTATTGCATTGCTCTCATTTTCTATTCTCGTAACTTTTCGCTATTGTTTCTCACTCTTCCCCAGACCAGTTCACTTCTTTTCCAGATATGAAATTTCCTATTTCCGACACTATTTTCTGTTATTACAGTACATCACTGCTCCCATATGATGGGGGCGTTATATTATAAGAAATTGCTCGCGATAAGCGGGACATCCGGTTTCGAGTCCCGGTCCAGCACAAATTTTTCACTGTCGTCTTTCAATTCTACAGCTGATGGTTATCATTATTCGCAACTGCGAATACATTTAATATATTTCATAATGGCTGTAGTCGCCGTACGGCTTGTTCCTTTGGACATGCATGCGTAACTCCATGTCAGAACTAGTCCAAAGGAAATTTTCATCGTATTCAGAATAACACAGGCACTGCAATATCATATCATACAAGCTCTCTTATGTCCATAGAGAGTCCTTAGAATTAATTGACTGAATTTAAAGTCATTGGGATTGTGTATTTTGTTACAAATGTTAGAGAGTTATGTGCAGAGTGCTGAAACTGAAAAAAACTTACCAGCAAACACCACATGCAAGACACAGAGGAAGTTGAAACACAAGTTTACCATTATTGTCATCGCCATCCGCGAATCACAAAATGCAACTTAGGCAATGTCCTTGGACTATTTAACAGATTGAAACCTACACGTACATTTCATTTGAAAGCTAGCTTTTAAATTGCAACTTTCAATTTTCCATTTTATTGTTTCTGTATTTTAACTATTTAGCGTATTAGTAGTTTGTCATGAGTTTTATGGAAAGCATATTTTGTGCTTCCGTATGAATGGACCAGCGAGAACTCCGTTTGTTAACAATGATAGCTGGTAATGGCGTTTGAAGACTTACTCCGCCATGTTCCGTGGTTGGCATGACGCATATTCGGGTTGAATTCCGCCACTTGACTCCGACTTCGTTACATGGTTAGATGGTATCATGTAGTTGTGGTGTGTCTAGACAAGGTACTTACGTTTAATGGTTAACTTGTCATTGATTTGCAGAACGGTTCTGGGCGCTACAGTCTGGAACCGCACGACCGCTACGGTCGCAGGTTCGAATCCTGCCTCGGGCATGGATGTGTGTGAGGTCCGTAGGTTAGTTAGGTTTAAGTAGTTCTACGTTCTAGGGGACTGATGACCTCAGAATTTAGGTCCCATAGTGCTCAGAGCCATCTGAACCATTTGTCACTGATTTACGTTGTGCAATCGCTACGACTTTCACGAATTTTACTTGTATTCCACATCGGGTTTCCTGCTCTTTGTTTTGTTGTGGAGATAGTATGTTAAGAGACATGGTAAAGAATCTGCCTGTCATCAAATACTTCTGAGGATATTAGTCAGTATGGTCATTCTTCCCATAAATGAAACTTTCTAAATGGTTTGTTACTTGTACTAAACTCTGTTTACTTGCTGTGTTTAGGTATTTGAACTTTTCGAACCTGCGACCGTGGCGGTCGCGCGATTCCAGACTGTAGCGCCTAGAACCGCTCGGCCACCACGGCCGGCCCATGCTACTTAAGCACTAACAGAAGTCAGTTATCATCTTTACCCGCTTTTATAAACCCGATTATGTTGTTGTTGTGGTCTTCAGTCCAGAGACTGGTTTGATGCAGCTCTCCATGCCACCCTATCCTGTGCAAGCTTCTTCATCTCCCAGTACCTACTACATCCTACATCCTTCTGAATCTGCTTAGTGTATTCATCTCTTGGTCTCCCTCTACGACTTTTACCCTCCACGCTGCCCTCCAGTACTAAATTTGTGATCCCTTGATGCCTCAGAACATGTCCTACTAACCGGTCCCTTCTTTTTGTCAAGTTGTGCCACAAACTCCTCTTCTCCCCAATTCTATTCAATACCTCCTCATTAGTTATATGATCTACCCATCTAATCTTCAGCATTCTTCTGTAGCACCACATTTCGAAGGCTCCTATTCTCTTTTTGTCTAAACTATTTATCGTCCACGTCTCACTTCCACAGATGGCTACACTCCATACAAATACTTTCAGAAAAGACATTCTGACACTTAAATCTATACTCGATGTTAACAAATTTCTCTTCTTCAGAAACACTTTCCTTGCCATTGCCAGTCTCCATTTTATATACTCTCTACTTCGACCATCATCAGTTATTTTTCTCCCCGAATAGCAAAACTCATTTACTACTTTAAGCGTCTCATTTCCTAATCTAATTCCCTCAGTATCACCCGACTTAATTCGACTACATTCCATTATCCTCGTTTTGCTTTTGTTGATGTTCATCTTATATCCTCCTTTCAAGACACTGTCCATTCCGTTCAGCTGCTCTTCCAGGTCCTTTGCTGCCTCTGACAGATTTACAATGTCCTCGGCGAACCTCAAAGTTTTTATTTCTTCTCCATGGATTTTAATTCCTACTCCGAATTTTTCTTTTGTTTCCTTTACCGCCTGCTCAATATACAGATTGAATAGCATCGGGGATAGGCTACAACCCTGTCTCACTCCCTTCCGAACCACTGCCTCCCTTTCATGCCCCTCGACTCTTATAACTGCCATCTGGTTTCTGTACAAGTTGTAAATAGCCTTTCGCTCCCTGTATTTTACCCCTGCCACCTTCAGAATTTGAAAGAGAGTATTCCAGTCGACATTGTCAAAAGCTTTCTCTAAGTCTGCCAATGCTAGAAACGAAGGTTTGCCTAATCTATCTTCTAAGATATGTCGTAGGGTCAGTATTGCCTCACACGTTCCAACATTTCTACGGAATCCAAATTGATGATCCCCGAGGTTGGCTTTTCCATTCGTCTGTAAATAATTCGTGTCAGTATTTTGCAGCCGTGGCTTAGTAAACTGATAGTTCGGTAATTTTCACATCTGTCAACACCTGCTTTCTTTGGGATTGGAATTATTATATTCTTCTTGAAGTCTGAGGGTATTTCGCCTGCCTCATACATCTTGCTCAGCAGATGGTAGAGTTTTGTCAGGGCTGGCTCTCCCAAGGCTATCAGTAGTTCTAATGGAATGTTGTCTACTCTCGGGGCCTTCTTTCTAATTAGGTCTTTCAGTGCTCTGTCAAACTCTTCTCGCAGTATCATATCTCCCATTTCATCTTCATCTACATCATCTTCCATTTCCATAATATTGTCCTCAAGTAGATCGCTCTTGTATAGACCCTCTATATACTCCTTCCACCTTTCTGCTTTCCCTTCTTTGCTTAGAACTGGGTTTCCAACTGAGCTCTTGATATTCAAACAAATGGTTCTCTTTTCTCCAAAGGTCTCTTTAATTTTCCTGTAGGCCGTATCTATCCCCCCCTAGTGATATACGCCTCTACATCCTTGCATTTGTCCTCTTCTCTTGACATCCATGCTTATCCACTTTGCACTTCCTGTCAATCTCATTTTTGAGACGTTTGTATTCCGCTTTGCCTGGTTCGTTTACTGCATTTTTACATTTTCTCCTTTCACCAATAAAATTCAGTATCTCTTCTGTTACCCAATGATTTCTATTAGCCCGCGTCTTTTAAACTACTTGATCTTCTGCTGCCTTCACTATTTCATCTCTCAAAGCTACCCAGTCTTCTTCTACTGTCTTTCTTTCCCCCATTCTTGTCAATCGTTCCCTAATGCTCTCCCTGAAACTCTCTACAACCTCTGGTCCTGTCAGTTTATCCAGGTTCCATCTGCTTAAATTCCTATCTTTTTGCAGTTTCTTCAGTTTTTGTCTACAGTTCATAACCAATAGATTGAGGTCAGAGTCCACATCTGCCCCTGGAAATGTTGTACAATTTAAAACCTGGTTCCTTAATCTCTGTCTTAGCGTTATATAATCTATCTGAAACCTTTCAGTATCTCCAGGCTTCTTCCATGTATACAACCTTCTTTAATGATTCTTGAACCAAGTGTTAACTATGATTAAGTTATGCTCTGTGCAAAATTCTACCAGGCGGCTACCTCTTTCATTCCTTACCCCCATTCCATGTTCACCTACTGCGTTTCTTTCTCTTCTTTTTCCTACTGTCGAATTCCAGTCACCCATGACTTAAATTTTCGTCTCCCTTCACTGTCTCAATAATTTCCTTTATCTCATCATACATTTCATCAATCTCTTCGTCATCTGCGGAGCTAGTCGGCATATAAACTTGTACTACTGTGGTAAGCGTGGGCTTCGTATCTATCTTGGCCACAATATGCGTTCACTATGCTGTTTGTAGTATCTTACCCGCATTACTATCTTTTTATTCATTATTAAACCTACTCGTGCATTGCCCCCATTTGATTTTGTATTTATAACCCAGTTTCATCTGACCAGAAGTCTTGTTCCTCCTGCCACCGAACTTCACTAATTCCCACTATATCTGACTTTAACCTATCCATTTCCCTTTTTAAATTTTCTGACCTACCTGCCCGATGAAGGGATCTGACGTTCCACGCTCCGACCCGTAAAACGTCAGTTTTCTTTCTCCTGATAACAATGTCCTCCTGAGTACTCCCCGCCCGAAGATCCGAATGGGGGACTGTTTTACTTCCGGAATATTTTACTCAAGAGGACTCTATCATCATTTAACCATACAGTAAAACTGCATGCCCTCGGGAAAAATTACGGCTGTAGTTTCCCCTTGCTTTCAACCGTTCGCAGTACCAGCACAGGAAGGCCGTTTTGGTTAGTGTCACAAGGCCAGATCAGTCAATCATCCAGACTGTTGCAACTACTGGAAAGGGTGCTATCCCTCTTCAGGAACCACACGTTTCTCTGGCCTCTCAACAGATACCCCTCCGTTGTGGTTGCACCTACGGTACGGCTATCTGTATCGCTGAGGCACGCAAGCCTTCCCACCACCCAGCGGCAAGGTCCATGGTTCAGTGGGGCAGGAGAGCCGATTCTATGAAGTGGTATTTAAGCATGTCTCATTTCAGTTTCTCTCCTACATTATTTGCTAGGCTGATGCATAAGTTCATATTGTTTTTTCATAAGTTTGATGTCGCAAGATGGTGGAATGATCACAGTTCATCACATTTGCCAATTCTCGAGTATACTGACGTGGATCACAGTGGATTAATGCGTTTACACGATCTTCATGAAACTCCGAAAGTATTTCTGAACGTGGAGAGTCACTAATGTCGTAACGATTCTCCTTAAAACGAGAAAACCATTTTCTTGGAGTGCCCTGTCCAGTGACATTATCCCCAATCCCGGTGTAAATGTTTTTGGCTGCCTGTGCTGCTATCACCCCTCTACTGACCTCAAACAGAAGAATACGTTGGAAATGTTCCGAATTCTCCACTTGGCACTAGATTTTCTTGCGTCCACAGCTCCACCCACTGTTTCCAAATGACAAAATGACAATATTTTAACTCAAATAGCAATAGTTAACTACAAATAAACAAGAAAGTCTATTAACAGCCCCGTAGCAACCGAAATACCAACATGCAAAACAAAAACGGTACGTGCTTATGCACCAACCTAACACACTCCTGGAAATTGAAATAAGAACACCGTGAATTCATTGTCCCAGGAAGGGGAAACTTTATTGACACATTCCTGGGGTCAGATACATCACATGATCACACTGACAGAACCACAGGCACATAGACACAGGCAACAGAGCATGCACAATGTCGGCACTAGTACAGTGTATATCCACCTTTCGCAGCAATGCAGGCTGCTATTCTCCCATGGAGACGATCGTAGAGATGCTGGATGTAGTCCTGTGGAACGGCTTGCCATGCCATTTCCACCTGGCGCCTCAGTTGGACCAGCGTTCGTGCTGGACGTGCAGACCGCGTGAGACGACGCTTCATCCAGTCCCAAACATGCTCAATGGGGGACAGATCCGGAGATCGTGCTGGCCAGGGTAGTTGACTTACACCTTCTAGAGCACGTTGGGTGGCACGGGATACATGCGGACGTGCATTGTCCTGTTAGAACAGCAAGTTCCCTTGCCGGTCTAGGAATGGTAGAACGATGGGTTCGATGACGGTTTGGATGTACCGTGCACTATTCAGTGTCCCCTCGACGATCACCAGTGGTGTACGGCCAGTGTAGGAGATCGCTCCCCACTCCATGATGCCGGGTGTTGGCCCTGTGTGCCTCGGTCGTATGCAGTCCTGATTGTGGCGCTCACCTGCACGGCGCCAAACACGCATACGACCATCATTGGCACCAAGGCAGAAGCGACTCTCATCGCTGAAGACGACACGTCTCCATTCGTCCCTCCATTCACGCCTGTCGCGACACCACTGGAGGCGGGCTGCACGATGTTGGGGCGTGAGCGGAAGACGGCCTAACGGTGTGCGGGACCGTAGCCCAGCTTCATGGAGACGGTTGCGAATGGTCCTCGCCGATACCCCAGGAGCAACAGTGTCCCTAATTTGCTGGGAAGTGGCGGTGCGGTCCCCTACGGCACTGCGTAGGATCCTACGGTCTTGGCGTGCATTCGTGCGTCGCTGCGGTCCGGTCCCAGGTCGACGGGCACGTGCACCTTCCGCCGACCACTGGCGGCAACATCGATGTACTGTGGAGACCTCACGCCCCACGTGTTGAGCAATTCGGCGGTACGTCCACCCGGCCTCCCGCATGCCCACTATACGCCCTCGCTCAAAGTCCGTCAACTGCACTACGGTTCACGTCCACGTTGTCGCGGCATGCTACCAGTGTTAAAGACTGCGATGGAGCTCCGTATGCCACGGCAAACTGGCTGACACTGACGGCGGCGGTGCACAAACGCTGCGCAGCTAGCGCCATTCGACGGCCAACACCGCGGTTCCTGGTGTGTCCGCTGTGCCGTGCGTGTGATCATTGCTTGTACAGCCCTCTCGCAGTGTCCGGAGCAAGTATGGTGGGTCTGACACACCGGTGTCAATGTGTTCTTTTTTCCATTTCCAGGAGTGTATATAGACGCAGGGCTGTGACTTGCAAGCCGACTGCCTTGCCAGAGGGGTAGCACCGGTTCCCGTTAGATTAACGAAGTTAACCACTGTTGGTTGCTTGTCTAGTACTTGGATGGCTGACCGATCAGATTTGCCCAGCACTGTTGGCAAGTGGCGTGCACTCAGCCATTGTGAGGCCAATAGAGGACTGAGATGTAGCGGCTCCGGTCAAGAAAACTGACAACGACTGGGAGAGCGAGATGCTGACCATATCACCCTCCATATCCGCAATCAGTGATGCCTTCTGCTGAGGATGATAAGGTGGTCAGTCGGCAGCGTTGAGCGTTGGGAGTTTCGAGGCCTGTTCGGACACGTTTCGCGATTTTCTTACTATATTTCACATCAAAATTAACATCTATTATTATGAAAATTCTACATCCCGTTTTTTGCATGATTTATCAGATAAAGTAAGTCTTGACTCTGAACCAGGTTGCAGAGACGATGTACTTTATTCTACAGTAAAATATATGTTCAATGTATTACATTTTAGTGTTATTATTACTGTCGGGCGCTCACATCTAAATGGCACGGCAGCTGGTTACAAGTGACATTGCTTAAACACTTCCATATTTGCTGATATATTACAGATGGTTTCTCATGTTCAATTACATTCAATTTTTTCTTGCTATGCTTACTACTGGCCGTTGCACCCTTAAAGTAATTGTGAACTGATGAAATAACTTCCTTTACTCCTTTGATAGACAGCGTTCCTAAATGTGATACAAGTGTCAAAACTTAATGCGGCACAACTTTTCCAAATCAGTGCATGTTAGGATTCACGAACGTGGTAATCCAAACTTAACCCTCGAGCGAGCGCGCCTGTGTATGAAGTGCACCAACCACAAATAACATTGTCTTATACCGTTCCACTGTTGTAACACAATTGTGTGCTCGTCCCTATTACTTCGTTATTGCTTCAGCTAACTCAGTGATAGGTTGTGTTGTCATTCGTCCAAGTGAGCAGCAGTAATATAAAATAAACAGCGAGCTGGGTGAGAAACAATCTACGATCCACGTAAGAAAATCACCCAAATTACGAGCTAGCAGCACAATCCCACAACGACGGAGTTATCTAAGAGATACTTAGCAGTCGAATAAGTGGTTGGCTGAAATCTGACGCAAATGCGCTGCTTAGTGCTTCAGTTGGGTCATTACTGTGGGATATCACTAGTATGCGGTAACGAAGTCATATAATGAATGTTCATTTTATTATTGTTTAAGCAAACAGTGATTTAGCTCGTGAAATGTAAGTTTATTTTGTCGTTGTTTACTTAAATTAAGTTTAAAATGTGATGCTGCTCATATATGTTCATATGATAGCGGTTCTTTACATAAGTGTAAAGAACGCCACGAGCCTCCTCATGTTATAAAATAGAGCGCGCTCGCTCGACGGTTAAAGTGAGCAGTACGCTTACAAGTTGCATTTCCTGAGAAATCATCTGTCTATGCGTTGTACTATTTCTGTGATCGGTGCTGGCTTCATCTTATGTACACCAAACGCCAATTACAGGTTAAAAAAAAAATAGAATGTTTGTAGATTTAGGCTCTATGCATAAGACGCTTATGAAATTTTGCAGTTCAGTACATAAAACAGTAGTGAGATTCAGAGCAAAAGAATGCACAGAAAAAAGATAATTCCATTTGAAAATAAATGACTGTGATTAAAATACAGCCAAGCTGGAAATTTGAATTGTCTTTTCACACATTTGTAGCTGCGGCACCTGATCCGAAAAATGTAAACAGAAAATAATCGTGCACTGGCAAAAATAATGTGTTTTGTCTATTCGTATCAAGAATAACGATGAATAACATTCTCCTTTCTTGCCAAGTGAGCTATGCTACCTTATTTAAGGAAAATGCAGTGAGAAAACAGAGACAATTTTGTCTAAGAATGTGGTCATGAAAACCTACGTTCCAAATAATGAACACTTGTGATACTCCACTACCTATAAATAAAGTGTGGTATGGAGGCATTTTATTAAAGGAAAAGTAAAAACTTACGGAATATTTAATATTTTACGTTGGCAGTCGAGAAAACTTGTACATTGTTTACTGAATGATGCTAGCAAAACTTTCTCCAATTCCCAGAAAGATATCGGAACAAAAAAGAATTCGTCGTTGGTCACCTGCACATGAAGTGAATTCTCGAAGGCTCTCATTCTACTAAATGAAAGTGAGCGGAGTAAAAAGAATTAAATAAAATCCAAGCCCGTCACAGAGATCGATTTTAGAAGCAGCCATTCCGACATGAAATTTTTTCCCTTCTACTCTTCCCTTCGAGGGAATAATTACATTATAATTTCAGTCGTTCTTTCTCTTAGATTGCTTCATAACTCAATTGAAATCCAGTTGCATTGGACTGAAGGATTTCGTCATCTGACAAATAATCGGCAGCCTCCAGCTTGGAGCTGAAGCGGTGAGATCTTTTATGACGACTGCAGAGTACTTTTTATCATCTTTCGCTCATTATTGCAATGACATTTACAAATGAAGCGAAAACGCCAAACAGTGTATCTTGCATATATAATTTCGAAAACATCACAAGAAAATACAGAACGTGTTCTGTGCGTTGAAGAACCATTAACGCACACCGTCTCCTCACAACTAAGGCACTAAGAAAATTGTAGATTATTATCTCACACGATACTTTTTAAACCAATCCTGATACTCTACAATAAAAAATAAATAAAGAACTACAGAATCCCTACTTACATACAAGATAAACTGTACAGAATAACGAACTACGGGTCACAACTTTTTCTCTCTTTGTTGTTACAGTCTAGCAATATACACTCTAAGACAGAAAAAAACGCACTACGTAGGGATTATCCGAATGGAACGGAAATCGGTAGATGTGATGTATATGTACAGGCAAATAAATTATTACAGTTCAGAAAAATGGGTGATTTATTTAACAGAAAGGGCTTTGCAAATTAAGAAAGTCAGTAACGCGTTGGTCAACCTCTGGCTCTTATGCAAGTAGTTATCCAGCTTGACGTTGACTGTCGGACTTGTAGGATACCCTCCTGAAGGATATCATGCCAAGATCTGTCCAATTGGCGCCTTAGATCGTCAGGATACCGAAATGGTTGGAGGGCCCTGTTCATAATGCTACAAACGTTCTGAATTGCGGAGACATCCGGCGACCTTGCTGGCCAATGTAGGGTTTGGCGAGCACAAGACAAGCAGTAGGAAGTCTCATCGTGTACGAGCAGGCATTATCTTACTGAAATGTAAAACTAAGATGACTCGCCATGAAGTGCAACAAAACAAGGAGCAGAATATCGTCGCTATAAGTTTGTACCGGTCTAGGGGTAGCGTCTTTGATTAGTAGTCAAAACCTCCTTGGTCCCGGGTTCGAAACGCACCACTGCTTAAATTCTGATAAATAATCAGCTCTGGTGACCGAAGACTTTCAGCATAAGAAGTCACCCTCATTCTGCCAACGGCCTTTTCAAAGAGGGCGAAGGAGGGGACGAAGGTTCAGGGCACTCTCTTTTTCCTACGGGTGGCAAACTGTCCCTAAAGACGGAAGAATCAGCAGTGAGGCATGAGGACGCAGAAGGCAATGAAAACCACTGCATTAAAGACACGTAACTCGTATAGACAGAATGTGTGGCCTGTAATTGAAAGAGTATCATGATAATCTCTCCATTGGCAATAGATTCCGGAATAGGCTCCCATTCAGATAACAGAAATGAAAAGGCTCAATATAGATATATTGCGGTTCAGTGAATTGAAATGGAAAGAAAACAAAAATTTCTGGTCTGACGAGCATAGGGTAATATCAACAGCAACAGGAAATGATATAAAGGGAGTAGGACTCATTATACATAGGAAGATAGGGCAAAGAGTGCATTACTGTGCACAGTTCGGTAATAGGGTTATTCTTGTCAGACTCGACAGCAAATCAACACCGACTACGATACTTCAAGTATGCATGCCGCCGTTGGAAGCAGAAGATGAGATAGAGAAAGTATGTGAAAATATTGAAAGGGTAATACAGTACGTAAAGGGAGATGAAAATGTAATGGTCATGGGGACTGAAATGCAGCTGCAAGGAAGAAGTAGAAGAAAAGGTTACAGGAGAATGTAAGATCATTAAGAGAGATCATTAAGAGAGAGCTATCGACAAGAGCGGAGATATCAATAGAGAGCGGGCCTCAGGATAGGGAGTGATACCGAGAGAGAGCGAGCCAGGCGCGGCTCTTTTGTTTATTTACAAGCGGACAACTAAAGGCAACTTTACTATCATTTTTCCTCAGTCTCTTCCTGTCCTGGAAGCCTCTTGGGTAGAGAATTGTTCGAGAGACTTATCTGCGCTCCTTTCCGGAGCGGCTGATCGCATAAAAGTTGATTGTTGACGCCACTCGCACTGCGTCTGATGCACTACTTGCTTATTAAAAAATACAATTGCTCTCTTTCCTTAATTTTAACATATATATGCTCTCAGACATTTAAGAATTAATTACAATTCTACATTGTAAGACAATTAAAGGAAAATACACAGAATTAAGGCAAAAATACAGCGTTTCTTACGTATGTTTACAAAAATTATTTCCGTCTTCGGGTTCAAATTTATTTACTCTTAAAAAGAAACGTTTCATACGGAACTGCTAAGATAAGACGAGATACGCGTGACGTTCTGTAAGGCTACAAATACAACGATAAGGAATATCTCACTAGGCAGGCCAGTTGAAGAGGAATCGACATCTCTAAAAAGGACCATCACGGAAGTTGGAAAGAAAAACATAGATACAAGGAAGGTAACTGCGAACAAACCATGGGTAACGGAAGAAAAACTTCAGTTGATCGATGAAAGTAGGAAGTAGAAAAATGTTCCGGGAAAGTCAGGAACATATAAACAAAAGTCGCTGAAGAATGAAATAAATAGCAAGAGCAGGGAAGCTAAGACGAAATTTCTGCATGAAAAATGCGAAGGTAACAAAAAATAAACGATTGACGAACAGATTCACCCTACACAAAAGTAAAACAACCTTCGGTGACGTTAAAAGCAAGGATGGTAACATTAAGAGTGCAACGGGAATTCCACTGTTAAATGCAGAGGAGAGAGCAGATAGGTGGAAAGAATACATTGAAAGCCTCTATGAGGGGGAAGATTTGTTTGATGTGACAGAAGAAGAACCAGAAGTCGGCTTAGATGGGGTAGGGGATCCAGTATCAGAAACATAATTTAAAAGAGCTTAGGAGGACTTAAGATCAATTAATGCAATATGAATAGATAAAATTCCATCAGAATTTGTAAAATCGTTGGGGGAAGTGACAACAGAACGACTAATTTCGTTGGTGTGTAGAATGTATGTGTCTGGCGACATACCAGCTGACTGGAAAAGTATCATCCACACAATTGTGAAGACTGAAAGATACAAGTGCGAGAATTATCGCACCATCAGCTTAACAGCTCATGCATCCAAGTCGCTGACAAGAATAATATACAGAAGAACGGAAAAGAAAAATGTTAGATGACGATCAGATTGGCTTTGGAAGTGGTAAAGGCACCTGAGCGACAACTCTGATGTTGTGGTTGATAATGGAAGCAAGACTAATCAAAAATCAAGAGGCGTTCATAGGATTTGACGACCTGGAAAAAGCGTTCGACAATGTAAAATGGCGCAAAGCGTTCTAAATTCTGAAAAAAAGAATAGGGGTAGGCTACAGGGAGAGACAGGTAACATACAATATGTACAAGAGCCACGAGGGAATAATAAGAGTGGACGACCAAGAACGGAGAGCTCAGATGAAAAAGAGTGAGACAGGGATGAAGTCTTTCCGCCCTGCTGTTCAATCTGTAAATCGAAGAAGCAATGACGGAAATAAAAGAAAGGTTCAGGAATTGAATTAAAATTCAAAGTAAAAGGATATCAATGATACGATTCGCTGATGACATTGTTACCCTGAGTGAAAGTGAAGGAGAATTACATGTTGTGATGAATGGAATAAATAACCTAATGACTACAGAATAAGGACTGAGAGTAAATCGAAGAAAAACGGAAGTAATGAGAAGTAGCAGAAATGAGAACAACGAGAAACTTAACATCAGGATTAATGGTCACGAAGTACACTATGTGATCAAAAATATCCGAACGGCTGACTGAAAATGACTTACAAGTTCGAGGCGCCCTACATCGGTAATGCTTGGAATTCAGTATGGTCTTTGCCCACCCTTAGCCTTGACGACAGCTTTCACTCTCGCAGGCATACGTTCAATCAAGTGCTGGAAGATTTCTTGAGGAATGGCAGCGCATCCTTTACGGAGTGCTGCACTGAGGAGAGGTATAGATGTCGGTCGGTGAGGCCCGGCACGAAGTCGGCGTTCCAAAACATCTTAAAGGTGTGTTATAGGATTCAGGTCAGGACTCTGTGCAGGCCAGTCCATTACAAGGATGTTATTATCATGTAACCACTCCGCCACAGGTCGTACATTATGAACAGGTGTTCGATCATGTTGAAAGATGCAGTTGCCATCCCCGAATTGCTCTTCAATAGTGGGAAGCAATAAGTTGCTTAAAACATCAATGTAGGCCTATTCCGTGATAGTGCCACGCAAAACAATAAAGGGTGCAAGCCGCCTCCATGAAAAACACGACCACATCATAACACCACCGATTACGAATTTTACTGTTGGCGCTACAAAAGCTGGCAGATGTTCACCGGGCATTCTCCGCACCCACACTCTGCCATCTGATCGCCAGATTGTGTATTATAATTCGTCACTCCACACAACGTTTTTCCACTGTTCAGTCGTCCAATGTTTACGCTCCTTACACCAAGCGAGGCGTCGTTTGGCATTTACCGTCGTAATATGTAGCTTACCAGCAGCCGCTCGACCACAAAATCCACGTTTTCTCACCTCCAGCCTAACTGTCATAGTACTTGCAGTGGATCCTGATGCAGTTTGGAATTCCTGTGTGATGGTCTGGATAGATGTCTGCCTATTACACATTACGAACCTCTTCAACTGTCGGCGGTCTCTGTCAGTCAACAGACGATGTCGGTCTGTACGCTTTTGTGCTGTACATGTCCCTTCACGTTTCCACTTCACTATCACATCGGAAACAGTGGACCTACAGACGTATGACTGATGTGACACCACGTTCGAAGTCCGTGAGTTCCGCCGAGGGCCCCGTTCTGCTCTCTCACGATGTCTAATGAATAATGAGGTCACTGATTGGATTATCTGGCAGTAGGTGGCAGCACAATGCTCCTAATATGAAAAACGTTCATTTTTGGTGGTGTCCGGATACTTTCGATCACATGGTGCAGATGAAGATAAGGAATTCTGCTATCTAGACATCAAAATAATCAATGACGGACGGAGCAAGGAGGACATCAAACTAGCAGACTAGCACTGTCAAAAAGAGCATTCCTCACCAAGAGAAGTCTACTAGTATCAAACATAGGCCTTAATTTGATGAAGAAATACCTGAGAATGTATGTCTGGAGTACAGCATTGTATGGTAGAGAATCTAAGCGTTTGAGGTGTGATGCTAAGGACGAATCTTGAAAATCAGGTGGACTGATAAGGTAAGGGATGAGGAAGTTCTGCGCAGAATCGGAGAGAAAATGAATATGTGAAAAACACTGATAATGAGAGGGGACAGGATGACAGGACGTATTTTAAGGAATGACTTCCATGGTACTAGAAAGAGCTGTAGAAGACAAAAACTGTAGAGGAAGGGAGATATTAGAATACATCTGGCAAATAATTGGGGGTGTAGGTTGCAGGTGCTACTCTGAGATGAAGAAGCTGGCAGGGGAATGAAATTCGTGGCGGGCCGCGTCAAACCAATCAGAACACTGATGATCTCAAAAAAAAGTGCCCTGCCTAGAAAAGAAAGAGGATCCCAGACCATCATTCCAGGTCGTTTGGCCAAATGGTGGACGACCCTCAGGCTGCTATACCATCGCTGTCTAGGGCGTCTCCAGACAAGTATTCGTTGGTTATGAGGGATCACTCGTAGCAGCACTCAAGAAGGCAATTCTACTCCAATCAGTGAGATTCCAGGCCGATGACGTGTGTAGAGACACTCTGAAGGGGTGATGAGCTGGAGTGTCATTGTTATTCAAAGCAAAATGCCTTCGGTTGTCATCGGCGGCCTCCTTACAGCACAGCCGTTCGTTCGGTTATGTTGCCCTTCATGGTAAACGATCCTGGGCCTAAATTTCAGTAAAGTAATGCCCATCCGCACGAGGCGACAGTTCCTGTTGCTTGTCTCCGTGCTTGCCAAACCCTACCTTGGTCAGAAAACTCGACGGATTTGTCTCCAGAAGCATTTTGGGCAGAGCCCTTCAACCAGCGCGAGATTTTGATGATCTAACGCGTAAATTGGACAGAATTTGGCAAGCTGACCCTCAGGTGGACATCCAACTCTGTTAGTCAATGCTAAGTGTGAACAACTGCCTGCATAAGGGCCAGATGTGGACAAACGCATCATTGACTTTCTCAGTTTGTGAAGCTCTTTCTCTTGAGGAAATTATTCTGTTTTTCTGAAACACTAATCACTTGTTTTTCTGTGCATGAATATCACATCTACCGATTTCCGTCCCATTCGAATAATTCCTTGATGATGCGTGTCTTTTTTCATTTTATTCATTTTTTCGATTTTTTTATTTATTTTTAGTCTTAAAGAGTATGTGACTGGATTGAAGACTGGATACTAAGAAGAACGTAATATTTTCTACTAACGAGGAAACCCCCTCAGAAGCAACATAGACTGTACGTGAAAGACGTGCGATATTACCTTTACTATCCACAACACGACACATATTCAGGCCACACCAAAGTTCCACCGACAAAATTTCCGATTTTTACCAGATATTTGCGTATAAGGGTCCAGTGGTCTCTTGTGGATCGTTTCAGAGTAATTGCATTAAATCTGATTTCTTACACCGATTTACTTTCGCACCTATCTTGCGCTGAAAATAGCTCACAGCCACTCAGCTACCGACTTGTTGAGAAACAAACTTGGTCCGCTCATTCATGGTACCTGCCGTTGACAATAGTAATGCTCAATCTACTCTCTGTCTTCAAACTTCCATTCAGAACTGCTCGGTTTCGTCCCGTGTTTGTTTTCCTGGCAGTGTCAGCTCCATGCAACTAGTGATACTCAGCAGTACAGATAGGTACACTGATAAAGAGTTGCCCGACAAGCAACTCGTGTACAGGTTCACTGAATGCAATGGAGATTGGCACGACTATCGCATGCGGAGCTGTTACCGCAGCGACGAAGACCATATCACAGTACTTTTGCGTCTGTACGTGGGAGGCAATGAGAAACCGAGCCCTTCTGTGTTTTGGTGATTGCATATAGAAAGGTTCGCACTCTTCCGAAGGTAAATGGAATGACAAATCGAAGGCATTACAATTGCATTATTAAGCTATAACAAGCCACCTGAGATCCCGAGTCGCTTTTAGCGAAATGCTTAGAATTCTGAAAAACTGCGGAATTTTGTCGATGGGATTCAGGTTCCTCCTGTAAATGCCTTATTACGTAACGGTGGATGCTCTGTGATGCTGATCAACGACGAAGTTGCGTATAACAAGAAAGCATACTTTCAGTTTGTTACTAAATTCAGGGAAATGTAAATCCAAAGACTGCAACTGACCTAGAAAATTAAAAATAACGTAATGCAATAAAATCGTAGAAAAAGCTCAGCATCATTTTATTACACCACCTTGATCAATCGCAACAGTCATTCTGTTCTGCTAAGCTTATAACACACTTTACGCTCCCACAACTTGGTTTGGCCGGAGAGAATGGGGCAGAGGGAATTGTAAGAAAGAGGCTACAAGAAGAGTCTCTTTAATTCATGTAAAATATTGCTTTCAAATTCCGAGAGTGGACGTTCTAAGATAATGAAGTAATAACGCATTTTATCCCATTACATACAGCTCACATATGGACAATGAAGTAAAAACGCATTATATCCCATTACATGCAGCTCACATATCGACAGTTAAGGTATGGTCAGAGGTATGAGTACCAGCAAGTGCTCTTCACACATGATCCGCAAATGAAATGGAGACAGAAGAGAGTTACTGTTCTACTGGTAAACTGTACCCATAAGCACAGATACCATTTTGAAGTAGATGTGCACATACAGTTCAGGGACTTCAGTGGCAGCACAAGCGAAAGTAACGTGATTCTTATGTAAAACAATGCATCACTTTATGCTCAACACGTATAGCACTGCTATAGTTTAGAAATGTCCCTTACGCAATGAATTACAAATCTATAGCGACATTTGACATAACATAAATGGTAATGAAAAATATTCTTGAGATAAAATTACATGTGATTCTATGTAGCTATCTGTATTGCAACAGTAATAGCATACTCTATAAATGTTTAAAGCAATTAATGCTCACAATGTATTCTGCTGTAAGTTTTAATTAGATTTTCAAAGAACTTATGTATAGAAACTACTGTGCAATGTGCTATTTCTGTCTGAATTACTATATATTTTTGATGAAGGCAGTACAAAAAGTGAGACAAAACTGTAGCCAAACCTCTCACTTCCAGTTCCACAGTTTCACTACTTAGCAGATAATAACAACATCAAATAAAAAAATTAACCTGTTTGTATTTCGGGAGAAACGCTAAAATGAAAGTTATCAGTACAACAAATCACTCAAGATTTCCGTAATATATCTGTTTTAAATGTAAAGAAGTAAAATGATACTCATAAATATTTTCATTTTTCTGTAACTTCTTCAAGGCATTATGATTTAAACACTATCTTTTGGATTTCTCTACAGCATGACGATATTTGTTATCACTGTATTGATTACTGAAGTTTGTTCGTGATTTCGTTTAGTTCGTTATACAACAGTATTTGTGATTATTTTACATACACTATATTAATACACTTAATATTCAATTTAGCTCCGATAGCTCTCCTGTTATATATGTTGTAGAATTCATAGATACACAGCTCCCAGAATGAGACTACATGACCGAAAAATAGTACTTGAAACCACTTTACAGCGTGTACTGCAATACTACTAGGGTGGTTCTCTTAACGCCATTTTCCCACTTTTGCTTTCCGTGACGTAAATATTTCCTACCGCCCTTGCAAGATCACGCTCGCGAGAAAAAGTCGTACGGGGCAGAGCACATCCAACTTCTTGCAGCACAATAAATAACATTCTAGAAAACTTACCATCCAAATTAACAATTGGCATAATTGTACACGAATACGTTAAGGCACTATTGTTAGTTGATCTCGATAGAACTCTTTTGGTACCTGTAATTTCCAGGGTTCCTTTCACATGCAGTTCCTCTTCAAATTCCGATTTGTTGGAGTTTATTAATTTCTTCGATAATTTTTTGGGCTGATTCCTCAGTTAGTTTTGCATCAAGTTGACACTTTGTTTGAAATTTCGGTATCTTGTTTCTTCCGAATCTGTAACACCGTTTGAGTCGTGTAACCATACTCTGCTCCCCTTGAAATCACTATAATCTCAGTCGCGCTCAGTTTAATAAGCATAACGTAGCAGGTCACTATCATACACCTCCTGTAAATTGTATCGATCATCCTTGAAACGCGCAAACATCAGTTTTTGTATCAAATGCTCCTTGTCCTTCCTTGAAGATCCGTAGTTTTCCTTTTTCTACGCAACCTGCTGCAGGAAAAAATTTTCACTCTCAGTATTTGGGCGGCAAGGGGAGGTAATGTTCCTGATCACCAGACTTTGCTCCAGTGCCCTGGTTTAAATACCAAACCTCTTTTCTGTGTCTCATGAAGTGAGGATGTGTGACGCTGTGGACAGTGATCCATCAATCGGTTGGGGTCGTTAAGCTCGGCGGCCCCATTGGTGCTATTCGTGAGGAGTTGACGAAGTACCAGCATCAGTTTTCAACCTCTTCCTGCCCTTCTGGAGATGGGATCATCATCACCATCATAAGCACAAACACTACACAACACACACACACACACACACACACACACACACACGCACACAAACACAAACACACATACACACACAATACGCACATGTTTTATTACAAATATTGTAATGGAGATGTTGTAAATCAATAAACCAAATAAAAACTACGCTGCGAATGTTCTTCCACGTACGTAATTATGTTTAGTACCTGCACCGTCCCGGCGGAGGTACGAGCCCTCCCTCGGGCATGGGTGTGTGTGTTTTTCCTTAGGATAATTTAGGTTAAGTAGTGTGTAAGCTTAGGGACTGATGATCTTAGCAGTTAAGTCCCATAAGATTTCATACACATTTGAACATTTTGAACCTGCACCGTGACATCGATTATCCTCTACCATGTTTCACTGGAGATGGGATTTGTGGCTTCCTGCCCCACAACGATGATGAACTACATGCCTGACATGTGTTTGTATATCAGTTTCACTTGTTAAGCACGTATCGTCATCACTGTACTCCCCTTGTACATTTTTCTCATAGTCGAGCGTACATGACACCACACGTTACACTGACCCATCTTGCAGAAACGCTAATATTTCATCTGCCACTTTTTTCTCACTCTGTGATATCCCTTGGATTCCTTTTTTGACTAAATGTCAACTTTAGCAACTGTTGTTATATAATGCCCATTTTGTTCGTTTATCGGTGCCACTGTTCTGTTTTGTATCAGCACCGCTATCAATGAAACACTGCTGTGAGTTACTCGCCATTTAAGCAGTTCAGCTATGCTCCATAGTCCCATGATCTTCTCACCATTGGATACCTACAGTCCCGCCCCCTGTCATCTTTAGCAGCCAACGTTGTGGATGTATGGTAGACAACATGTGGGGCGTCGAATGTTGTAAATATCATTGACCTTTCGCGACCTCACAATCAAGGGGTTCCTTGTGAGCTAACGTGTAACATGGTGACACTGCGAATACAACAGTAGATAAAATTAGTAGTCCTCTAGTACTACAGGAAAACGACATGGCATCGTAATGTCTCATTTCATGTAGGATGTACGCTTCTTTTCAAATAGTTACAAAATGTTTAATCGTTAAGGAAGAAAATTAAATCAAGTCCAGCGACATATCATCGATTGGTGGCTACTACTTCTTTCAACATTATGGTTCTAAAGAGCATGCTGTTTCATTTGGAAAGCTACGTAATTCAACACTAGTTGCAACAGAACTTTTGGATCTCGCGCGAGTAAACCGCTACCAACCCATTTATCTTTCTTGTTGAAATCCGTACCCCTCTCACGGAGTAAATGAGGTTGCCTAAATTATCTCGGGCACAGAATAAGCGGATCCTTAACAGGAGGCCATTAGTCAGCTGCTTGCAGCAGCTACTGTGTCGTCACTGGGGTCTTAGCCTGCTGTCAGTCCCGAGCCAAGAGTCTGAGCCACACATAAATTCAGGGGCGCCCTTCCGCTCCTTCTAGGAGCGGTTCACTCGATACCGATAGCCGGCGCTCGCAGGGGTTAGGTGACACTTATTACAAGACACACAGCTCGTCATCTCCGTGCTAATTAGAATGTTCTAATTATCGTTCTCAAAGCTGCGTAATTAACGGAGGTATCGGAAGCTCAAGGAGGCTGTAATTAAAAGC